>NW_026126461.1:9105000-9437500 GCF_943737965.1 Phodopus roborovskii
ACTTGCCAGGATAGTTTACACATTTCTGTCTCTACTTTTACTCCACAGATAATTGAGATGATTCCAGAAATGTACTGTTAGGGTTTTTTTTGTTTGTTTGTTTGTTTGTTTGTTTTTTGTTTGTTTCATTTTGTTAGTTAGATTTTACAGGATAATTAGGATGCATATATACTTGTTAAAATAAATTTAAAGTAATGTCCTTTTATTCCGTTCCTAGAATAAAAAAAATGTTATGTGAACTTAAAACATTTTGTACGAACAGGTAAGTAACAATTGTTGGATCAATTTAGAATAATAAATTGAAATTGTAAAAATGCTGTATTGTTTTATGGATGACTCTAATGTTTGCTCATAGCTGAGTTTTTAATGTAGAACTAGAGATAAATACCCATGCCAATGAATAAACTTTACACTCATCTCTCTGTTAAAATTTAAAATTTTCCTGTTTATGGAAAACTTCAGTTTGTTACTGGTGAATAGATACATACCTATATTTTCTACAAAATTAGAAAGTAACATGTGAAATATAAAATTGTATACACTTGTTTTTAAATTAATGTGAGAACAAATATAATATCGATACATGTTTTGCAAATAATGAAAAAATAAAAGTAAAGGAATTATAACTATGTATGAATTTTAATGTTACAAATTCCTTCTCTTTATGTTTAGAGCTATAAAACACAGGAAGTCATTTGCTGTAATAATCTGAACTATTTCTAAATGTTTCTTATGTATTAAGTAAACAATAATTACAAAAATTACATACTTACTGGAGAATAGTCAGGGTGACAGGTATACTAGGCAAATTAGAAAAAATTATTGAAGAAAAGAAAAAGGCAAAAAACAAAGGTAATGCGTGACACTTGTTACTACATTTTCCAGAAACGGCATCAACAAAATCACCTTCAGTATCTGCAGTTGTCAATCCTTCTTTAATGCAAGAACAATTGTAGTATGTCTGTGAATATTGAACATAAAAAAACAGTATTTCAGAAACATGAGACAATAGCTTTACTATTATGAAAATAAAAGTTAAATCAATAGCCAAAGGGAGACTGCACAGTGTTTTGTTTATGTTAATAATTTCTAATTTAGTTATATTAAAATATAATCATGTCATTTTTTTTCTCTCCCACTGCCCCACTCTAAAGCCTTCCGTGTGTCTCCCTTTCAAATCCATAGCCTGTTTTTCTTGATGCAATTTGCTCAGGCAGTATCATATTATTTGTGTGTATGGTTTTGAGGCTGACCATTTGGTATTTGACAAGGAGAAGATGTTCCCCTGCTCTCAGCAGTCCATAGACAGGGCCTTACTATGTAACCCAGGATGGCCTGGAATTCAAAGATCTGATTGCCTCAGCTTCCAGATTACTGGGACCAAAGGTGTTTTAATTGCAATCATGTCCAGTTAGGACTGCTGAGTTTTAATGAATGTACTCATGTTAGACCTGCCATATGTTAGTTAGAAATTAAATACTAGTTGTAAATCAGAAACATTCTACATGTAAATCAATTACTTTATAGGAGTGATGATATATAGTCTAGGTGGTGCATTGTTTATGATCGAATAAAGCTTTTGTGAAGGATCAGAGGGCAAAGCTAGCCAGAGCTATAAAAGCTGGGCAGTGGTGGCACACAGTTTAATACCAGGACTCAGGAGACAGAAGCAAATCTATCTCTGTGAGCCCAAGGCCACCCTGGGCTACATTCAAGTGAATCAGTCTAAAAGAGTGATAGAGCTAATGCCTTTAATTCCAGCACTAGAGAGGTATTTAAGAAAGAAGCAAAGGGTTTCATGTAAGATTCAATTTCCAGTCACAGGGAAGAAAGGATCTCCATTTCAGCCTTGGAAGAGGTAAAAGCTACTGGCTGGCTGATCTACTTCTCTGATCTTCAGCTTAAACCCCCAATATCTGTCACTGGCTTTGTATTATTCTTGCTACAATGTGTAGGTGTTTGTGGGTATATAATTGTTGTAAACGAGGAAGAGTTCTACAAATTTAAGAATTCATCTTATGGATTTATCAGTGGATAGGGCTATAAATTAAGAGCAAAAAGGGTATGCAATGAATAATATTCAACTATATCCACAATTTGAAATATGAACAATATCCTAACCATGAAAGATTATATAACGATGTTATTACTTTGCTTTGTGTATAATCATGGCATGAGTTTTATTAAGCACAGTAGACACATTGTTTCTGAGATCAAATATCTCAAGAACACACAGAACAGCAATTGTAATCCCAGCCCTGTGGAGAAAAAAAGCACACACACACACACACACACAAACACACAAACACAAACACACACACTAATGCTAAAAATACTTACACAGTATTTGGAGATTGTCTTAGTTAGGGTTTTATTACTGTGGAGAGACCTGATGATCATTAGTCCATTATCATCACAAAGAGGCATGGCACCATGCAAAAGAACATGGTGCTAGATGAAAAGCTAAGAGTTCTATATCTTGACCCTTAGGAAATGAGAAGTAAACTAAGTACTACATGGGGAAGCTTGAGTATATTAAACCTCGAAGCCTGCTGCTCCGTAGTGGTACACTTCCTCCAACAAAGCCATGCCTACTCCAACAAGGCCATACATATTAATATTGTAACTCCCTATGAACCTATGGGGACCAACTACATTCCTACCACCATAGAGATGAATAAATACTATAGGAATTTATTAGGCCACTTAAAATGCACAGAGTTACAAAACAATAATTGTAACAGAAAAAAACCAACAAAGTAAATATAATGAGAATAAGTTTAAAGATGACCTGGGCCTGAATGGTTAAGAAAATAAGAGTATAAAGTTACATCAGCCTAGCTGATGAATTAGTAGACACATTAAATAACATAAAAAAATATCCAAGGTAAAATTTTCACTCTGCCAAAGTTATTAAATGTCTGTGTGTCAAACAACAGTTTAATTTGAGGGAATTTATTGTAAACAATGTAACAGAAATCAGTTTGTTAGTTACAGAATATTCTACTTAGGAATGCAAGCAATTACACAACAGAAAAGAAAAATGTTTATATAATGCATGTGTAGTTACTATGAAGGAAAGAAAAATGCTAGGCAAAATTGTAGGTTGTATTTGTGGAAACACCCTTGTACTTAGCAGAATCGGAAACTGCAGAAATGGTGGAGAGCTATGTGAGAAGAAATGTAAAGAAGGTATGGAAGAGAGTTACATTGCAACCTAGACAGACGTTACAGATGAGAGAACAGCAGCCAATCATAAAGCAGTGATACAGAATATGATTAAGATTTTCAGTGGCAAATCATAGGGAAGGCTAGGACAGAAAGGACATGCAAGAATCAGAAAACAGAAGACAGGGTGTAGTCAGGTGGTTCCAGTACTCAGAAGGCAAAGGCAGCTGTCTCTTTGTGATTTTAGTACCACCCTGGTCTACAGAGTGAGTTTCAGGAGATCCAGGGCTACACAGAGAAACCCTGTCTTGAAAAATCAAAAACAACAATAAAACCCAGGATGAATCCAGCCTTCTGTTTAAACCAAAAAGCACACCTCAACATCAAGAATAGCTATTATCTAAAGGGAAGGAGTTGGAAAAAAAAATGAACAAAAGAATCAAGTTGATATAGCCACTTTAATTTTTAACAAAATGGACATCAAACCAAAATTAATCAAAAGCAATGGTAAAGGACACTACATAATCATCAAGGGGGGGAAAACAACAATGAATGGCATTTTAATTCTATATATCTATTCCTTTTCCCAGAGACGGGATCCCACTGTGGTAAAAGAAATACTACTGTAGCTTAAAACATATACTGACCCTCATACATTTTAATACTCCACTGTCACCAAAGACAGGTCATCCACACAGAAGCTAAAAAGAGAAATACTGGAGCTACATACCTTATAAGCCAAACGAACCTAACAAATATTAACACTCAAATAAAAAAGAATGTACCTCCTCGACACCTCATAGAACTTACTCCAAAACTGACCACTTACTGGGACAAAAATAAAGCCTCAGAAGATACAAGAATCGTATCGTATCAGACCACCATGAAATAAAGCTGGGTATCAAAAACAGAAAGAACAAAAAGCTTACAAACCCACTGACATTTCACAACTCTCAGCTAAAATGAAGCATGGGTCAAAGTAGAAATACAGAAACTGAAGACTCCCTAGGAATCAATGAAAATGACTACAAAACATATCCAAACTTATAGGACACAATGAAGGTGGTGGTTAAGAGGAAAGTTCATACCATTAAGTGCCTACATAAAGATTTTATACTAACAACAGCACACCAGAGAGTTCTAGAACAAAGAGCAGTAAATACACCCAAGTGGAGTAGGTGGCAAGAAATTGTCAGACTGGGGGTTGAAATTAATGAAATAGAAACAACAAAGAGAACAATAAAAAGTATCAGTAAAACAAATAGTTGATTCTTTGAGAAAATCAACAAGATAGAAAAACCCTTATCCAAACTAACTAAAAAAGAAGAGAGAATTTCCAAATTAGTAAAATCAGATTTGAAAGGGGGATGTACTCAACAGATAGCAATGAAACTCCAAGAATCATAAAGACATAATTTAAAAATGTGTACTCTACCAAACTAGAAAAACCAAAAAGAAATGGATGATTTTCATGATAGGTGCCATTTGCAAAAGTTAAATCAAGGTCAAATAAAACATTTAAATTTATCTTTAACCTCTAGTGAAATAGAAGAAGTCATTAAAAGTCTCCAAGCAGTGGGGGGAAACAGGGCCAGGCTGACAAACTCACTTATTCCTCTCTCCTTCGGGAATGCAATAAGAAGAATGCTCCATATTAATGATTTTGCAATGATTGAAAATTAATGCAGCATGCCACAATGGATGAAGACTTTGAAAGCAAGAGCAAAATTAAATCTTCCTTCCAATTGTTTGTCCCTGGTATTTGTCACAGTACAGAAAATCCCAAATTGTGTCCTGTAACTGGATGTTTCTTTCCAGCCTGCTATTGAAGTCCCATGAGCCCCAAATGAGCACACAGAGACATATATTAATCACTAATCTGTTGGCCTATGGCTAGGATTTCTTATTGGTTCTCTCTGTCTTAATTGTTGATCCATTCCTATAAATCTATGTATTTTCATGTGGTCTTGTCTTACCGGAGAATGCCTGCACCTGTTATTCCTTTGGCGGCTGCGTGGCATCCCTTTCCCTGGCCTCTCTGCCTCTGTCCCCAGCATTCATCTCATCTCCTTGCCCCACCTATTTTTCCTTCCTGGCTATAGGCCAAACAGCGTTTTATTCATCAACCAATAAGAGAAACGTATATACAGAAGAACATCTTCCTTCAGTGTCCTTTCAGTGTTTGGATGAAACTTATCTCCCAGATAACATCCCCTGCCCAATGAAAAGTTTCAGGCAGAAAGAAATAATAACACAATAGATCATAAAATATAAGAAAATGAACAAATCTTGACAGGAAGTAATAGTAACAGTGTGTGCCATTTAAAATATATAAACACATAGGAGTAGCACCTTGCACAGCCACTGTGGCAGATCCTCCTGAAGCTCAATATACATCTACCACAAGATCCAGATATACCACTCGAGCATATACCCAAATATGTCTACATCCTACTACAAAGACACTTGCTCAAACATATCCACTGCTGATTAAAAAACAGCTTAGATGTCTATCAACAGATGAATCATACATTGACACAATGAAATATTACTCAGTGATAAAATAAATCATAGAAATTAATGCAATGGCAAGCAAGTTACAGTCTGTAGACTCATAGAGGTTAGCCAGAGAGTCAGGGACTGGGAGAAGGGGAAACAGAATACATAAATATGGATTAATGGGGTGGGAGGAGCAAATATGGAGGATGAGACAAGAGAGAATTAAGGGAGGGATTGCAGGGAAGGTCAGCTACTACTTAGGGCATTTGAAGGCTCACAAGCAAACATTATACAGTAGAAATTTCTTAAAATATAAACATGTTCTCCCCTGTCCCCTTCTCTATCTTCTGTGTCCCTCCCCCACCACCCCACCCATGCTCCCAATTTACTCAGGAGATCTTGTCCTTTTTTTCCTCCTTCTCAGGGCGGGGGGTTGTATCTTTTTCTTAGGTTCCTACTTTTTTCGTAGAATTTCTGGGGTTGTGGATTGTAGGCTGGTTATCCTTTGCTCTACGTCTAATATTCACTTATGAGTGAGTACATACCATGTTTTTCTTTCTGTGTCTGGGTTACCTCACTCAGGAAGATTGAGTTGGGGGAAGAACATAGTAGGAGAGCAAGGAAAAAGATAGCTTAACAGAGGGAGCCATTTTGGGCTTAACAAGAAATGTGGCACTAGGTAAATCTCTAGAATTCACAAGGATGACCCCAGCTAAGAATCTAAGCAGTAGTAGAGAGGCTACATTAAATGCCCTTCCCCTATAATGAGATTGATGACTGCCCAAATGCCACCATAGAGCCTTTATCTAGTATCTGATGGAAGCAGAAGCAGATATTCACAGCTAAGCGTTGCGTATAACTCCTGGAATCCAGTTGTAGAGAGGGAGAAGTGATAAGCAAAGGCGTCAAGGCCATGCTGGAGAAACCCACAGAAATAGCTGAGCTGAGCAAGTAGGATCTCATGAACCCCAGTCTGACAGCTGGGGAACTAGCATAGGAGCAAAACAAGCTCCCTGAGTGGGTGTCAGTTGTGGGGCTTGGGCAGTCTATGGCACCTCTGGCAGTAGAACCAGTATTTATCCCAGTACACAAATGGACTTTTGGTACCCATTTCCTAAGGAGGGAAACTCTCTCAGCCTAGATACACAGGGGAGGGCCTAGGTCCTGCTCCAAATGATGTGACAGTCTTTGATGATCTCCCATTGGAGACCTCACACTCCCCGAGGAATAGATGGGACTGTAATGGGTGGATGGTGGGAGGATTGGGGGGATGGGAGGGAGAGAGAACTGGGATTGGTATGTAAAATAAGATTTTTTTCAATGTAAATATAGTTAAGATATAAAAGAACCTATATCAAAATAATAATAATAATAATAATAAACATGTATGAAAAAGTCCCAATGTAATCACCAAATAACAAGAGGTGACAAAGTCCAACCTATTTATCCTTCACCTCCAAACCAATCTTCCAGTTCAAAAAATTGATTTCACATGGAATTTTTGGCCTAAGAGGCCCCATGAAAACTCCCAAACAACTAGGGCCATTTCCAAGGCAATAGTTTGCTCTCCACAAATTCTTGGCAAGACACTCTTTCTGAAGACAACACTTACAGGGTTCACTAAATGTAAAGAAATTAGCTGGTGCCTACCTAGAGGCTTCACCCCTATGGAATAGGACTAATGATCATGGTACTATAAGGTACTCTCCAGGTCACCAAAGGAGAAAGTAAACACCAATCCAACTATAATTCCTGTGACCTACAATGGTGAATTGCCTGCCCATTCTATGAGATAGAACAAATTCCCCACACTTCTTAGTGGTTGTGAATGTGTGACGTCAGCCACAGACCCAGGGGGAAACCTAATATTATAAGGAACATAGCCACCAAATGACTCCTAATAACAATCCGATATACACATCAGGGTCTTGCTCAGCCATTATCACAGAAGTTTTTTTCCACCAGTAGATGGGAGAAAATACAGACAACCATGTCTATGCCTGTGAGCGAGGGCCCTTGGCATATTCACTCCTAAATGGGATGCCTACATCAAGTCCCTCCCCTGAGAACTCAGGGAACTCTGCAGAAGAGGAAGCAGAAAGATTTTAAGAGCCAGAGGTGAGGGAGTACACCAAGGAGATAAAGTCTTCTAGACACAACAGTACGGTTGCACAAATGAACTTACAAAAGCAGTAATAGCATGCAAAGGGCTGGGCCAGACCACTTTACCAGCTCTGAAAGGGAAAGTAGACACTTACCCATACTTGACCCAGAGGCTATCCCAATTGACAACCACTTGTAAAGGAAAACATAGCTATTTTCCAAACAAGTCTCATTGGGCATTCAAACTACTCTCAGTGGAAGACATCATGCCCATCAGTAGATGGCCAACACACACACACAAACACACAGACACACACACACACACACACACACACACACACAGAATGATATTTTGGAGAGTTGTTGCTGTTATTGTTTTAGTCTCAGAATACTTTGGGGAATTTAATTATTTACTTGTCTATTTTTTTTTACACACAGATATTTTACTTACATAATATGGTTTTCAATTTTGTTTCTATGGGTTTTCTGTATGTGTGAATGAATGTCTCTCAGTATCTATAAATGTTTTTTGTGCTTTTTCTTTGGGCATTTTTCTTCACTGTTTGTTTTTCTCAATTTTGGTTTGTTTTTTTTTATTGCATCTTCCCATTGTTACTATTATTGTATGCCTGCTTGTTCTCTAAAGACAGAGAAAAGGGAAGGTTGCATATTTAATTGGGTATGGAAGTGAAGGATCTAGTACGGACTGTACTAGAGGGAAAACTGTAATCAAAACATGCTGTATGAAAAAATTGATATTCAATTTACAATCATTAAAAATGAAAGTATAGGCATGCCTACAAAAATTAAATATATATAAATGAATAGAATTTAGGAGAATATTCATTTATTATAGCCCTTACCATGCAACAAGAGGAACCGAGTATGAATACACTACACCCATGGGAAAAGTAAATCTATAAGGCTAGTTTTATATGGTGGATCCTGAAGATAACTGGGCATTCAGCCTAATCACACTAATGCGCTCCACATCCATTGACAGATCCTGTCTTAAAAGGTAAAACAGAGAACTGATGAAGAGATTTATCACCAGCTTCTAGCTTACACACACACACACACACACACACACACACACACACACACACACACTGAACTAATTGAATAAACAGGATGTATATATCCTACATTCAAAACAGCTGGACAAAGCAGCCTTACAGACTACAGCCAGGATTTCTGCATCTTCTTTGAATCCCCCATGACAGCGCCCCTTACCAGCAGGAAGTAGTTTGGAAAGAACGATGCCCAAATTCCCAAATATTGTCTATAAATGTTTGTTTTCATTTAAATGGACTTGGTTATATAAAATAAAAAAAACTATACAAAGTTAGAAGAAATAGTTTAAAGGCTATCATAAGTGTGGTGATATCATTCTGGAACAAACCTGTCAAAGAGTCAGAGAATGGAGCTTGCCACTAGTTAACCATAGAGGTCTAGAGGTCTGTACAGACAGGCAGCAAGTGTCGTAAATAGATGGTCAGTAAGAGGATATAAGCAGGCACAAACAGGAAATCGCTGTCTTCTCTTCGTAGAGGCTTAGGAGGTAAGGTCTCTCTGACCTCTCAGCATTTCCCTTTATATCTGACTCTGGCCTTCTATTATCTACACCAATTAAGAACTTCATTTTTACACCTAAGAGCTCCTTTCTGTCCCTAAAAACATTTAGTAATGTTTGGGTCACCCAAGAGAAAAATCATAATTCATTTTAAAATAGTCATTACAGTTTACATGCCAAAAATGCTTTTGTAAATGAGATATACACCAATAGCGTCTTACTCTTACTGTATTTCACTCATCTGGATCCTCCGTCAGATGCTTTTTATTTGTATGACTTGTCCTATCAATTTCTTATGTAGGATTATGTTACAAATTGAAATGTGAAAGAAAAAAGTCTTCTTAAGTGTCATATACTGTCCTATTTGTACTAGGTGGTTTTATGTCATGACTTGATACAAGCTAGAGGCATCAGATAGGAAGGTGCTTCAACTGAGGAAATCCCTCCATGAGATCCAGCTGTAGGGCATTTTTTCAATAAGTGATCATTCGGGAAGGTCCCAGTCTATGGAGGACAGTGATATCCCTGGGCTGTTGGTCCAGAATCATGCCCTGTTTGAGTTCCTGTCCTGACTTCCTTAAGTGATAAATAGCAATGCTGAACTGTAAGCCAAATATACCCTTCCTTTCCAAACTTGCTTTTTGGTCATGGGTGTTTCCATGTCAACAATAAAAACCCTAAGATACTTGACACACATTTTTCTGCTCTGCTTTTCTTTTGCTCTCCTGTACAAACTGTGACAGAAAGCCATCATTGTCCTTTGGCACCTAAGAGATCCCTTAATGCTTTGGGTGACATGTAAACTAGCTCCTCCACTGATAATACAACTTAGGTCTCTGGTAAGCTAGAGAACCTGCTGACAGAAGTTCTCGGGTTTGCTATTATCTTTGCTATCTTACAATAAAAGCCAAAGAAGATAACAAAAAAGAACCCGCCAAAGATACAAGATCATAAAGGAAAGTCCAAGGGTTTTTATTACAATAATAAATAAAAACAAACAAACAAAAAGAGTTAGCCTCTTGTAGGAGCATAAGGTGTGATTTCAAAGAGTCTACATTAGTAGTATGAAGAAAAGACTTTTTGTTTGTTTGTTTGTTTGTTTGCTTTAGTAAACGCAGTGTTTCTCCTTAGTTTTGTCGAAAGCATTTTGCTGTTTCAGTTCTTTCCCACGTGACACTAATGCGGGTTCCACACATTCTTCAGTTCCATCCATATCAAAGTTTTTGAAGCACATCCTTTGTTTTTGTCAGTTTTGCTTGAGAGCAATTATTTCCATCAAAGATGATTGTCTTTCTAGACAACTTCTGGCAGCTATACTCTTCACTGAAAATGTTTCATTTTTCCCCACTTCTAAGTACACAGCGTGTGGATATTTTGTAGAATCTTTCCATATTTTCAATGGATTATGAATTAATTGTGCCTCATAGAGATATAAGAAAATTATGAAGAACTCCTTGAGATGAATGCTCCAAAGCAGGATTCCCCACAAAGGAGAGCTCAGTAGTGATACTACATTGAGCCTCTCGATGAGTCAACATTTGCTGTAGGGTGACATGACAGGTGTCTGCAGCTGCACTTACATAACTTAACAGAGTAACAAAAATAAATGGGTACATGTATAAAGCAAGGACTTACAGTAACTTAAACAACTTGTAAAGATGGGAAACTATAAGAGTAATTGTACTTTTTTATTCCATTTAAATTTCTCCCATATTTTGAAGACTTAAATACCATTTTAACATACAGAATTTTAGGGGTGATTTTTATGAATGCCAAAATCTCTCTTATAATACTTGCTTAAAATGAATATTAATCAATAAATATACTTATTTATTGCTCTCTTCCCTTCACAAAAACTAGGAAAAAGAGAGAAAAAAACCCACAGTATTTTAAGTACCTATACCCATAATTTTTTTTTTACTAATTAAAAGGTAGAAACTGAAAAATAATGTAATTAGCAACTATAAAATGTTCATGGCCAGATAATTCAGTCAGTGAATTATCCACATAAAAAGTCCAGCATGGTAGTGTGCTTGTAACTCCACTCTTGCAAAAGCAGAAATGTGTGGATCCCTGTGAACTAGTTGGGAGAGCAGCAAGTTGGTGAAAGACTATCTCTATTCTCAAGCTGGACTGCTCCTGAGGAATGACATCAGAGATGGTCCTCTGACCACCACTACTTCATTCACATATTTTGAGACTGAATACTTTATCCATTTTTAAATACCAAATGCTGTTGCCATCCATAGTTGTGCATGCAATCTTCATGTACACACACATGAACACATGCACCAAAATGTGAACACACACAAAATCAAAAGAGATAGAACCCCACAAACTTAGACAAGTGGTAGGAAAGGCAATTGTTCTCTACAACAGAACAAGGACTATGGAAAATGAATATATTCTGGGCATTGGCAGGAAGGAAAGAAGTAACAAATTTCATGGACATACCATAAGATATATAACTAGAGGTTTAAGGTATATTCAATTCAGTTAAGTCATATTTCTCTCATGTAGAATGTGGCTCTGCATGTTCTACATTATCAGATATCTTCCATGAAAGCCATGTATATATGGTAAGATCTAGTGCACAATCATAGAAAAAAGGCAGTAGGTGACTGGATTCGACACACACCGCTAAAAAAAAAAACTTTACTGTAGAGCAGAAATAAGAGAAACTGCAGGAAAGCACAGAGTAAGCACATTTGAAGGAAAGATGACTCACACAATGGCACTGGGCAACCTTTTGGTGTGTGAAAGATTGTGTTCAAAATTCAGTGAGGCACTCAGAAAACATAAACTAGCTTTGCCCTCTGGGCTGCTAAGATTACAAATGAGGAAAGTATAACAGAAACATTTTAGAGAGGCGTAAGAGTAGAATCAAATCTTCTAATCATGGTCTACAAAGTGAACATGGTCCTGGAGAAAAAGGTGCAAGATTAAAAGTTACCTTTTCATTGTCTAAATTTTTAGAAGCCTTGCAGCCTGCAAAGCAGGGAGAGAAATATTCAGTGTCATCTCTTCCACAAATGGAAGCGTAGATGGAGCTTGGGCATTCACATTTCTCATTGCATGGAGCTGTGAGGTTTCCCAAGATACCTGACCTGTGAAGTTGAGATGAAATAAATTTATGACACTATGATTTAAATTATTAATGGAGACACTAAGATATGAACGAGAGCTGCAGATATGCTCATTTCAATAATTACTTTGTCACAGATTTACTGAAACATACAAACACAATAAAATACAAATTTAAGGGTGCACCACTTGGTAGTCCAGGAGAAATAGCTTAGCTCTGTACAGCACTGCCTGCTTATCCAGAGTACCAAAATCCCATTCCTAGTACCTTCAATTCAGCTCACAACAACCTGTTACACCAGTTGTATGGAATATGATACTCTTTTATGGTCTGTACAAGTACAGGACACCTAAGTGGTTCATATAAATACATGTCAATGATATTTGTTTGCTCTTACATGGACATGTGCTTCCACGATTCTTGTGTAATATTTAAATTGTGTGAAGGGTTTTATGTCACTATTTTAGAATTATTTTACACGTGTGTTTGTCTTGCTTCAACGTATATTTGCACACTGTGTGAGTATATCAACTACGGAAGCAAATTTTGTCATTAAATTCATAAGAACTAGACTTACAGCACCCCTCCTCAATGTGGGTGCTGGCAACAACACCTGGGTCCTCTTGAGCCACCTGTGTGGCTACCCCAACCTTTTTGAAAGCTTTGCTAGAAATTATCAGTTTTCCAAAGAGGTTTGTTGTTAGGACCACAAAGGTCCTTGTACTCACAGGTCACCAGGGAAACCAGAAATGTTAAGCACACAGGATTGTCCTCTAAATGGAATGGACTTATAACCTGTTCTTCCATCCAGAGTGCTGGGAATTGGAGGTGATTAACAGCCCTGTGATCTGCATTCTCCATCATGCAGGCTATATCAAACTCTCACAGGATCAGAAGTAATCCAAATGGATATTACCTGTGCAGCCAAGAGCTCTCCCAAGCTCCTACAACTAGAACAAGAGTGGCTAATAGCCTATATGATAGCCACATCTTCTATATGACCAAGGCAATACCAAATCCTTCCTTAGGTCATTACGATAGCATGGGTAACCTGTCTCTGTAACCTATCTTCTTGGAAGAAATGGCATGTATTCTGAGTTGAGTTTCAATGAAATTATGCTTCCTTTTGTACTGGGGATCCTGTCATACCAGGAAATTGGGGTCAGCATATTTTAACACAGTATGATTGAGGGGAAAGTTTCCAGGTTGACAAAAAAAAAAATCCCATAAGAATGGAGAAAAAATAAATCCCAGTCAATTATTTAAGAAAATGGGGAAGGGGAGGGAAGAGGAGAGGGGGGTGAAAGGAAAGGGGGAGTAAGGAGGAAAGAAGGAGAGGAGAGGAGAGGAAAGAGAGAGAGAGAGAGAGAGAGAGAGAGAGAGAGAGAGAAATTAGAGACAAATAGAGGGAATTTCTGCCATACACAAATTGGCAGGGCAGACAGAATGAGCTCCACAGCTGCTCAGATCCCAGGCCAGCAACATGGGTTCAAGGGCTGACCCTCCTGCATGATTTGACCAAAGCTCAGCGCTCTCCCTCTGCATGCCCCCTCTCAGTCCTTCCTGTGTAGAGCCCACTAGTTCAGAGCAGCAACACCTGAGTTCCAAGCAATGGCAGATGGAGCTCAACTAACTTCTGCATGAGCCAAGATGAGGGTGTCACAGTTTAGTTTTTTGTTTGTTTTTGTTTTTCTCTCATGGCAGGAATAATTCATGTTCAAAGGTTCCTTCATGTGAGACATAGAAAAAAAAAACACTAAAAAGTGGCCAACTTCTAGTGTAGATACAATTCTGAGTAAGACATAATGCCCTTAATTTGCTTGATGCTGATTAACATTCCTTAGGTATTGATCATTCAGTTTATAAAGGACATTCCCCTCTCCTGATCATCAAATTCGTACTTAAATGAGTGCTTAGGTTCATGCTAGATAAATTAAAACACAAATTAAAATTTTTATGACTAAGTAAGGTGGCTATCCTCTTCACTACTTGACACTACTAAGGGTTTGACCCTGCTCTTTAAGTTGCTTCTTCGAGATTCTTGGTTAAAATCTACAAGAAATTTAACATGTAAAACACAGCAGGAAGGTTGGCGGTCATTATTAACTTACCTCATGTACACATAAGCGCATGAAGGATAGAGATACAGAAAATGGAAGCCAACCTAACTTGAGATAAAATACTGAAGAAGGGTTGTGAATGTATAAAGTGTACAGTTAATGGAGATATTTGTAATGATGAACTCAATGGAGTTTTGTCAACAGAAGTTGGAAAGGATGGCATGTGAGTAGCTTGAACACAAAAAAAAAAATGGAAAAGAGACAGAATGGCATCACCGACCCCAAAGTTTGATTGATATTGACAGAGTTGGTCTGAACTGAGATTATCATTTTCATGTCTTTGAAGTTCATTCCCCTACTTGCATGACACCTGCCGGGTCCCCCTCAGTTAATGATTGTATTTCTGCTAGTGGTATACAGGAGACTGAACTGTTCTCTATATTTCTCTGTAACAGTATGAGCTCAATGACTTAGACATTCTGATGTAGGAACAATAGTTACGATTGTGATGTTAGATTCACATTTTTCTAGTGACTAATGATGATGAATTCATTTCTGCATATTTGCCATCCCTGTGTGTGTATTTGATGAATGTATCGTTTCGGGTTGTTTGTCCCTTGTTACGTTATTTTTCTTATTATTAGGTGTTTTGTATGATCAGAAACAAATGCTTTATTTTATATATATTATTTTCAATCATCTTTTTAGAATCCGTGGCTTGATAAAAAAAAGAAATTCAAGTTCTTGAAAGCCAGGAATGATGGCATACACCTTTAATATCAAGATTTTGGAGACAAAGACAGAGGCAGATGGTTCTCTGTATGTTCAAGGGCAGCTTGGTCTATATGGTGAGTACAAAAACAACCAGGTTTACATAGTGAGACCCTATATCAAGCACCTCCACCCCACAAAAAAGAAAAACAGAAAAAGAAGTCCTTGAAAGGGCATATTTTAATTTTTATGAAGTCCAACTTGCAATGTTTCATGGACTATGTGTTTTGTGACATGTGAAAGAAATCCTTGCCAACTTCAAAATCAAAATGGAATTTCCATCACATTCTTAGAATATTATATGTTGCATTTATACTTATGGTTCATTTTTAATCCCTCTGTACAGTATGAAGTGGGGATCCAAGGTAATGTCTTTACATATAGGCATCTAATGGTCCCAACCAAATAGCATTTTTACATCTTTAAATTATTTTTATTATATTTTATTTGTGAGTATGCATGTATCTGTATAAGAATACCTCAGTGGTGTGGGTATCTTCAGAAACAAAGAGCATGTCAGATCCCCTGAAGCTGGAATAACTGTCATTTCTCAACCAACTGACATGGGTTTCTGGAACAAACTTCAGGCTTTATGAGAGAATAAATACCATGCATTCTTAACCCTGAGCGATCACTCTAGCCTTGAAAGTAGTATTTATATATGATGTTTGCTCTTTAAATACTTTGTTTTTGAGATTATAATACAATTACATCTCTCCCCTCCCTTTCTTCCCTCTGAACCGTACCCACTCTCCTTCAAATTCATGCATTCTTTTTACATTAAATATTATTGTATTCATATATGCATATACAAAAATATCCCTAAATATTATAAAGTTTGCTCACTCCATATAATGCTGTATAGATATTTTAAGGGCCAAGCAGTCAGCTAATAGCATTTTTGTAAATGGCTCTATAGTCTCTACTTCATTGTTCTGCCCTGGCAAGGATCAACAACATGAGTTCCTACATATAAAATCTCTCCATTGTATTTCATTAATGCACTTTTATCACTTTCTCAATTAACATAATTCTACAGTTCGTAATGGAAGCAAATAGGGTTAGTCTTCTAATTTTGTTATTTTTTATTTTTTGTTCTTCTAGGTCCTTGAAAATGAATGGCAATAAGATTTTATTACTAGCATCTACAAAGGACAGCCTGATGGGATTTTGTTGTCAGTACACTGAATACATAGCAGAAACTTGGAAAGAAGTCTAATGCTCATAAAAAATGGATTCTCCTGTTCAAGAACATGGGGGCAGCTTTACTTTAAAAACTCTCTAATTATTTTCTTCAAGATATTGTAATAATCAGTAATTGGTCTTCACATCTACTTTATATCATTGATAATAATATTGTAAATACATTCTTTTATAATTAATATAAGAAACTCATGTTCTTTTATAATGATGGTATTTCTACTTGTTTGTAGGAAGCTTTTTCTGTGCTGGTTTAAAACTCCTAGCCATGTAGTAATTATGCAAATGGACAACCAGTGAGCTACAGCTCCAGTCACAGTGAATCATGGATCCTTTTATATTTAGCTTCTATTATGTAACTATCCTAAACACAATATATTAGTTCTAGTGCCTTTTATTTTTTTTAATCATATTGTCTTTAAATAAACTTTTCCTAGTAATGTTCATTCAAAATGCCCTTTATTTTTCCTTAGTTAATTTAGCAAAACCTTCTGTTAAATTTGAAAAGAAAATGTTGAAAATAAACATCATTGCACTTCTGACTGGTTAGTGTTCCATCCCCTGAGTATACTCTATCTCATTTAATTTCAGCCTAATATACATTAGACCATTTGCAAAAACTAAAACAATATGAGACTGAATTCTGGGTTTGATAAACTACTAGGAAACTCATCTCATGCATGAACAAAACAAACTATTACTTTCTTAGTGGCCACAGCCACTGAATTCGGGGATGGGGCCTTTTGAGATCCCCCCCCCAAATCCATGTTGGAATATTTTGTAGAGATCTTCTTTCATCAGCCATATTGGTAAGACTTCATGAGTGGAGCTCCCTGTCATATATAAAGGATATTATCTTATATACAAAGTGAGATAGTATTCACTTTCATTTGCTTGTCAGATGAAATAAGTAAGTAAATAAATAAATAAATAAACTCTAAAGAATGGACAAAGATACAGACTCACTTACTGAAGGAGTTGGAAAACTCCTAACTAGAACATGAGGAAAATTAAGAAGTATAGAGTTGGGATCTGACATATACTTTTAAGAAATTTGTCAAATTATAGTGTGTAAATTCACAATAAGTTTTCAGTTCTATTTGGTGCTGTTTTGAGCAATAAACTGGTTCAGAATAATTAAAGCAAAACAAGACAAAACCTTGAGGTCACAGGACCTTCATCAGCCCTCATATTTCTCTAGTCCATCTTTTGTTCTCCAGTATCACTGTCAACCTTTCTACACCTGAGTCCCTTGGCCCAGGAGCATCACCATTCCCTGTGAACTTACAAATTCTCAGACATGGAAGCAATTGTAACAATGGGAGGCAGCAATCTATGTTTGCCATGTTTTCTAGGAAATCTGATATTAAAGTTGAGAAACAATAGTTTTTTAAAGATAAAAATATAAGCATTCATAAAAGAGACTATACCTAATGCACATAATCCTGAAGTCCAGTCTCTTATATTGTGAACAGAAATCTCTTACCTCCCCTCATTTTTCCTGTGCTCTTTCAACTAGAAAGAAACATTTTCATAATTTTTTGCATCAAAAGATATACATTGATCATGTTTTTCATGTTTATAACATATCATTTATTCATACAATAAACAAATGTATTCATAAACTTAAAGATAAATTTTATCTTTTTGGTAAATTCTATCTTACTGTAAGGCAGAAATATAAATCCTATTTTTCCTAGCATACAAGATTCATTATACATATATAGATCTCTTACAGACTGGAGGATTATGTGAAATTGAAAGTGGTGCCTTAAATTCTGTTTCCAGTTGAAAAGGAAATTTCCCAGGAATATATTTTTAAAACTTGTAACATTGTTCTTAGGTCTGAATGTCTGCTTTACATACATTAAATTTGTAAGTATTCATAATGTATCACTGAGCTAACTATTTTGAATCTCATAAAGATTTTAAGGAAAGACAACACCACCATACTTGTTTAGGCTTCAAACAAAATTTTATCTCTACCAGCTGAATCCTATGACTTGGTTTCATTGTTGTGGTTCTTAAGGGAGTATATTCTACACTCATGACCTTTTGTTTGTTGTTCTGTGTATGTGTGTAGACTCTTTGAGGTATGTGGAAATCTTTACTAGGGGAAAAATAACATAATTCTACTTTAATTCAATTTTATTTGGTGTTTTGGTGACTAGCTTCTTGAGATCTTTGTATATTTTGGAAATCATGCCTCTGTTCGATGTGGGGTTGGTAAAGATACTTTCCCGTTCTGTGGGTTGCTATTATATCTTGTCAACTGTGTCCTTTGCCTTACAGAAGCTTCTCAGTTTCAGGAGATCCCATTTATTTTGAAAAGTTATCCTATGAATTATAAATAAATTTCAAATACATTTGTAAAGAAGTGCTATGTTCCTAACATTTAGTATTTATGCATATGCAGGTCAACAGCACTATTGCCTAGGCATTGAGTAAGTAACACTTATTTTATTTGTAATAAATTTGGATATTTGAGCAATTTATTTGGGAATTTTATTTGTTTATTCCCCCCCAAAAAAATATTAAAGATGAAAATTTTTTCCATTTTTATGTTTGCTGGAGTGAGGAAGCAGTTAATATTTTTGTGTTCAGAAATTTTTCAGTTGACCTGTCATTAACACTTCAATCTCAGACTTGATTTTTTTTATTTTACAGATATTTCTCTCCTGCACAGTACAATTCTTCCACAAGATTAAAAGTTTTTGTGCAGAATATGATTTTAATTTTTTTAAGTTTGAAATTATCATTTTTTCAGGTACAGATATATTCTGTCACTATATCTATGAATTCAATACCTTCCTCTAAGTCCTTAGGATAAATTTGTAAGAGAAGTGAAGTTAATGGATAGCTGCAGTAGCAGTATCAGTTTGCTGTAGGCCCATTGCAGTTGAAAGAACTACTGCTATCTTTTATCATTTCACTTGCTTAATTCTTTGACTTTCATTTGTGTTTATGCTATACAATATTTGATATTAATCCAGGCCAAGCCCTTTGAGCCTTTGCATATTTAAATTAAAATGTCCGTACGCATGCTTATATGTAGTTTAAACTCATCCCTGATGCCTCCAAGAATGCAGACAGATCAGTTCAAGAACACACAGTCAAATCACAACACATATATGCTAATAACATCTCGTACCTGCTACATAACTAGCACCAAGTTTTAGATTTGATCCTAAATCATTTTTGAATACATGACAAGCCTCTATGTATACATACCATTAATATGAAGAGTAAAACTGTGCTTTATATTTCACTTACATTTTTAAAAAAAAAATCTCAGACTTACATAAATATATATGATTACCAAAAATATCTCCCTGATTATGATTGAAAAGTCTAGTACGCATACATATTTACCCATCATAATCTTCATTGATTCCAGCAAATTTCACAGTTTCACACTCTACAAAAAGGATTAACACAAAAAGCACAAGTGCTACAGTAGATGTCACCACTGTAAATCTTAGTTTGTTTTTACAGTTCATTTCCAATCTGTCAATAATTAAACCTCCCACAAAATGGCCAATGGCAAATCCTGGAAGTATAATCAAGCCTGAGAAAAGGAAAAGAAAATATTGTTATAAAGTTATCTGTTGAGAATACAGAATAACTACACATAGGTGACACTTCCTCTAATCAAATACAGGTTTTGAAACAAAGCAAAAATATGAAAAATGTGGAATCTGAATACGTCTGAACTTCATAATATTTAGGGTACTATGCATCGGGATGGAGCACTAATAGGTCTACTGAATTAGGGGAGATTGGTGATACGTTGTTACTGCACACTGGACATGTAGTGTAATCAGGAATGTAGTTCATACCACATAGAAGTTAAGATCTGTTTTATTGAGAGATATTATTACTTAGCTGATTGAAGTATGGCTTATTGAAAGACAAGTGAAATAACAGGCTTTCTCAAACTATAAGCTATATAGTTTGAGCTATATAAGTATATAAGCTATATAAGTATAGCTCAAACTATATAAGTATAAGCTATCACTTTTCTACTTTAGTGTAAATACGTAGAAAGAGGAAATCACAAGAAGAACATGAGCTGGAAGAAAAGTAAGAGGACTCAGAACAAAAAAGTAACCTCACACACAACTACAATCCAGTGTATACCAGAGGATATAGAAGAAATATGGAACTAGAAGAAATGATCCTGAGTGAAGTAACCCAGTCACAAGAATATAAACATTGTATGTATATAAACAGTATGTACTCACTCAAATATGGATTTTAAACATAGAGCAAGGAGTCACCAGCCTACAACCAGAGAAGCTAGAAAACAAGCAGGACCCTAAGAGAGACATACATGGTCCCTCACAGAAGGGGAAAGGGGCAAGATCTCCTGAGCAAATTGGGAGCAGGGAGAGGGAACTAGGAGGAACAGAAGGGGAGAGGTGGGCATGAGGGAGCAGGAAGATTGGGTAGGGGAAAAATAGAAAGGAACAACAAAAGAGATACCATAATAGAGGGAGCCATAATAGGTTTAAAGAGAAATCTGCCACTGGGGAAATGTCTAGAGATCTACAAAGATAACCCCAAGTAACAATCTAAGTAATAGTGAGAGGCTACCTTAAATGTCCTTTCCCAATAATGAGATTGATGACTACCTTATATGCCATCCTTGAGCCTTCATCTAGTAGCTGATGGAAACAGAAGCTAAACACTAGCTGAACTCCTGGAATCCAGATGCAGAGTCAGAGAAGTGATGAGCAAAGGGGTCAAGACCAGGCTGGAGAAACCCACAGAAACAGCCGACCTGAACAAGGGGAGCTCATGGATTCTAGTCTGATAGCTGTGAAACCAGCATAAGACTGACCCAGACCCCTGAACATGGGTCTCAGTTAGGAGGCCTGAGAAGTCTATAGTCCCTCTGACAAGGGAACCAGAATGTATCTCTAGAGCAGGAACAGACTTCAGAATTTCATTCCCCATGGAAGGATACTCCCTTAGTCCAGAGACATGGGAGATGGCCATAATGACTTGACAGACCTTGATGATCCCTCATGGAAGGCCACACAGTCCCTGGGGAGTGGATGGAGGATGAGATGGGGGAGTTTGTTTTTGGCATGGGAGGGTGGGAGGGAGAGGGAACTGGGATTGATATGTAAAGTAGGAAAAACATGTTAAAGAAAAGAAAAAGAAAATTGTCAGGGGGGACCCTAAAATTCAAAAGAGAACAGAGAAAAATACCAATAACAGCACATGCATAAGATTAAATCATACCATAATGAATACATACAAGTGAAATGTTCCATAAAAATGCAAAAAAATGAAAGAAAACATGTTGTAGAATACTAATTTAAGATGTATTACATTTGTTTATGCTGTTGAATACAGCATTCTTTTATGTCGCATTTGTTTAACCCTGTGTGTTACTGTGCCTGGTTAAAACACCTCATTGATCTAATAAAAAGCTGAATGGCGAATAGCAAGGGAGGAGAAAGGATAAGCAGGGCTGGCAGGTAGAGAGCATAAATAGAAGGAGAAATCTGGGGAGATAGGAGGATGCAAGGGGCCAGTCACACAGCTACAAAGCAACCCGGAAGTAAGATTTACAGACGTAAGAGAACATGAAAAGCCCAGAGGCAAAAGGGAGATGGGATAGTATAAGTTAAGGAAAGCTGGCAAGAAACAAGCTAAGATAAGGTCAGATATTCACAAATAAGAATGAGCCTCCACGAGTGAATAATTTGGGAGCTGGGTGGTAGGCCCCTCAAAAAATAAAAGAGGAAAACATTGAGTTAGAATATCTTCTTTTTTCTTTTTCTTTTGATGGAATCTTTGTGTGTGTGTGTGTGTGTGTGTGTGTGTGTGTGTGTGTGTGTGTGTGTGTGTTTCATATTTTACATATAGATCCTGGTTCCCCCTCCATCCATCCCTCCCTCCATCCCTCCCTTCCTCTCTCCCTTCCTCCATCCCTCCCTCCTTACATTTTCCCACCCTCCTATGCTCCCCGACCACCCTCTCATCCCATTCCCCACCATACTCCACAGAGAGGATGATGCCTTTCAGGAGGGATCAACAAAATCGGTCAAGTCATTTGAAGTAGGGACTAGGCACTCCCTCCTGCCTCTAGGTTAGGGGAGTATCCCTCCATGGGGAGGGTGCTCCCAAAGGCTTTTCATACATCATGGATCCATCCTAGTTCCTCTGTCAGAGGTCCCTTAAACTGCCCAGGCCTTTTAACTGAGACCCATGTTCAGTGAGTCTGATTCAGTCCCATGCTGGTTTCCCAGCTCTCAGTCTGGGGGTCCATTAGCTCCTCCTTGTTCAGGTCCACTATCTCTGTGGGTTTCTGTAGCCTGTTCTTGTCCTCCCTCTCTGCATTTGGATTCCAGTTCAGCTCAGTGTTTAGCTGTGGGTGTCTGCTTCTGTTTCCATCAGCTACTAGATGAAGGCTCCATGATGGTGGATAAGTTAGTCATTGATCTCATTATCAGGGAAGGGCATTTAAGGTAGCCTTTCCACTGTTGCTTAGATTGTTAGTTGGGATCAGTCTTGTAGGTCTCTGGACATTTCTCTAGAGTCAGTTTTCTCTTCAAACCTATAATGGCTCCTTTTTTTATGGTCTCTCTCTCTCTCTTCTCTTACTGCTATCAGATTGCTAAAATTAGAAATACCAATGACAACTTATGCTGGAGAGTATGTGAGGATATGGAGAAAGGGGAACACACCTCCACTGCTGGTGGGAGTGCAAACTTGTACAGCCATTTTGGAGATCAGTATGGCGGTTCCCCAGGAAAATGGGAATAATCTACCACTCTTAGGCATATACCCAAATGATCCACATCCATGCAACAAAGACATCTGTTCAACAATGTTCATAGCAGCACTATTTGTAATTAGCAAGAACCTGGAAACAACCTAGATGCCCCTCAACTAAAGAATGGATAAAGAAGATGTGGTATATTTACACAATGGAATACTACTCAGCGGGGGGAAAAATGGAATCTTGATATTCACAGGAAATGGATAGAACTTGAAGAAACCATCCTGAGTGAGGTAACCCAGTCACAAAAAGAGGAATATGGTAATTACTCACTCATATATGGATTGTAAACATAGAGCAAATGATCACCAGCCTATAATTCACACCACCAGAGAAACTAGGATACAAGGAGGAACCTAAGAGATTCATACAAGATCTCTCACAGAAGGGGAAAGAAACAAGATCTCCTGAGCATATTGGGAGTTGGGGGTGGCTGTGAGTGGAGAGGGAGCTAGGAGAAAGAGAAGGGGAGGAGAGGAGAGCATGTGGGACCAGGATATTGAGTCAGGGGGAGGAATAGATGAGAGCAAAAAAAAAAAAAAAAAAAAAGACAGAGACATTTTCTTTTCAACAATTGTGTGTTGTGTCTCAATATTTAAGTAAAGCTTCAGTTAAGTAATTTATATTGCAATTTCTTCTGGTTATAGCAATGTTTGTCTCTTCCTATATTATATAAGTGCAGACATATTTTTTAGATAATTTCCCCTATCAGCCTTGTTCATATTTACACACTTAAAGCTGAAGCGTGCTGCCCTTTTTTCTAATTCATTTGCAAGCATAGGTCTTTATAATTCAAAGTGCCATATATGATAGAGATTGTATCTCTGCCTTCAGAGAAGAGACAAGTTACCTTATGATTTTAGATGACAAAGATGATCCTCATTCCAGAACTAAGAGGGAAAAATGTCTTATCTGATGTAATAGTGTCCCCTTCTGAAGCAAAGGACAAAAATGACTAGTGACCTAATTTTTAAAAGGTTGAGTTCTCTATCTTAGGGTTTGATTTGGCGTTTTATTTTGTTTTCATCTTCTATGTTACAGCTCACTACAAGTATAGATATTGCCTAGTCTCTTTTCCCACCACTTTTGGGAACTGTAACTCTAGAAAAAAAAAGGGGGGTACTTCTTTTAGAATTGTTGGACAATGAAGCCTCACAAATCTCCCAAGCATCACTGATGACTGCCAATTTTCTTGGTTACTCACTGATCTTGAAAATAAATCCATGTTGTTGAAGACATCAAACATTTGAATTATAAAACACGGACCAGTCAAACTGGTACTGACATGGACAATTCAACCCTGCTGGCTAGCTTTCATTATGTACAAGTCTCTAGAAGTGCTACTCGAGGAGCACAGTAGTTATCAGTCACACCCAGCTGTTATCCCCGAGACCTAGAATAATGGCTGTGTGGAAAGATGTGCCCACTGCTATAAGAGTAGGATGAATGCTAGGGAGGAAAAGAGCCACTTTCTGAATGCACGGAAGTCCATTCACCAAGACAAAACTCATGCTTTACACTAGTACTGAGCAAAAACCCTGTGTTTAAGCAGGCCATAATCCCTACGAAAGAACCTGCTGCTATTATTCTGCTAGTTGGATATAGTATTAAATCAACTTCTAATGATGTATTATTATTCCATTGATTAATGCATCTCTCAACAAACACCGGAGAAGATTCTATCTACTGTAGATGGTGATTAGCACAGAGGCCCACAATGGCCAAGACACAGAGAGACTAAAGAACACTCAGCATGGAATGGAAGATATACGCCGCAGCCCCTCTTCACAAGGTTTGGGGGTCACTGGGGAAGAGAACACGGAAAGAGTGTAAAAAGTCACACAGTGGTCTTATGAATACACCGAGGCGATGCGCGTCTGAAAGCACAGCAGTTGCAATAGTATCCACAAAACCTACACAAGCCCAAGTGAGACCATCCTAGAATGATGATAGGAAATGGACAAGAACACTGAGTCCAAGCCATGGAGAAACTGTTAGCTAGCTGCTTGGAGTGCTAGATAACATATCTCTAATGAACATATCTTAAGTTATCAGCAGTTTTCTCTTAAGAGTCTACCTTGAGGCATCACCAGGCACATCACTTCCTTGAGCTACAGCTCTCTGTGACAGGTAGTTTTATGAGACAAAAGACTCTGAGGAATGGAGGAAGAATCTTCTAGGAGACTTTCTCACACAACTAGAGGCCAGTGACTTTCTACAGTGGGCAGCTTCTCAAAATGCAGTATAGTTTACTACAGGATGCTTGACAAAATCAGAGTTTTGGCATAGAAGACTGAGAACTCTGCAGAGGTTGTGTTAGTTGAGTCTGAAAAAATTGCTAGAGAAACCAAAATTGCATTAAAGTTCATCTTTATAAGCCACGGTAGACTACTCAATTGCTAATATATCTATTATACCTGGGTGGATGCATCAGGATACTTGAAAAGACCAATATGTAAACATATGCGGAAACCTGATGCTGGAAAAGGAAAATCTACTTAATAATCTGCTTATATCAAAGCTTCTGAACTTGTGAATATTTGTTTTTGTTTTCCCCCATATACTTTCTGTTCATTCCTTCTTACCCTTTTCTGGCCTTCTGTATAGTTAAGCATTAATGTATGTACTCTTTTTACTATGGTTTCACAGGTTACACTAAATGCCTGCTTGGCATTTTGTTAGTTTCTTTTGTTTTGTTTTTTATTTGGTTGCTTATTTGTTTATTTGTTTATTTGAGACAGGGTTTCTCTGTGTAGCTCTGACTGCGCTGGAAGCCAACTTGGCTTTTTATAGGCTAAAATGAACATTTTTTTTCACTTTTCAATTATTTCTAGAACCTTTTAATATTTTCTTTTAGAGTTACTATTTAGAAGTCTTTTAAAGAGCCAAATTCTCAGTACGCTTTTAAGGACAGACACTGATGCTTCCCCATGGAAACCCTTAACCTTCCTGGGGAGTAGAAGGGAGTTGGGATGGGGGAGGTGTGGGAGGATGGGAGGGGGAGGGAACTGGGATTGATATGTAAATTAAGACTATTTCTAAATTAAATAAATTAAACAAAAAATTGTTAATAATAGCAATTCCTTTTTGCTGTCAAAACAGAAAAAAAATTTACAAGTATGAATTAAGGGATATGAAAGGGCTCCTGCCTGCATTGTGACATTGTTTAGAGGTATTAAGATGAAATCTAATGTAATATCTGTTAGTATAGTAACAAGTGCATGTACATGAACAGTGGCATTTAAAGAATGAAGAGTGCCAACCACAGCATAATTGCAATGCATAAAGTTTAAAACAATGTGAATCTGAAAAATGTAGTTTCTGGTGAAAGAAATAGAAGATTCCATAGGACATGATGTGAATAGTTTATAGAACATGACCCACAAGAAGAAAGATATAGAAGCAGAAAAAGACAGGACACATTGTGGCTTGAGAAGCCTGGCTTCCTATGAAGAAGGGGAAAGGAAATAGGCCTGTAGACTGCAGGCAGGAAGATAGTGATCAATAGAAACAGAAAAGTGAAGTTTATGTGTTAAAAATATTGCTGTGGTGCAGCATGTTCATGTGTTTATAGTTTTAGTAAGTGGCATCTAAGTACACTTTACCTGTGTATTCTGCTTACATTACATATTTCTTAAATATACATATCACACTTAAATATACACAGTGTGGAAGTATAGAAATCTGCGCAGTAAGAAGGAAAAAGAATCTACCTGTGAGCATATTGGCAAGTGAGGGTGTTAACAAAAACTGATTTTCTAAATAAACGGGCACAAATGATGTAGATCCCCTAAAAGTCAGGTTCTCTGTGGTTTTGCACAGTGAGTAACATATCAGCAGCGGGTTCCTCAACAGACACTGAAACAGAACAAATCACATCACAATGATTTCATGTCTTCCCATTCCAACGATAAATCTGCAGAAGTGGATTCCTATAGATTAAAAAGAGTTACGTAAACAAAGTTATATAATTCTATAATAGGCATATTCCATAAGAGATTTGTAATTTGGTTGTTCTATACAGCAAATACAACTTTTATCTCTGGATCCACTAGCATGTTGAAAGTACTTCTTGGTGTCTAACTGGGTACACTCATGATTTTGTATTTACCTGACCCACTGGATGAGAACTTTCTAACTTTGTGTCATGTGATTCCACTTTATCTATTGATTCCTATAGAATCAAATATCTATGTCACCTTCAACTCCCCAGTGTCACAAACATGGTTACAATAAAAATCCCTATGCATACTATTTTGATCTCCTCTGAATTGTATGTTCTTGGAAGACATTTTTGGATATTGGGGATTATGAGTAATTTATTTCACTTGTTGCTCCAAAATTTTCCTCCGGTTGTATCTTTTTATAACGGCACCTCAATATCTCAGAGTCCAGTTTATACTCTCAGATTCCTCAGAGCAATTGCTCAGGTTTGACCCTTGCAGGCATGTACCATTACATCACTAACTCACTGAACATGGGAAGGTCTTACAATTGCCAGCAAGGCCACGTATGAGTGTTCCGAAAACTATCCAGTGATAACACAAAGGAACCTTGAGATAATTCCATCCTTCAAATCGTGAGCACTTTGGTCACCCCATGTGCTGCTGAGAGGAATAAAGCTTCATACAGTTTTGCACTAGTAAGTAAAACAGTTCTCTGTCACACTACTACCTTTTTTCATGCAGCAACAGATATGTGGCATAGAACATATAATTAGAAAAACTGATACCCTAACCTTCCAAAATGTTGTCATACAGAAATACAAAAGATAGTATTTCCTTTGTGATTTTATATTTTCAAATATAAATCTGCATTTTGGGGGGTCTGCAGAGGTGTCAGTTGGCAAACTGCTTGCTTTGTTCAAGGACCTAACCTCAATCCCCAGAACCCATGTAAAAACTGTCAGGCATAGTGCCACACATTCATATCAGTGCAGAGAGATGGTGATGGCAAGTGTGGTCCCTGACACCTACTGGTAAGCTACACAGCAAGTAGCAGTCTAGCTAGTGTGTCTCAAAAAAGAAAATAAACATGTATAGTACCTGAGAAATGTCACCTGAAGTCTTTTAACTCCACACATATGTGTACTCATTTGTATGTGAACCTGAACATATGTGAATACCTACATACATACACATGCATAAACACACAAACTTGTGTGTTTCATCATATAATTTAGAAGTTCAGTTTGTGTTCTATTCTATTACACATCCTTATAGATTTGATAGTTTTTCTAAGAATGCCCTATTTGTTCTAAGTATTAAATTCATTATTTTTTTTCTTATTTTACATATTGATTCCAATTCCCTCTCAAAACACATCCATTTGCTATATTTCATTCCTATTTATAGCTTTTGGGTTACTCCATGATGGTAGAGGGGTTTGGTTAAAAAATGAACAAGTAGGACATTTTCTTACTATTTCCTTAGCTTGATGGCAAGTGATGGAAAAATCCTTTGCTGTTCACATGGTGATTTTTTTTTTATGGAAATCCGAGGCCACCAGCACATTTCCCATTAATTACCAATCAATTGTATCATTGCCTTGTGCTAGAGGACCTGGCAATCCTGTATGGGATCTGATGTGTGAGTCCTATTACTGATACATTCTTGTAATTGTATAAACAATGAAGTAACTTCTGTACACAGTCTCAATATGTAAGACAATTCTTTATGCATATTGAGATTCAGCAACTATATTGAGAGGTTCTGTAAAATCTCTAAGTACCATGAGAATGGCATACAATTCTGCCTTTTGTACAGAATTATAAGGGTTTTGAACTACTTTATTTACTTTTCCTGATTTATATCCTGCCTTACCTGATTTGTTTGCGTTAGTGTAGAATGTAGGAACTCCAGAGATTGGTGTTTATCTTACAATGTGTGGAAGGATCCAAATTGTCTTCTTTATGTATTTGATTCTTTCACTTTTGGGATAATTGTTGCTAATTGTTCCCAAAAAGTTACTGCAAGCTCTCTGCCAATATTCATTATCATTCCTTAAGAAGAAAATTTCCTCATTTGTTAAAGGTAGTATAATTTCTGCTAGGTCCCTTCCTGTCAGTTGACAAAGTCTTAATTTACCTTTTAAAATCAAGTCGGAGATCTTTTCTATGTATGCTTTTAGTTTTTTGTTCTGTTTATGTGGTATAAATATCCATCCTAATATGATATCTTCCCTCTGCATCAAAATCCCTGAAGGATATTCTCTAGATGGTAATATAATCAGAGCACAGACTAGTTTGGGATCCACATGGTCCACGTGTGCTTCTAGTATCCTCTTTTCTACCCATTCTAATTCCTTTTCAGCTTCTGCTGATAGTATCCGTGGACTATTCAAGTCCTTAACCCCTTTGAGGGCCATTATCAAGTTTTTCAAATCATGCCATTCTACTCCAATAATGGTCTGTAGTTGAGAAACCTCTCCCAGTAATTTTTGAATATTATTAAGAGTCTGGTAACAATCTCTCCTGATCTGTACTTTTTGTGATCTAATTTTCTGTAGACTTATTTTATATCCCAAGTAATTGATTGAATCTGTTCTTTGTATTTTTTTCTGGTGCAGTTTGTAATCTCCAGTGAGGTAAAACTTCCTTTACTTCCTCAAACATTCTTTCAAATATTTCCACATTAAAATCAGCCAACAATATATATTCTATATAATGGTAAATTATGGAAACTGTTTATGAATTATCTCCAAAGGATTTTGCACAAAATATTGGCACAGGGTGGGGCCATTTATCATTCCCTATGGCAAAACCTTCCATTGATATTTCCTGACTGTCTGAGAATTATTGTAATTAGGTACCATGAAGGCAAATTTTTCTTTATCTTTTCCTTGTAAAGGTATAGAGAAGAAGAAATCTTTGAAATCAATAACTATAATAGCCCATTCTTTAGGTGTCGGAGAAGGCAAGGGTATTCTAGGCTGTAGAGAGCTCATGGGCTGGATTACTTTATGGATGGCTCTTAGGTCTGTAATCATTCTCCATTTACCAGATTTCTTTTTTTATAACAAATACAAGATAATTCCAAGGGCTAGTGGATTCTTCGATATTTCTAGCATTTAGCTCTTTCTGAACTGGTTTTCTAAAGCCTCTAGTTTCTCAAAGGTCATAAGCTATTGCCCTACCCAGACAGGTACATCTGTTAGCCATTTTAAGGGTAGGGCTTTTGGTTCCTTTGTTTGGCACTTGTGTTCTGTTTTTGTACAGCGTGGATATTTGGTATCTGTCTGTCTTGTATAGTACTTTGTAATATTTTTTCTACAATCATGAGTTCATTTAAGGTGCACATCTAACTGAGGAGGAATGTTAATCTGTGTATTCCATTGCTGTAATAGATCACAACTCCATAAATTTATCTCCATACAACCACATATGGTCTCAACCTTCCTCTCTACACTTTCGGTCCTATACATTCAATCCATCTCCTGCTCTGTTTTACCTGAGATAGGGTTCTGAACCCTAAGAATTGAATATTTACCTCTTGCAGGGGCCATCTTGGAAGCCAAAATTTACTAGTTATGATGGTCACATCAGCACCAGTTTCAAGGATCCCTTCTACCAATCTGTTATTCATTCTCACTTTTAATTTAGGCCTTTGAATATTTATAGAAGTTTGTCAAAATATATGGTTTTTGTTTACTCCACTTTTGTTTGACTCACCTTCCGTAGATAATCTGTCATCCAGAGCGGTATGATTATTTATGATAGGCACTAGATTTTTTTTAATCCTCCTGGGAAAGACTGACCTCTGCAGTGACTGAGAATATCCACACCCCCTTTCCCAATTGTAAAGGGTTTCCTTGCTTGTCTCTGGTCAATCTACATTCATTGTTCCGGTATCAGCCTTCTCCACATCTTCTACATAATCCAGAAGGCTGAGGCCTTTTGTTTGATTCATTCCTAGAGTGTTATTTCTAGGAGTGCTTTGCCTACAATTTCTTCTTAATGTCCTATCCTACCACAATTAAAACATCTGGTATTTTGATGTCTTTTCAAACCTTTGAAGATTGCTTTTCCTACCCAAGCTTCAGTGCCACCATAGTTAAGACATCTGTTATCTTGTTGTCTTCTCAAACCTTTAGATATCATTTCTCCTACCCAAGCTTCAGTGTCATGGTGGATATACTCAATGTTGGCTGTAAACAGGACCCATTCATCTGATTTTTAAGGGCCAACTTTTTAAGGGCCAAAGCACTTGTTTGCATTGTGGATTTACATTCTCATAAGCTAATGAGTCTATAAGTATTCACCTAGAATCTGAGTCTGCTACCTATAATTTTATTGCTCTATACAATCCTTGTAAAAATACACTCCTCAGATTGGTATAGGATTGTATTCTCTCCCCTGGTTCATGAACCTTATCCCACGCATTCAAATCTGCTGTACTACATAGAGACAAGATGTGTTCATCATATGCAGCTTGAGTTTCTGGGTCAGCATAAAGATCCTCACCAAGAATTTTATATTGGGGATCTTTATAATCTTTCTTTAGGGTTACAGAGATGGCTCAGCCATTAAATGCTAGGCTCACAACCAAAGATAACCTTTCTTTAAACCCTGAAGTTCAAGAGCTTTTGCTTCTTCCCTCCATAAAGCCCTCATTCTAATTGAGACAATTTTTCTAGGACAGCTGATATTAATTGATCTCAGTCCTTAGGGGTTACCTTGTTATTCCTTGCCCATGATTCTACTAATTTCTTCACATATGGTGAGTGCATGCCATAAGAGAATACTGCTTTCTTCATTCCTTTTAAATCTTTCATACTTACTTGTTCCCACTGACATGCAACAAAATCTTTTGGGTGTTGGGTTTATTTTTTTTCTGATTTTTCAGTAAGAGATACAGGGAAAGCCATTGGGGATGGCATAATGACCTTAGGCAAGTCTTCCCTGAATTGTGTAGGAAATTTTAAATCTCTTCCATGTCCTATTACCCGTACCTCTTCTTCAATATTCTGAATCCTTGTTACTTGGTGTCCTATGGTTTGTACAAGTTACTTATTCTTTGCTCTAATCTCAAACTCTTTCTTTAAGAATATTATATTGATTACAAAACTAATCACCATTATTAGAAAAATGTATACTTTGGTTAAGTCATGGTCCTCTTCTAAGATCCCCTCCTTATATGAAACTAAAAGATTCCTAAGGTCCAGCTCCATAAGGTTATATGCCATTGGTATGGAACAATTGATCTCAGTTATTATATCTACTTAAATTGGGTAAGATATTGTAATTACTCTAGATATAATCCTGCTGCCCTGGGACTTTGAAGCTTTTAGTTGCAGATCTCAACTTGTAATAATTACACCTGGCCAGTAGGTGGTGCACAGATGAACCACCAAATAGTGTCCAGCAGCAGGAGATCCTTCTGATCCTGGTCCCTGTAGAATAGTTCTTAACAAAACTAAAGCCAGTGAAATTTGTTAAGTGGAGGAATGAAAGGATCTTTGCATAAATTGCCAGGACTGCAGTGCCAACAGGTCTTGCCTCTGATACCAGATGACTGGAAATCAGATGACACAAGCAGGGCAGGGTGGGGGATGGGCAGCAGCAGGGGTGATTGCAGTCTTGGGGCCACTGCATGGAGATATAGGAGTTGCAGTGCAGACACAAACATCCCAAGCTGTGGTGTGTCCCACTGGTTTAGTCAAGGGACCCTGCCCGTGTTTGGGTTTGGGTCAGCAGAAGCGACTGCAGAGGCAGCAGGGGGCAACTGGTGACAACAGCTGGCACTCATGAGCCAGCAAAAAAAAAAAAAACTTCAGTGCAGATGAAACTGCAAGAGACTGCCGGATAGTTGGGATGGGGGGAGAAGCAGTGAGTTACAGATGCCTAACTCCCCAGATCCTGTGAAAATCCAGATTTGGGGGAGGGGGCAAGAATCTGGGTAACGATAGGCTGATGGACATTTATTCATTCAGGGAGAAATCACTTACACCAGAAATAGACGACTGCCAAAAGGTTCCCATCCCAAAGGTGCCTCCCAATACACTCTGTCTCCAACCAGGAAGCAAGAGAGCAAGCTGGAGTCCAGGACCCCAGACCTAATCTACCCCGCCCCCCCCCCCCGTCATGCCCCACATGTATCTCCACGCCCCAATGGGCGTGGTCTGTGCAACAGGTATGGGCAGGGTAGATATCTCATACAAGCCTCTGTAAGGCAGAGGTCACAGTCATGTGGACAAATCAGCAGCTTACTGAGTGGAAAATAGTATTTATCAGATCCACATCCAATATATCAAGGAACTAAACAGCAAAAGAGAAAGAGTCAATTTTTAAAAATGGGGTACCAATCTAAACTGGTAGTTTACAACAGAGGAAAGTCCAATATCTCTGAAACACTTAAAGAAATGTTCAGCATCCTTAGCCAACAGGGAAATGTATATCAAAATGACTCAGATTTCATCTGACACCTGTCAAAATGACTAACATAAAAAAAACGCAAATGGTAGCTCATGCCGGGGAGGATGTGGAGCAAGGGGAATACTCCTCCATTGCTGGTGGAAGTGCAAACTAGTACAGCCACTATGAAAATCAATATCGCTATTCCTCAGAAAGTTGGGAATCAATTTATCTCAACATTCAGCTATACCACTCTTAGGCATATACCCAAATGATGCTTCATCCTACCAAGGGACACTTGGTCAAACATGTTCATTGGTGCTACATTCATAATAGCCAGAAACTGGAAATAACTTAGATTTCCCTCAACAGAAGAATGGAGGAAAAACGTGGTACATTTACACCAAGGAGTATTACTCAGCTATGAAAAAAAAAAAATACATAATGAAATGTGCAGGCAAGTGAATGCAACTAGAAAAAAAAAAAAGTCATCCTGAGTGAGATAGACAAGACCCAAAAATGGTAAATATGGAATGTATCTGTTTATATGTAGGTATTAGCCAGTAAATAAATGAAGGTTATTTCACTTGCTGTCAGTACTGTGTCTTAGTTAACTATAAAACTTCCACTTAAAAGAGATCAAGTGGTGTTGGGGCACATGGAAAGGGTAGAAGGGAAGAAAGAGATGGGGGAAAGGCCATATTATATTTTAATTTTAAAATAAAAAATTTAAAAGTAATAAAATTTTTAAGAGTAGAACAAGGAACAACAAAACAACAAAAAGAGAAAAAGAAATAATGGAAAATTGGGAATACAGAGATATAATTCTAATTTGAGTTGGGATAGGAAAATTCAATTGATGTTATTTCAAAGACTTTTGGGAGTTTTATTCATAGTGTAAAATTCAGTGAAACTTAATTAATTTGTATTTGAAATTAGAACCATGCAATCTATTTGCCAGAAAATAATGTTATAAATAGAAGAAAAAATATTCACTGTTGGAAACTGAGGCTGTATCTATGCTCAGTTAGGGAAAGATCTTGGCTGAACTCTGGCTTTCTCTTGGCTGTACATTTAGAGACTTCAGTTATTCCACAAAGGTTTGATGATTTAGTAACTAGCCCTATTTAGCAAGATCAGCCTAGCATATAACCACTAACCCCATCACCATGGTAACCTTTCTTGTTCTCATAACTCCTGATCTTTCCACCCATGTCAACATCCATTCTTTGTGATTTTCTATATTCTGTGTTCACCTGGTCCTCAATTATTCTTCTCACCTCCCCTGCCCCTTTCCTTTAAGTTGAAGTTTTGCAGGTCGAGGCAATTCGCAATAGGATTAGAGTGTTGGGAGGGGCTTTCTCTGCATCCTGATATCTGTTACTGTGGTAGTCCTATTTAACATCAATGGAGACACGGTATTTTGTATTCAAGCTTGTGACTTTTTGTGTGTGTGTGGGGGGGAATATGTGATGACAAGTGGATTTCTTTCGATTCATGAAATTTTTGTTAAGTGCCTTCTTTCTCAAAGGAAATAAACATAAAACAAACACATAAAAACAATGAAAACTAAATCAAAGTTCTATTTGTGTGTCATCAGGTTCTGGCACTAGACAGGTCCCTACCAATGCCAAATCAAGGGCTCTCCCTTTCCATTACAAGGGAAATTAGCAATTTAATTAAGAGACTTCAAAACTTTCACCCAAATTTAAATTAAAGACTTTGTCATTGTCTTAACTGTGTAAGAAAATTAAACAAGTCACCTTAATAGGCTTCACAATATAAAAGTATTTTATTTTACCTGAACAGCCTGAACCATATTCTTCAAACTAGATCCAAAGTGCACATTTTTAAGTCTCTTGTCAAAGGAGGGAGGTTCCTTTTCTTTCTCAAGACTTAGCTTGTATGCACCTATAGGTCACAAACAAAACAATCTTTTGATACATCCATTTCAGTAAGAAAATGTACATCAGAATTTGTACGTATTACAATAATTCCAATTTGTCATGGAGAGACATGTGAGCTATTTTAAACAGACTAAAGCCAATGCCTATTTTAGGGATGCAAATTCTTCTAGAGTAGGGCTTCACAAAAGACAATTATTTGATAATGAAAATTTCACACATCTGCACTGCCCAATTTTGCAATCAACCACTATGCATGTCTCTTTAATTGCTGGAAGTGTGCCGAATTAATTAACTCTTAATTTAATATAGAATTCCATAGTCCCACTTAATAATTAACATTTGGTTAATTATTACTTCATGCACAGCCTGAAAATACATATAAATGACATAGATAAAAACAGATAGATAGAGGGGGGTTTATTTCATAAGTTCTGTTACTCTAGAGAATTCTAACTAAAACATTAGGGGAATAGATTTGAGTATACTTCACTTTTAAAAGACAGCTATACACTTTAAATATAAAGGGTATTTTAAAAAGAAATAAAGAGTGATACAAACATATACTAATGAAAATGTAGTATACAAATATATGTTCTGATGTGATGTTTATTGATTTGGTTTAAAAAAAAAAAAAAACTAAGATACTGTTTCATTATTATAGAGAATTACCAGTAGGAGAGACATACTCACAAAGAAATATAGTTTATCTGTACTTTGTGAATGGGAGCTGATGGTAAGAATTGCTTTAGTTAATTACATTTTTTTTTTTACTTACCTGGTAACCTAGATGGGAAACATAACAATGGTAAAACTGTACACCATGAGAGTAGAGCAACTACTAAAAATCCGCTCCACCAATTTTGCTGAAGCTTTCGAAAATGATTCTCATTTACACTTGAACAAAGAAAAATAGAAAATTTAAGTTAGGATTATTTAAAAAAAAATCTTAATTAGTTGGGGGAGAGAGAATTTTCTGCTAATATGCATTCATTTTTAATTTGTCACTACTAATTTTGGGGTTTTGTTTGCGAGGGTCGGTTGTTAGTATTCAGTTGTGTGGTGCCTTCTTCCTCCCATCAGATCCCAACTTTCCCAGTTCCCTCTCCAGTGACACTACTCAGGTGGAAGAAGTTCCTGCTTGTTCCTACTCAAAATCATCTCCATTGAAAGTTGTGCCCCTGGAAACCAGGCCTTCCTTTGTTACCCTGCTCCTTTAAATCTTGCACCTGGACCTCTGGGGCAAGAAGCCTTGCTCTGAAGTTGACCAGCTCCTCCTGTATATGGCACCTGACCCTTGAAGTCACACATCATCTGAAGTCCCTTCCTTTGTGTTTCTTGTGCTCAGTATATTTGATCCTTCTTTGGTCTTTCCATTTCTACACAGGACCGTGTCACTTTCTCCTAAAGCTTCCTCTGCTTCTCACAGAGCTCTGCAGCTGGCAAAGGCAGAGAGAGAATAGGAATGTTCCTGTGCTGGGATTTGCTAACTTTCTCTTTCACAGAGTGACTATGAGCTATCAGCATCTCTTGTCTTTAATCAATACCGAGGCCACCTAGAACAGTTTTCAAAGTTAACAAAGTATTTTGCTTGTCTGTTTTTACCATTTGGGAATAAGATCTACAGAAGTCAGTGGACACAATTACTACTTTGTTTGTTTGTTGTTTGTTTGGTTTGGATTGGTTTTTGTTTTTAGTTTTAGTTTTTTGTTTGTTTGTTTGTTTTGTTTTTAAGTAGGATTTCCTGTGTAAACCTGTCTGTCCTGGAACTAGCTGCATAGGCCAGCCTATCCTTGAACTCTCAAAGATCCATATAACTCTCCCTCTTGAGTGCAGGAATTAAATGTATACCACCACCAATCAGTTTACATTGTTACTAATCTTTTCAGGTCCACACCCATGGAAAATCTTAGCCAGAAACTAGAGAGAAGACTCAGCCAGAGATCTGAGCACTGAATGCCCTTGGAAAGAAAAGGGTGGGTTTCCAATACACACTTGGTAGCTAACAATTCATTTTCACAGGATTCAACACCTTCCTCTCTATTTAGTGGTCACTCCGCACATATGATGCAGGCATACATACTGGCAAGACACTCACACATATAAATACAAATAAATAAATCTTAAAAAAAAGACCCAAAATCTTCGCTAACCAGTTACATATACCAGGAAAAAGTCACTTCACAAAAGCTTTCTTTGGAGGATCTGTTTTCCCAAAAGACTTGATAAAGTCATTAGACTTTCTCTTTCATATAGAGTGGAAATGTTCACAGTGTTATTCACTGGGGAGACATTACTTGGGAATATACGTCCTGAAGAATTGGGCTCTAACACCAGTAAAGAAATGGAGGGACAGAGCGAGCCAACAATGAGCAAAAGTGGCCAGGAAGAAGTCTGAGCACTCACTGTCAGACATATGATAAAAACTCAAATATTCAGTTCTTAAAGAAATGTAAATGAGCAACAAATATTTGAAAAATATTTGACATTCTTAAGGACTCCAATATATACAGAAGACCAGCTGAACACCCAGTCTTATGAGCTAAAAAGCTACTGACCTTCATCACAGGCAGCCTTTGTAGGATTAGTCTGACCACAGCCTGTAAGACGTTCTAATAAATCCCAAAGTACACTTCATTTTTAAAGACAACTATGCATTTTAAACATGTGCCATGGCACATGTGTGTTGGTCAGAGGAAAGTAACATGAGTAAATTCTTGAATTCTACCATGAGAGTCCTGGGAATTGAACTCAGGTTGTAAAACTTGACAAGTGTTTTTTTCCAAAATGAGTCATTTCTTCAGTTCTCTCTGTATCTTCTTAAAGCTTATTTGAGTTTCTATAAAACAGATATTGTAAATTATTTGTTGAAGAATTAATTCACATTGCTTTTCATGTGGATAGAATGCCTTGCATAATTTTGATTTGTAGCTGAGGTCATTTACAATGAAGCTCTTGTTCATGCAACCTTCAGATACTAATATAGTAGACATTTATTGCAGATTTTTCTTTAAAAAGTGCTTATCAATTTTTTTTCAATTTTGCATGCATGTGTATGTGTATCAGTATGATATGTGAAGAGGTCTGAGCACAATTGTCAGAAGTTTGTATCCTGTGTGCTCTGCAATTTCAAAACAGGTCTTTAGAGTTGGTGTGGCAAGCATCTATGTACAATAAGCCATCTTGCTGTCTCTAGTCTAATCCTCTACTATTTTTTTTTACTGCATGTGTCTTTTACATCATTTATCTTGATACCATTCATTTTCCCATCCATGAGAATCTACCGTCCACCTTTGTACCCACCCCAAATAAAGCAAACTTTAAGAGAAAAGGGGTGAAAATGAAAAATATCACCATGGAAGCAGGAGTGTGACACAGTGAGTAACCTTGTCCTTGTATCATTATTTACAAGTGTTCATTGAAAAGTGTCATTGGTCTGGCTCAAGGCCTCTGGTTTCTATCATACTGTAGATGCTGAGCCCTCACTGAAACTCTTCTTGGGTATCCTGTTGTTGCACTGTGTCATGGAGATCCTGGGGCTTTCTGTCTGTGGGTCAGGTTCCCTTGTGTGCTCTAGCAGACCATTGATGGGATTGATGTTGGGCTCAACCAACTCATAACCCTGGATCTGGACCTGGGCAACTGCAGGGTTGGTCTGCCCACCAATTCTCTCCTACCCTTAACACCAGGATAAGTTCTCCAGCATTCCCTAGCTAACTCACCTCTGTAGCAATGACAGAGGGGTGGAGCCAGTTCTAATCTTCTTAATAAAACTGTCTTTGTCATTTGCTTTTTAAAAATTCTACCAAAGATAGTCTCTGGGTCTGCAGTCTGTAATCACAATGTAAAGGCTATACAGTACCCTAGATTCAGGTTTTTAGGATTCTGTTAATGCAATGTAGCTTTTCAGCATTACAAGGGATACATAGATACAAAAATTCTCAATAAAATTCTTGCAAACTGAATACACATGCACAACAAAAAGATCATTCACCATGATCAAGTAAGCTTAGTCCCAGAGATGCAGGATTGGTCCACATACTTAAATCCATAAATATAGTTAGCCACATAAATAGACTAAAATACCAATACCACATGATCATCTCATTAGATACACATGGGGCCTTTGACAAGATGCAACAATGCTCTATGATAAAGAGCCCTAGAGAGACTAGAGACATAAGGGACACACCTCAACATGACAAAGGTGGTTTACATCAAGCTCACAGCCAATATCAATAGACATTGAGAGAAACTCAAAGCATTTCCACTAAAATTTGACTATTCATTGTAGTACTTTGAAGTCCACCCCAGAGCAATAAGACAACTGAAGGAGATCAAGGAGCTACAAATAGAAAAGGAAGAATTCAAATTATCTTTACTTGGAGATTATATGATTTTATGAATATGACCTTAAAGACTCCACCAGGAAACTTCTAAGCCAATGAACAGTTTTAGCAAAGTAGCAGGATACAAAATTAACACAAAAAATTCAGTAGCCTTCCTAATTGCAAATGACAAAGAGACCTGAGAAAGAAATCAGGGAAACAACACCTTTCACAATAGCCTCAAAAGGTGTACTGAGATCTCTCAAACCAAGTGAGTGAACAACTTGTGCAATAAAATCTTTATACATTGAAAAACAACAGATGATATGATCTCCTATGCTCATGGATCAGGATTAATTAACATTCTACCAAAATGGCTATCCTACCAAGAACAAACATCAGATTCAACAAAAAGCCCATAGGAAAAAAAAGCTTAGGTTTCATACAAAGAATAAAATATACCTGAATAATGATAGAATTGCTGAAGGTATCACCATCTCTGATTTCTTGTTACACTGCAGAACTATAGTAATAAAAACATCATGGTATTGACATACACACAGATACACTGGTCAATGGAGTCAAATTGAAGAACCAGATATAATTTCTACTTTTGTACACACACTGTGTACCCACAATGGGTTTTTGGTTTGTTTTTGTTTTTGTTTTTGTTTTTTCTCTAAGAAATCAATAGTACACACTGGAGAAAATACCATCTTCAAAAATGCTGGTGGTAATATTGGATAACTGCATGTACAAGGATGTAAATAGGTCCATATCTGACACTTCTTCATACAACTCAACTCAAAGTGGATCAAGGACCTCAACATAAGATTAGTTATAATGACCCTCACAGAATAGAGTGGGGATGAGGGGGGAATAGGCTTGAACTCATTGACACAGGAAAGGACTTTATGAACAGAACTCCAACAGCATAGTCTCTAAGGACAAATTTAATAAAAATGGGACCTCATGAAGTTGAAAATCTTTTACAAGACAAAGGACACATAATCACAAATTTACCAATTATGTCAGATAGAATGCTAGTATCTATAACTATGTAAAGAACTAAAACAATGAACATTAAAAAAAAACAGTTGGGGCATGGGCGAGTGGGAGGGAGGGAAGGAGGGAGAAAGGGAGGGAAAGAGGGAGGGAGGGAGGGAGGGAGGGGAGATGGAGGGAGGGAAGGAGGGGAGAGGGAACTGGGAATATACCCAAAGGACAAAAAGTGACACTTACTCATCCATGTTCATTGCTACTGTACTCATAGTAGCCAGAAATTGGAAAGAGCCTAGATGTCCATCAACTGATAAATGAACAATGAAGAGAGACGGCACATTTATGAAATGGAACATTATTCAACTGTTAAGAATGAAATTATGAAAGTTGCAGATAAATCAATGGAACCAGAAAAAAATCATGCTGAGTAGATAACACAGATTCAAAAACACTGTGTGTGTGTGTGTGTGTGTGTGTGTGTGTGTGTGTGTGTGTGTTAGCTATCAAGCATTTTAAATGTGTACTTCAATAAGAATAACCCAGAGGTTAGGTATTTCTTAAAGGACCAGGATGGAGGAGAGGATCTCCCAAGATGGGAAATACAATGTGATGTAATGTTATGGACAGATAAGAAAGAAACTAGAACAAGAGGGTTAAATAGGAAAGGGGATGGTGGAGACAGATAAAGGAGGAAAAGTGGGGAGAAACATCTAACACTAAGAACTATTTGAAATCCCATATAAAAACCCACTACTCTAGACATTTCCTAAAATATATACACATATGAAAAAAAAAAAAAAAACTCCAAATGGATTCATCAAATAATTGAGGAGACAATGCCCCAACTAGAATTTATGTCATCACATCTCAGGATTAAGTTAAAATCTTATTGAATCATTTACCAAAGGCATGCTACAAAAGCCCCATACATCACAAGTTAATACCAAAGCTATTGGTTGCTCTCCACAACTTGATAGTCAAGCCCAATTGCCAAAGATAGCACTTAACTTATGTCATCAAACATGGAAAAGTTGAGCTAGGGCCTAACTAGAGACTTTATCTCTACTTATTAGCATTTATGGTACTGGAAGATGCTCTACATGCTACCAGAAGAGCAACAAGCATCAATATCAACAACCTATAAACCTTGTGACCTACAACAGTGCCCTTCCTTCAATTTGTGTTACTGCAATGGTGTCACCAACATTCTGGGAGTAGTCATGAACTTTGTGATTGAATTTAAGGTCCACTCCATAAGATGGAACCCATATCTGACACTGCTAATGAGGCCAAGAAACTGAGAAAAGATAAGCCATGTACCTAGGAGAAAACCTAATAGTATTGTTCTGCTAAAGGACTACAGCAATCAATTGCCTCCTAATGGCACAATATATCCAAAGATCAGTGCCTTGTTCAACACACATCAGAGAAGCTTCTTGTAGTAGAGGGTAATTAAGGCGGAGACCCACATCTTGATTACGTGGAAAAAGTGAGAGACTTGGGAGCACTCATTACTGAATGGGATGTCTTCATCAAACCCCACCCTCAAGGCCCAGGACTCTATATGGAAGAGAAGGGGAAAAGACTGTAAGAACCAAAAGTCATCGATGACTCCAGGGAAATAGCATCTTCCAGACACAATAGGACTGACACACATATGAACTCACAGAGACTGTAGTAATACACAGAAGATCTGCACTGACCCAAGATGGGGTCCCAACACTGAGCAGGGGAAGGAGACATGAAGTCCCAGTTCTAAACATGAAAATATTTCCAATAGATGCCCATTTGTAAGGGACAACAAGGTTTCTACAGTAGAGCAGCACTGTGTAAAACAGCAACTTTCCAGACCTGGTCTCATGGCCAGTAGTAGTTACCCAACACAAAATGAAGTCAGAATTTTTAAACATATTTTTCCTTTTGTTTTGTTTTATCTTTTAGTTTTGTCTTACTATTCTCTTGCTTGTTTTCTTTAATTTTCATGTTTGTGTTTTTGTGTGAGGGTTGTGTCATTGTTGGGTTGTTTTCTCAGTGAATAAAAGAAAAGGATACAATTTCCTCATGTGGCTAGGAGGGGATGAATTTGGTGTAAGGGAAAGATATTATCACAATATATTGTATGAAGAAAACTTTAGTAATAAAGTAAAATGGATGAAAACTTCTATACATCCTGCACATAATTATTACTATAGTATTATACTGAATGAATAATGCATGCTTTTAACAACAAGACATAAAAAAGTTAGTGAACTTTTAAGTAATGGTTTTAGTTACATTTCAAACGGTGAAAACACAAATGTATGTTGTAAATATACATTAACCACTATTACATACATTTTTCTAAAACTTTTAATAACTGTGTATTATTTATGAGCTATCATACCCCATTCAGCAAATCTTCTACATAATCTGCACTAAATAGAAAAGCAAATAGTATAACTTACTCTCCATCCAGATTTTCCTGCTTAGGAGGTTGCCGTGATCCTATTGCAAAACCCGTCATGTATCCTAGCACTAGGGCAGCATCACTGATAGCTTGAAAATGAACACAGCAACAAACAGTTTCATAACTCGCTCATTCAAACCACCACTCAACAGTCTGTCATATCTGAATGCTTTTCATGCTAATCTCTATTGCTTAAGAGAGGGGAGGCGGGTAGGAAAAGAGGGGAAGAAATGGGAGGAAAGTGAAAGAGAAAGACTGCAAATGTTTTCAGGAACTGATTCTAAAAAAAAAAAAAAAAAAAAATTAGTAGGGTAGGAGCCTGGTGGAAACTTCATGTAATGGTTGATGCTAGTCTTATAGTTTGATGCCGCAACCACTGCTCCTTTAGGAACAGCCAGTCTGCACTGTTGTGACTGTACATTCCTTCAAAGAGTCCTGTTCTCATCGAACAAAAGGTCATCTGCTTTACTCGGTGTCTGACTATGACTGTTTATCATTCCTATGACAGTGCCAGAGCAGAGTGCCATATAGAGTATTGTCTGACAGTACAACTGGGTGGTACATCCCTTACCTAACCAAGTACTTAGAAAAATGAACTTAATAGTATCTCATTTAATCAATATATTTCATGAACATAAATAAACTATATTTCCTTTAATATTTAACTATAGACATTTACAAAGTAAGTACAAATCAGGATTGTCTTTTAAAAAATGATATCTAGGTATCTCTGGGAAAGCATATCTCTGTTCTGGCCTACCAGGACCACACTCCATTGATGGTTATTAGGTAAATTATTACGGGATGAATCAATGTTTACTTAAGGACACAATTCACATAAGGCTTTGTAAGTGGAAGAGATGACACTGTGATCAACTATCTATCCTTCATTTCCTCTACCCTGTCACCTCCCCACCCCCACTCTCTCCCAGAGGGAAAGAGAAACAAAGAGAAAAATCTAGCTACATAAGATGTACATGCATTTTCTATTCCACTAAATTTTTCCAGGGACATTCAGATGATTGGTCTTGTATTCCAAAAACTCAAAACTAGGTAGACCAATGAGATTTGCACTTGTGTTTTTCACACAAGTCATCACTGCTTGGTACAGTGTTATCACATTCCTGTATCAGTATTTATGTATCAGTTGATACCTGCAGAAACCTAATAAATATTCAAAATAGGCAATGCATATATGAAAGAAACAAACTTGCCTAGATAGAGCCCAGCTGAGAATGTGGGAATGTGGTCGAAAATGAAGGTCAGGCCAAGGATATAAATAGGCATCCCTGTTATTCCATGGAGGTACTGCCCAAAGATGAAGAGATAGATACATTTTGATCTGTATGATAGCTTCGTTCCCCAACAATCTGACATTGCTCGGTGCTGTTCATCTACGCACAACTCTTTTGAAAGATAAGAATTATATTTTACTGAATTGAACTCAAAATTAATTGTACAATTAACTTACAACTGCTACCACAACACTTTCTTTTACTTAATATTTTTGCATTGAATGTAGTCACACAGCCAATTATCATATTCTAAATAGAAATAGCACAATAAAACAATACATGTGGGCATGCTGGAAGAGACACACAGGATAAATGAAACTATGATTGTTTATATGCACAGGATTGCGGGTAATGGGTTGGTTTTGTTTAGTCACTGACACCTTGGCTGGGCCTCAACTGTGGAAGATACAAGAAATAGATTTATCTCCCAAAGAAAAACTTTAGTTCAATAAATCCCTAACACAAAATATCCAGGAAATACGGGACACAATGAAAAGACCAAACCTAAGAATAATAGGTATAGAAGAAGGTGAAGAAACCAAACTCAAAGGTTTAGAAAACAAAATCATAGAAGAAAACTTTCCCAACAAAAATAATGACATGCCAATGAAAGTACAAGAAGCATACAGACACTAAATAGAGTGGACTACAAAAAAGTCCCCTCACCATATAATAACCAAAGCACCAAACATACAGAATAAAGAAAGAATATTAAGAGCAGCAAAGGAAAAAGGCCAAGTAACATATAATGGAAAAGTTATCAGAATTACACATGACTTTTCCATGGAAACTCTGAAGGCCAGCAGGTCCTGGATAGACATTCTACCAACACTAAGAGATCATGGATGACAGCCCATACAATTATACCCAGCAAAACTTTTAATCACTATAGGTGGAGAAACCAAGACATTCCATGACAAAACCAGATTTAAACAATACATGTCAACCAATACAACCCTACAGAAAGTTCTGGAAGAAAAACTCCAACCCAAGGATGTTAACTACTCCCACAAAAATATAGACAATAGATAATCCCACTTTACCAACAGCCAAAAAGAAAGAAAAAGAGAGAGGGAGAGAGAGAGAGAGAGAGGGAGAGAGAGAGAGAGAGAGAGAGAGAGAGAGAGAGAGAGGAAATCCACACACAATACTACCACCAATAGCAAATCCAACACAAGCAAGAATTAACGGTGAATGGTCATTAATGTCACTTGAGATTAATGGTCTTAACATCGCCTATGAAAGACACAGGCTAACAGAATGGATACGAAGTCAGAACCCATTCTTCTGCATACAAGAAACATACCTCAACTTCAAAGACAGATGTGTTACCTCAGAGTTAAGTATTTGGAAAAGATTTTTCCAATCAAATGGAAACAGATGTAGCAATCCTAACATCTAACAAATTGACTTTAAACTAAAACCAATCAAAAGACATGATTTCATATTCATCACAGGGAAAACCCTTCAAGATGAAGTCTTAGTTCTGAACATCCATGCCCCAAATGCAAAGGCATCAACATTCATAAAACGCTACTAAAACTCAAATCGCACATAACAACTCACACACTTATAGTGGGACATTTCAGCATCCCACTTTCAACACTAGACAGGACCACCAAACTTTTGGGACACTTTGAAAGTAGTGCTAAGAGGAAAGTTCATAGCATTAAGTGCCCACATGAAAAAACTAGACAATAGTCACACAAGAAAATTAACAGAACTACTGAAAGCTCTAGAACAAAAAGAAGAAATCACACCCTGGAGGAGTAGACTTCAAGAAATAAGCAAATGGAGTATAGAAATCAAAGTGGAAACTAGGAACACAATACAAAGAATCAAGGTAACAAAGAGTTGGTTCTTCAAGGAAATCAACAAGATAGACAAACCTCTATCCAAACTAACCAAACAGCAGAGAGAAAATATGCAAATTAACAAAATCAAAATGAAAAGTGAGATATAACAACAGACACTAAGGAAATCCAGAGAATCTTCAGGTCTTACTTTGAAAACCTGAATTCCACAAAATTTGAAAACCTAATGGAAATGGACAATTTTCTAGATAGATATCATTTACCAAAATTAAATCAGGAACATATAAGCAGAATAAAGAGATCTATAATCCCTAATGAAATAGAAGCAGTCATCAAAACTCTCCCAACCAAAACATCCCAGGGACAGATGGTTTCAGTGCAGAATTCTACCAGAAATTCAAAGAACAGCTAATACCAATACTCCTCAAAGTGTTCCATGCAATAGAAGCAGAATGGTCATTGCCAAACTCTTTTTACAAAGCTATAATTAACTTGGTACCCAAGCCACACAACAACACAATTAATAGAAAGAACTACAGACCAATATCCTTCATGAACATTGATGCAAAAATACTCCATAAAATACTAGCAAATTGATTCCAAGAATGAATAAGAGACATAATATCAGGGATGCATTGATGTTTCAACATACTAAAATTCATCAATGTGATCCACCATATAAGCAAACTGAAACAGAAAAAGCACATGATCATCATACTAGACGCTGGAAAAGCCTTTGACAAAATCCCACACCCCTTCATGATAAAGGTCTTGGAGAGATCAGGAATAGCAGAAACACATCTAAACACAATATACAGCAAACCAAAAGCCAACATTAAACCAAATGGAGAGAAACTCAATTCCTCTAAAATCAGGAACAAGACAAGGCTGTCCACTCTATCCATATCTCTTCAATATTGTACTTGAAGTTCTAGCTAGAGCAATAAGAATACAAAAGGAGATCAAGGGAATACAAATTGGAAAGGGAGAAATCAAACTTTCACTATTTGCATATGATATGATTGTTTGCATAAGTGACCTGAAAAACTCTACCAGGGAACTCCAACAGCTGATAAGCACCTTCAGTAAAATGGCAGGATGCAAGATTAACACAAAGAAAATTCAGTAGCCCTGCTACATACAGACAATAAAGGGGCTGAGGAAGAAATCAGAGAAAGATCACCCTTTACAATAGCCACAAACTACATAAAATATCTTGGGGTAATGCTAACCAAATAAGTGAAAGACCTATATAATAAGAACTTTGAGTCTTTAAAGAAGATAACAGGAAATGGAAAGATCTCCCAAGCTCTTGCATAGGTAGGATCAACATAGTAAAAAAATAGCAATCATGTCAAAAAAGCAATTTGCATATTCAATGCAATCACCATCAAAATCCCAGAACAATTTTTCTCAGACCTTAAAAGAACAACTCCCAACATTAGATGGAAAAAAAAAAAAAAACCAGGAAAGCCAAAACAACCTTTTACAATAAAGGAATTTCCAGAAGCATCACCATCCCTGACTTCAAGTTCTATTATAAAGCTGTGGTCCTGAAAACAGCCTGGTATTGGTGCATAATAGACAGGTAGACCAAATGGATCAAATATAAATTCAGCCACATTGAACCTCTTAGAAGAGAAAGTGAGAGGTACCCTTGAACGAATTGGTACAAGCAACTACTTCCTGAATTTAACACCAGTAGCACAGACATTGAGATCAGCAATTAATAAATGGGACTTCCTGAAACTAAGAAGCTTCTGTAAGGCAAAGGACACAGTCAACAAGACCAAACATCAGTCCACAGAATGGGATAAGATATTCACCATCACCACATCTGACAGAGGGCTGATTTCCAAAATATACAAAGAACTCAAGAAGCTAGTCACAAAAACACCAACTTACCCAATTAAAAGGTGTGGAAAAGAAAAATAGAGAATTCTCAATAGAGGAATCTAAAATGTTGAAAGACACTTACAAAAGTAATCAACATCCTTAACCATTAGGGAAATACAAATCAAAACAACTATGAGATACCATGTAACTCCTGTCAGAAAGTCTAAAATCAAAAACACCAAAGACAGTTTATGCTGGAGAGAAAAGAGAACACTCCTTCACTGCTGGTGGGAGTGCAAACTTGTTCAAACTCTTTGCAAGTCAATATGGCGGTGCCTCGGGAAAGTGGAAATCAGTCTACCACAAAGTCAGGAAATTCCACTCTTAGGCATATACCCAAAAGATGCACATTCTTGCAACAAAGACATATGTTCAACTGTGTTCATAGCAGCATTATTTCTAATAGCTAGAACCTGGAAACAACATAGATGCCCCTCAACTGAAGAATGAATGAAGAAATTGTGGTACAATTACACAATGGAGTACTAATCCATAGGAAAAAAATGGAATCTTGAAATGTAAAACAAGCTGTTTTCAAAATTAAATTTTAAAAATATATATGATAAGGAAAAATTTTGGACAATAGTGTTAGAAATATACTCTAAGTACATTTCAAGTAGATCTTATTTACTAGGAAAAGTAAAATGATTGCAAAATAAACAATATCAAACAGCATGAGAAAGCCACTATCTTTACAGATTCAAATGGTATTCATGGAGTAGCATCCAACTTTTACAATGGTAAGAGTAACTTGGAAAGTTACTCGTTTTGTATGTGTGGACATATTCCTGTATCTGAACTTATGTGGGTCTGTGCTACAAAGAAAATGAAAGAAAAAATTAAAGTATCTAATCAACTTCTCAAGAAATTTATAACACATGTAAAAGTATATAAAAGAAATGATTTTACAAATTATCCCACAATGTTCTTTCCTAGGGTCATCTCTTCTGTGGGGTAAATCAGAGAGCCAATTAATTAGACTAATGTACTTAGTCAATAATATGGCTACATAAACAAGGAAAGGATACATAGACACACATCATGACCTATTTTAAATTCCTTGAACCAATTATTTCCATATTGATTTAGTCCATGATAATATATTTCAAAAAAAATCTTACCTTCACTTTCTTCCACTGTTTTTATAATTTCATACTCGTAGAAAATAACAGCAAATACAATTGATGCAATTCCTAATATAAAGGCAGAAACTGCCATCCATCTTGACCTGTTCCCTCTGCCTCCATAGTGTGCTACAAGTATGGCTACCAGGAAAGATGCATGATAATCACTGTAATCCAGTATGTATCTCTCTGTCTCTGACAGAGACAATTCCTTGTCCAATTTTCTAAAACTCATATCAACAAGAGAAAATACAATACCTAAAAATTCAAAAGAAAGACAAAAGGCAATATAGTACATTTCAATAGACAAAGCATATATATCACTGTTGTAATCATTCAAAGAAGATTTTACACTGAAGCTTATTTTATAGTACTATGAATGTGTAAAACCTATATACAAAAAGTGATTCATTAATCTTCCACAAAATATTTTTACTTGAATATTAAAATCTCTTTTAACTACTTCTATAAGTAGCTTATTAAAAATCAATTATGGTTTTATCATCCTATCCCTCCTTTTAAATGTACTATGTATCAATTATGAAGAATTAATAATATAACATATGTTTACACATTTTTAAATCAAAACTATGAAAACATTTGAAACACAGCTTAAATTCCTAAATATAATCTTGTTCCAAAGCTAGAATTCTGTGCTTGAAGGTTAACATTTCTGAGCATTTTCAATCTTAAAGAAAAATGTGTATTTAATTTAAATTGTTTCATGTTCTTGAGTATTGAATAGGTGGTAACATTATATGTATAAAATCACCATCCAGCATGTAAGGAAGAATATATATATATATATATTGAAACAAAAATAGCTTGATACAGGAAATAACTACAACTATATTTCTTGGAGGGAAAACAGAAAATAGTTGCAAATTAAAACTCTTATGTCTGCAAAGGTGCTGGACCGAGAGTTGTTGCTTCACTACACCCAACTGCTGCTGTCCAACTGCCTCAGACACTGAGAAGCAGCTGATCGCCTGCTTGTCTGTTGCCCTGGCGGTTGTCACAGCTAGACCCAAGTAGCACGTGCTGAGGAAACATTCAGGATTGCTGCTGATAGGATGTCAATTCCCTATTTTACCTCTAAGAACTTCAGTCACTCGAGATTGGTTGCTTCTGCTGCCCAAACCACCAGCAAAGCAGAAAACCATAGAAAATTCTTGCTATACGTTTGATAGATGCCTCTCACTGGCAACAGATAAGTGTGAGAGCCAAGTGGTGGGCAAAAAACCACCATCGGAGTTAACTAGAACACTTGGTAAAGGTAAGTTCAGAAGTGAGTGAGACTTTTTATAGAAATAAAAATTATTAGTATAAATTTAAAAGTCAAATAATACAAGAGGGAGAAACAGGAAGGAGAAGGCATCGTGTGAATAAAAACGCCCTTTCTGCTTCCACCCACTCCCACCACCAGTCCCACCCCACTCAATTCAAAGATGAAAAAAAAAAAAAAAAAAAAAAAAAACAAGATGCATACAGAAACCTGTAGGAGTGTTTCACAATTGTGAATAGAAACCACCTCCTGCTGCCAATATTGTCTTCAACATTCATCTGCAAGACGTAGAACCCAGAACTGGAGTTGGTCATCAAATAACTAACAATACCGCCTTCTGATCAGCTCTATATCTGGAGACCAGAAGCTGATACCATGGTGTCCCTTGGACCCTGCAAAGCAGGTGGCCAAGGACTGGCGGCAAGGGCAGCGGATTTGGCTAACTGATGCCTCATCATCAACCCTTTCCTTCCTGCAGTATGCCAGCCTCCTCTACCTCACTACTGCTGTCAGGAGAGCAGCTCTGATCCTTCCACTTACCATGAGCTGTGGCCAACAGAAAGTACAGAAACAGGAAGCAGTCAATGTTGTTGAAACGTTGAAGAGCAGGGAAAACTAGAGGCCCCAAGCCGAAGGGCCCCTCCAGGAGAGGTTCTGGTAACTTATACGAACTTAAAGGAACAGGCTTTTTGTCCGTTGAGAGATGTTTAAACTTCAATACTGCACTTGGAATTGTTATCAGATAGGTGGTTATTTTAGGGGAATTCTCAAGCTCCATGTTGTCCCCGCCATCAATCTCTTCCTCCAGAGCCAGAGCCGGAGCCAGAGCCGGAGCCAGAGCCGGAGCCAGAGCCGGAGCCAGAGCCGGAGCCGGAGCTTTCTTCCTTGCGTCCCTCTTTGTTTCCGGCTCCTCTGTCATAGCTTATCTGATGCAGCTCTGTGGAGATTGCAGGTGTGTTTTGAGGCACCTGTGCACTCCCTGGGCTCTAGTGACTAACACTGCTGCTGCTGCTGCTGCTGCTGCGCTAATCTCTGCAGGGAACGTTACTTCCAGTGTAGAAAGCTAACGTCCCTACAGAAGGGTTGACTGACGTGGCCAAAGTTCCAAGCTTGTGTTTGATTTTCTCTGTGTCACAGAAAAGGAAGGAAGAAGAGAACAGGGAAGGAAAGACCGGAAGAGGAGAAAGGAGGTGCATATGATCAAACTATGTTGTACAAAACGTTCAAATAACTAATAACAATAATTTATATTTATTCTTTGGGTCCTTCACGTCACGTATCCTGATCCCATTCATTCCTGTCCCTTCCATCTGTGCCAAGGCCCCTGCACTCCCCCAGCCCCCAATAAAACAAAATTCTAGGTAAAAATAAAATGAAAAAAATTAAAAATCTCATCATGGAAGCCACAGTGCAACTCAACAAGTTACAACATACACCCCTTTGTCCATACATTTCTACTTGCAAGTCTCCTTGAAGAGTCATTGTCCACATTTCCCATCTGTCGGAACAGGACCAGATCAAGGGATCAAGGGCAATGACTTGGTCTGCCCCAATATCCATTCTGTCTATGACCTGCTTGAGACCGTGAAGAGACCGGACCAGCAAGCAGACTCAAAGCTACAGGACCTCTACCACACAGAGCAGCAGTGGGATTTCCAGAACGTTCTAGTGCACAGCGTTGATCGTGTAGTGGATACCACGGGCCTCGAACAAGACTGATGATTCTTCACAATGAAAATATTTTTAAAAGAAACAAGGGAAAATAAATGTTTAAGCATAGCACAGGGGCTATGCTTAACATCTCCAGTGTCTCCAGGCTTGCTTTTCCATGATGTCTCTACAAATGGATAGTCTCACTTGATGCAAATTTATTGAAGTATTGAATAAATAATAAAATCAGGATAAATGGGAAAACATAATATCTACTGTGGTAGAAGAGCTGGGAAAACAACCAAAAAATCAGAATACAAGGAATAAAGCTATGGACTTGATGAAAAGTTTTTACAATGAGAATGAGTTGTCCTGAAAATGCATCCCCTTTCAAGAACAGGAAGGTTTATATTTCATTATAAATGAAGGCATGGGTCACAACACATTCATTGGGGTTAAATATCTTACTTGAAAGAAGGACCATGGGTTATGGTGTGAAACTTGCTTTCTATAAAAGTGAAATTTCAGATCAGCTTCCTTGTTAGGATGATCCTGAGTCATGTATATCTAGAGGGTGATGTTTCAGAACAGATGAACTTATCTTTGCTCTTAGGACATAGACATGTTGTCAAAATTCATGAAGCTTTTGAATAATTATGCCACTTGAAGAGTCATCATGGTATGCTAGGAAAAGTGACTGAAGCCCAAGCCAGCAAACTTACATGCATTTCATTGACAAGAAAATATTACTTTTCTTACATTAATAGGGTCAATGTGTCATCATAATCAATATAGGAATAATGGTAAATGCGTAGTTGACCATTTTGTTATACTCAGCATAGATACTCTCTCACATTGCTTCAGTATATTAATAAGCATAAATGAAGTGAGATTCTTAGGGACAAAATATGTGGGATGATGAAAATTATTATTTTTGTTCTCTGATACCAGACTTACAGAGCCTAAAAGACAAAGATAGCTCTGAAAAAAAAATCTCTGGAAATTTTATTTCTAGTGAGAATATGGAAATCCAAAGAAAATACTACCCCAGCCTGTCAACAGTAGTTATATAGATCAAGAAAAAATAGTCTATCAGGGGTCCAGCAAACAACTGAATTTGTAGTCATCAGGTGAATTCATTTCAAAGTATAAGAAGCTTTTAGGAAGCATTACAGGGGATATATGTATCATTTTGGAAAGACACACAGAAGGAAAGAACTATCAGAATAGGACTGTGGGAACAGTTGAGGTTTTAAGGACCTCTTCAAAGGCAAAACCAAGAAGAGACAAGTGTATACTTGGAGAAACCCCACAAGAATCAGGAATGGGGGATAGCCCATGCTAATTTAGCAGCATTTGTCAGCAATTAAGCATCTGGTGGTGATAGACATGCTCTAAGGAAGAAAAATGTTGGCCTTCTCTTACCTTTGTGTTGCATTATTGGTCCCTTGGTACATACAAAGCAGAAGCACTTGGCCTTTTAAAACAAGCCAGGGTACCCTCATGTGCTCTAGTCCCAGGCAAAGCATTTTTCTTATGAGGAGAAAGAGGAGCATCAGGACCGGATTATCTATCTGTGGTCTACTCAAAGGTTCCATGCCACCATGGGAGGTGATGGAAATATAAGCTTTGGCAAAGGAAGAGAGAAAGAAATTTCATTTCATCCCAAGAAATTCATCAAAAGAATACAAGGTCTGGCCTTTTGGTCTAGACACTCAGGTCTTTCTGAAATCCAGATTTAACCAGGGGAATCATGTCCAACTTCCACAAGTGGGGAAAAAAAATATGACACGTGAACAACGCAAAGAAGTAATGGCATAGGAGAAGCATACCATTTGTGCAGTACACAGACAGTACCTGAAGAAAATCTCAGTTAGCACAGTAACGCTAACAAGATTTCCTAATGCCCCAGGTTTTACCAGAGGCACAAGGAAGTTCATTCCCTATTAGACGAATTTGATGTCTGTGGTTCACTGGCAATGATTAGTATAGAAACTAAATCCCAATTAAACTCATCTTGAACATCCATAAACATATATAATATCTAAAGAAGTGCCACAACTATACACATGTAAATGTCTCATTCAGTCTTCATCATTCTTCACATACACAGACTGGAAACTTGTGTTAACTTACCACATACACTTGTAGTTTAGGTAAATACCCCATTTTGGAGGCACAATTGACACACGTTTTAAGAAACTAATGAAAGATTCAGAACCCTATATGCAACCACGTCAGTAAATAAAGCAATAATCACAATAAGACAAAGAAAACCATAGCTATGCATATAAATGTCAGGATGTGAACCCCTCCTTTCTGTGGTCCCTTTCTACCATCTCCTCTAGCCATTCCCAATCCTTTTTGTCAGACGCCAAGACCTAGAAACAATCTCAATCTGAGACCCCCCCAGTAAGCATACTGGATAAGAACTTGGTAGGTAATTTTTGGTTTTCTTCTTGGCTTCCATTATAATCTTGACCATATCACTCTCATTCCTGCATCAGACTATTTACAGATGCCCTCATCCCCATCTACCTCTATTCTTGGGGGATGCTATTGAACCTTAGAGCAGACCTAGCCTTCTTCCTTCCTGTGGTACTTATCAACCCCCCCTCACTTCTAGCCCATACCCATTCCTTTTTGTCAACCTCCAGTACGTAGAAAGCCTTTCTATCCAGGAGTCCTAGTGGTACAATCAGGATGAGACTTCAGTTGGTTACTCACATACCTGTCCTCCATTACAATCTCCCTTTTCCCATACCCAGATCTGCAACAAGCTACTTGTCTGTGCCCCATCTATTACCTCATCTCCATTTACCAAACTACAACTCTTGCTATAGACACAAGGTTCCCATAGTCATTTTATTCCTGATGATTCTTCTTCCTTCTGTAATTTAATTTCAAGAGGCCCTTGTCCCACCACTCCTCCAACTTCCTAGGCAACTCACCTCTTAGTGTGGACTAAAATCTCCTTGGTTCTTTCCTGAAGCTCCTCTATAAATTTTTCCTAACTCACCTCTATTTTACTGTGCATCCAACTAATCTGAAGAAGCACTATATACCAAGGAAACCTCTTGCAACTACACCTTACTAGGACAAAGAGAAGACAACAGAAACCAATGAATAAAACACCCACCTAACAAGGACAGGACTAGACATCAATACTCAGGATGGCCTCAATCGTTGTAATATGAAATGCCCAGACACTAACCCCAAAACAAAAATATTTAATATGCCTCCATCAAAATCCAAAATCTATACTGTAGGCATTCTCTGGTAAGCCAAAACCCAATAGAGCTACAGAGATTAATAGAAATTGGTTAATAGTTAAGAGAGAACTAGCCATGGACCAGTTAATAATTAACACATAAGTTTCTACGTATTTACTTGGGGATGAACAGCTCTGGGACCAGGTGGGAAAAAAACCCCAATTTACAATACACCTTTACATAGTTAAAGTAATATCTCACATCATAAAGAAATGTGGCACATGTTCACATTGTTAAAATATTCCACAACAACACAAGTTCTCAGGACAACAGATTAAGTTTGCCATTGACCCACAAACACTTGTAGAACATCATTAAAGGTTCATGTTCACCAGATGCTGCATGGTCGGTATACAGACCCTTCTAAAGTGACAGTAAGAAAAAAGGCAGAAAGTTATTTCATGTTCTATAATACAGTAGATGGAACTTAACTACACAAATGCATACACTACTTATTATTTAAAGAGTGCTTACGCAGTTAATCCAATAATATCTTTACATTTAATATTTCTATCTTTTTACTGAATTCAGCTTGCAAATCCTGTATTGTCTACATGATTTAATTTTCCCTAGGGATGCAATGCCTGCTTGGGTTTGGGCCTGGAGCATTATAGAGCAGGGGTAGTGGCAGCAACTTGGTGTCACAGGGTATAGGATTAGCCACAGCAAGAGCGTGTTCCTAGAGAGGAACCACATGGTGGGGTGAGTTATATTTACCAACATGTCTCCCAGTTTGCCTCCTGCATGGCTTTGTCTTGGAGAGATATCGTGGATTAGCAGCAAGGACAACAAGGGTCCTGGGTCAGACTGTGAGTGAGAGTTTGCACTTATAAAATGTAAAGGCCATATTTCATGGTGTGTGTGTGTGTGTGTGTGTGTGTGTGTGTGTGTGTGTGTGTGTGTACTTTTGCATATGGGGCTTTTAAAACAATAATTAGTTGTGGAAATTCTTATTACCTTAAATTTCATAATATACCTCCTTTGAGAAACATGAAGAAAATTACTGCTGTTTAATCTATGAGTTTCCATTGATTTACGGTCTTCCTTTCATCGATGAAAACATCAATTATCCAAGAGAGGTCTCCTTTCCAAATCCCTGCAGGCTTCAGCTTTTCATCTCTTCTATTTTTAACTGTGAACCATGGTGCCCTCTGCTGGATAATCAAAAAAGAGAAGATGAGTTTTGGTAAATCCAGTCTTCCATGGTCAAATAGCAGTAGGAATTCTGGTTATCAACGAGACAAGGGATATGTAGGGAGAGGAGGAGGATCTTAAAAAGTTGATGGAGGGGAAGTATGAACAAACTATGTGTGATAAAAATTTTAGGAGTTGGGTTGCCAACTGTGTGAACATCTTTTTTGAGGGCTGTATCACTATTTGAGAAACCTGTGGAAGTAAACTTTACTTAGAAATGAGTTACCCCAGTTGATCCGTTTCACATGGCTTTCCTTGATGCTTGGTTCGAAAGGAGCTGGCAATGTTTGATGATTCAAACAGACACAGTTTTTAAAATCCTGCTTCATGAGAAGCATCTCAGGAGAGATAGAGAAATGCTGATTTGCTCCAGAGGCCTGGAAAATCTGGTACCTGACAGTCCCTGCAGCAGGGTTTGTCCTGTGCAGTGACCCCCAGAAACGGAAGCTGTGGCTCTGGTCACACAGTGTTAACCCTCTGGTTAGTGGTAAGCAATGGGGGCGGAGTCTGATCTCAGAGCTGCGCCACTGAAAAAAGCCTTCACCTTCAGCCACTAAACTTCACCAGGTGTCTCTTTTCTCCCCGTCGACTTCTGGAGAGAAACCTTTACTTCTTACATCAACAGGATGTGGCAAGGGTGTCCTGAGGTAATGTGCTTGGACTTTCTGTGTGGGAGGAAAGTTGTAACACTTTGAATTCATTTAAACAAATCCTCATTAGAAGACGTGAATCAGGATAGAACCTTGAATAATCTACACCCCAAAGAGCAGAGACTGTGGATGCAGTCACACGGGAAGCATGGGACCACTGCCCATTAGAATCTGTTAGTGTTTTTGCCAGTATTGTGCCAAAAATGCACATATAGTAATACTTACATTAGGGTAAAGGCTTATGGTCTAAAATCCTGTGATTTATTATAGCTAAGCATACTTTGAATATATGGAGATTTTCTTCTATCAATGGGGTACAGAAATTATTTCTTACAGAGGTTAGAGTTGCATATTTTTGTTGCTCAATATTTTAAGTCATTAATCAAAATTACACCAAATGGTTTGTTATACAAGTTGGCATACTATAGAAAAGAATCGATCTATTAATTAACAAGCAACACATGTTAATATACTGTGAATATTTGGGGTATCACTCTAATATTAAACATAAGCTCTATATCCAACACTTCGAACACTATGAATTTGAACTAGATGAGACACAATGTAGCCCTTGACTACTTATGGCCAAAATGGGAATAGCATCATGATCTTGGCCAACACTGATCTTCAGGGACAGAAGCTGCTAGGAAACAGAAACATGAGGCTTTCCAACCTTTTGGGATGACCATTCTGAACAGAGGGTGAAAGCAACTGCCAAGTTACAATGTTTCCTGAAACAGGTATCCAAGGATAAGTGCACATCCAGACCAAAGTGAAGCTCTTTGAAGCCTGATTAGATGATGTTTCTCTCCCAAGTCCAGCATTTACAAGAGAGATGATTGTGTCCCCATCTTCTTAGAAAATCATTTAGTATCATTTACAGAAAACACTATACTGAGTATTTAAAAACTCTGTATAGTGGAGAATGTAGAAATGCTTATTTTTCAAAAGTAGATCCCTTCTAAAATTTACTTCTCAAACTATGTACAGGAGAAAATAATGCCATGGTCCCAGGAGTCCTAATTCTAAGATACCCTTCCAACTTTTTGCCCTTTGAATACTGGTCATCATATCCACCCATTAGGGTTATAGTATCTGTCCTCAAAGTCCTTCCATCTAATTTTAGAGTTTCTTTTCAAATTGTAGACTATCGACTGTCGATTCCATTTTGTTTCCTATATTAGCTCTCATGTACCTATCCAGAGTTTTGCATGCTATGAAAATAGGTAGAAACTGCTTGTACTAAGTTACTTGAAAACAATGAATTCATAAGTAACTTAAGCCCTCTTATAATTGCATAAAGGAAATTTTGTCCCTTTTCTTAATTAATGAAGGTCTTCCTGTCTTTGCTCAGTTGGGATATGACATACATATCATGTAAGATCAATAGGAATGCATCAATAATTAACTTTGGAGGGCTTGGGAGATGGCACAGTGGATAAAGTGCATGTCACACCAAGAGACCTCTCTTTTGAAAGAAAATCACAACATGAAAGACAATCTGACCCTCGTATTCATACAAACATTAATTTACATGTACCTCCACAGATACACACATGTACTCATATCCACACATATCATAACTCTCATATACACAATAAACACACACACACTATATACATATAGTGTGTGTAAACTTCTATAACATAGGTACTGTGTACTTAATGATCTTGTATGTGTGTGTGTGTGTGTTTTTAATGTGGCACATGTTAATGCTAAACTAAAGTTCAAGGAATAAACGAGCAGTTGAATAAGGGATATGGAGTCAAAGAGCTACAAATCATGTTCTTCCACATTCATTTTTAAAGCCTTATCCTTACTGATTCTATTTTTAGATATTTTTTATTTTAAAAGATCTTTTCTTGTTTTCTATACCAATCCTGCTCCCACTCCCTCTCTTCCTCCCGCTCTCCCCGCCTTTCCCCCAACCCTACCCCATCCACTACTACTCAGAGAGGGTAAGTCTTCCCATGGGGAGTCAATGAACTCTGTCACATCACTTTGAGGCAGAACCAAAGCCCTCCCCCCTATATCTCAGCTGAGCAAGGTATCCCTTCAAAGAGAACGGGCTCCAAAAAGCCAGTTCAAGCCCTAGGAATGAATCCTGGTCCCACTGCCAGTGGCCCCACAGACTGCCCAAGCCACACAACTGTCCCCGACATTCAGAGTGCCCAGTTTTGTCCCATGCAGGTTCCCCAGATATGCATCCAGAGTCAGTGAACTCCCACTAGCTCAAGTCATCTGCCTCTGTGGGTACCCCCAAAATGGTCCTGACCCCTTTGCTCATATTACTGCACCTCCCTCTTTTCGACTGGACCCTGGGAACTTGGCCAGTACTTAGCTTTGGATTTCGGAATCTTCTTCCATCATTATAATACAGGTAGTCATCAATCTGATTACAGGGGACGTCCCGTTAGGGGGCCCTCTCTACTAATGCTTAGGGTCTTAATTGGGGTTATCTTTGCACCATATTTATTTTTATATTGTTTTACTTGACTTCCCATTCTGGTGACAATGTATCCAAGATATAACATGGCTTAAGAGGAGGGAAAGTCTATTTTGGCTCCTGGATCCAAAGGTTTCTATCCATATTCAGCAGGCTCACTTGCTTTTAGGCCTGGGGCAAGACAGGACACCATCAGGAAAAGCGCTAACAAAGAGATGGAAGAAGGCGAGAAAACAAGAAGTCCCCTTAAAGGCCATGTCTCCACTGACCTATGACACCTACAAAGGCCTCATGGAGTTTCTACCAGTTCCTAGTAATGCCATCAACTGGCACCCAAGTCACTCATGTCACTCGTGTGTGTGTGTGTGTGTGTGTGTGTGTGTGTGTGTGTGATCATTGATTTCATGGGACTCTCAACTTTCCACTTTACATCAGAGCAAACAAAGGTTTTCAGTCTTCAACCTCTGGGACTTACCCCTCATTATAGAGTGCTTTCTTCCTGTTCTATCACCTATCAAAATAATGGTATTTAGAACGGCGTTTATTTCACTTCGCTTAAGTATTTCTTTGTCTTTTTCCACCACAAAATCATAAACTTCCATTCACAAAGATTCAAAATAAAGTAAAGATGCCTCAACAACTGTAAGGTAAGACATTTCTGTTTTGAATCTTTTCCCTCCTGTTTATACACTAGATGGAGCCATTTTAGAAGAGTTGAGGAGGTGACATACTGTTTTCTAAAACAGCTATCTCAATTTTTGCTCCACCAGTAGCACATGCAAATTCAGGAGGCTTCATTCTCTGCCTGGTTGGAACTTTGCTACTTTAATTTTCATTTCTCATCCATCCTAATAGCTATACTGTTGTACATCATTGTAGATCTTACTTATTGGGTGTGTGAGTAGGTTTGGGGGGATGTGCACCTGTTTGTGTGGCTGAGTGTATCTGTACATGCAGGTGAGTGTTCACACATACAAAGTATGAGGTCAAAGGTCAAGGATCTTTCCTAAATCACCCTGTTCTTCGAGACAGGGTTTCTCACATAATCTAAATCTCATAATCCAGCTAGGACGGCTCACCAATGAACTTTAAGAATATGTCTCTTCCTGTTTCACTCCTTCCCACCTTACCTCCACCCCACCTTGACTCCACCATTACCTATGGTAACTTATGGTAACTCAAGACTGAACTGATCCCCCCCCCCCCGCTACCCTTGGGTGCTAAGGATACCAAATCAGGTCCCCGTGCTTGCTTCAGAGGAAGTTTTCCAAATGGAACATCTGCCTAGGCCATCATTGTAGTTTCTGCCTTCCCTTAATGACTAACAATGGTAAACATGTTTCAAATGGGCTTTTTACCTCACTTTACATCACCTTTGCCAAACTACCTGTCCTAATATATTGCTTAGCATTTACTGATTTGTTTCTTAGTGTCAAGCTGTATAAGTTTTTTATATTACTATAATACATAGAAATTCCAGTCTGTTGTGCTTGTCCAAGATAAATACAACCATATGTCTACACAAAGATCAATATGCACGTTTTTAACAGTGATATTTATATGCACCCAAAGTAAAAATTGCACAGAAGCCGGAGAGCAGACAAACTGTGCTTCACACACAGCATGGAATAGTAACAGCAGTGGAAAGAAAGGAACGGAATGAAACAAGATGGATCCTCTAAGTGCAATGCCATGGGAAAGAGAACAGGCACAAAAGAGAGCATACTTGTCATGACATTCTTGAAAAATATACAGGGACATCAGAGGTTTGATTGGGGTTAGAGAGAAGAGACTGAACAGAATAGGGCAGAGATAGATTTGGGGAGAAGTACCCTATAGTGGGTTTGTAATAGCTATGCAAGTGTACATATCCTGGCTGGTTTACACCAGCATGGGCTGTTGTGAAAAGAGACATCAGCTGAGAAAATGTTCCACAACATTGTTTGTGAGCAAGTGTGCTGAGCTATTTCTTAATTAGTTGTTTATGTAGGATGGTCACACCACTGGAGGAGGGCAGTGGTTAGTGGGTGCTAAAGAAAGCAAGCTAAATAACCTATGAGTAGTGAACCAATCCTCCGTGGCCTCTGCTTCAGTCCTTCTGGTTTCCAGCCTTCAATGCCTGTTCCCTAATGAGGACCTGACCTGCAGCCTAGAAGCCATGTAGAATTCTTCGTCATGTTGTTTTGGTTATGGTGTTATATCATAACATCAGACAGCAAACTAAGATGGTATGCTTCTGAGAAGTAATTAACTATGCATTTTAAAATGGATGGCTTATTCCAATTCCTTGCTGCATTGTTAAGGGATCTTTGATTGTTTCATATTGAATGTTTTAATATAAATTAACCCAATATGTAGGAACTAGGTTTCATGCTGTATTTTAAGGATGTGTGTTAATAAGATTTTTTCCAATAAAATTGTTTGCATGTGAGAGGTTCAAATATATTAATATGGCAAGGATAGTGATTGTGTTTGTAATAAATAGCTCAAACAAAGTCTGTGAAATAACATGGTGATCTTTATGAATCAACTATCCACACATCTTATTAATTCATAATGGGATATATTTCTTACTTCTTAGCTTTTGGCCAAGGTCAAGTGGAGCATAAATAGATGCTGTTTTTGTTTATAGGTGAATAGCATTTTATTGATAAATATTAAAGAACAAAAATATAGTTATTAGATGAACATTCCAAGCTATAATTTGTATATGAGAATACACATGCATATGTATGTATAAGATGTTTCTTGTAAGTCAAATGAAAGTAAATCTATACTTGTAGGGTACATAATAAATATAGCTCCAATGTTTCTGTTATGCCTCAATATTTATAAGTAATTTTCCTTTGAATATGCTAGTTAGAAACTTTCAGCAATATTTGATGTAGAGTAGGATGTGAAGTTTTTAAAATGATAACACCCAGTGTATCTTAAATAAATTTTTTATGGTTGGCACTATAAAAATATTCACAGAATAAACTCATATTTAATTCATGCAATGAAAACAAATCTAGAGTTTGGTACTCTAACATAGCCAAGAAAAAGACTAGCAGAAAAGCTTCAACAGAGTGACAAAATATAAAAATACTATTGATGTTTACAATAAATTTATAATCTCCAGCATTATAGAAGTATATAAAGTAACTGGACTACAGAGGGGGATAATTGTAATAAAGCCACAGAATCTTAAGGTACCTAGCAGTCCCTGTTGGCTGTTAATGCGAGGACTCCTACCTCCTATTAACTGTATGAATCAACAGCTTCAAACTGAGATTAATTCTATTTGTTCGCATTTTGATGTTGTTTTTATTTTAGATGGCTTTATGTAAATCAAATCCAATTTAGTAGCTTTGACATAGTTACAGATACACAGCAATCAAGGTAAAATTTAGAATACTATCACCTAAAACTGCTTCATACTATTGTAACCATCCTGCCTGACCTTTAGACCTACGCAAACACTAAGCTATTCCGGACTTCCACATGAATGGAATCCTATTTTAAGTTATCTTTATAAACAGCTCCTTTCCCTTTTAGGCTTACTTCTTATGGCATGCAACTGCCTCAAGAAGACACACACCCAAAGCTCCAGCACTTCCAGGGATTCTTATCTGATTATTCTTAAGTCCATAAATAGGATGGAAGAAGGTGTTTGGAGAAGACAACAAATCAGCAGCAACAAGTGGCAATGGAAAAATGTCAACTGTTGAAGAGCAGAAAGCCTTTGGTGTAACTGGAACAAAGGATCAAAGGATCTCTCTGCTCTTTACTGGATCTACAAAAAAAAAAAAATCATCTCTTTTATTATGAGAAGAGTAAATGAAAACAATCTAAACCATCTATGAAAACAATCTCAATTCTTACCCTTCTCACCAGACTTTCCTGGGTTTACCTGATTAAATCTTTTTTTCATTGTGTGTGTGAATATGTATGATGCACTCTTGAAAGTTTGCTGTCAATTAGAATATTATTTGCTATAAATAATTGACATTTTCTTGATCTTAATTGTTAAAATTTATTCTATTTTTTACTGTATCTGGATATAGAATCTGAGTAAATTACGATGAGCAAATACAAATTCATGTTCTCCATCCTCCTATTTTCAATAATATAGTTTTAGGCCTAAATACCTCTTAGATAGAAACCTACCCCTATTTGTGGAAGACAGAATACAATTCCCTATGTTCAATCTATGTTTGATGTGGTGGTTATAAGGGTAAGTAATATGCTTTCAACTGTAGCACTACCGGACTGGTTGTCCCATAAATAGTTTCTATTCATGTTTCCATGTTCCTAGAAATATCCTCTCAGTCACAGAATCATCTGGATCTTAGTAAAACTGAAATAAAAACAATATTTCACAAAAAAATAATTTTATTTCTGATTATGAGCCTAGCCTCTAATGGATGAGCCATCTCTCTAGCCTATAATAATAATTTTAAAATGCAGAACCTTGCCTTTCCCCATCCACTAGACAGATACATGAAGTTCTAATTGTAACGAGAACCTATTCTCTTTGATTAATCTATGCAGAAGTCTTGTTGTAATAGGCATATACAGAGCAGAAATACTTAAACCATCATGTGGGACTTTATCCAAAGAATTTGAAACAACTGCAATAATACATAGAATGTCAAGAATTATTAGGTGCCCAATATATTACATAAGGCTCAGCACTCACATAATGAGGCATATTCATTCTACCCTTAACAGTCTTACTTTACCTTTCAATTTTTCTAAAACACAGAGCCAGTAGGAGATTAGATTTTTATGCACATGCATGTGTGCATGAACACACATACACACACACACATGCCCACAATCATAAAGTTATTGCACTCAACACTATTGATCTATGATCTATGAGCATCCCATGTGGTAAAGTTAAATTTTCCTTACCATGTGCACATTTAAACATAGGCTAACTGGAAATAAACCAGAATGACTGGGAATGAAGTGATAAAATACCTACTATATATTTTGCTCTTTACTGAGATGTAATTATTGATTATAATTCTCCTGGGATTCATGCCTGACTCTATATAACCTTGTCAGAAATAACTGAGAAAATGCCAGCCTCTCTTTGTCCCACAGGACTCACAATAATGCTATACTTGTAGCATCTTTTTTTAAAATTATGTCAGAATCACGGAACTCTCCTGGCACCAGGTTCTGTAAAAGACAATATGCTGACCAGTGAAAAAAGGAGGAAAGGTGTGATTAATTGTACAAAGAAAAGAATAGGAACATAACTCTCCCTTCTGACAGATGTTCCCGTTGATGATACAGAGTCAGGGAATAGCATTGTTAGAGATACCTGTCGTTGTTTCTCCTGCACCTCTAAATGTGGCATTAAATCCATATTGACTGAAACAACCAGAATTTAAATCTCAGTGGAAAATGTATCCTCAATAGGAAATTAAGTAAATAAAGAAAATTTGTGGATAATTCATAGACTCATCCAGTGGAAACTGAGCAGAGATGGAACCAGTGTGTGTTCTACTCTTCAGTGAGTGTTTTCTAAATTGTTTGCATGTGATATAGGAAATGCTAAAAATAAAGATAAAAGGCAAAGTCCTGATGAGAATAGACAAAAAGGAATAATTGCTGCATCTGATTTTACTTGTGCATATAAAATTTCCCTATAAAATAGCTAATAAATGGATCAAATGGATGTGTATGGTATAGTCAGAATAGAGTTTAATTAGTTAAAGAAGAAATTATAGCTTATATCATATGGCCCCTTGTTTAGAATGCTTAGTATGTAGTATGTATTGGAGATTTCAAAAATTAAAATTTATATTATAGGTAATGCTCTTTTAATTAATCCTGTATCATTTATCTTATTCCAGTACCATTCTGCTAATGAAGGGCCAAAAGTAAACAAAAAGAAACTCTAAGACAACCTTCCTCTTAGTACCAAGTAGACTTAGTTAGTTCCTGGAAACTGCGTTTGGCCACAAAGAAACTCCAGGATGCTTAGTCTTTGGAACTATGTATAACAGACCACCTCCAAGAAATGGACAAAGACACAGAAATCATATAATGTTCCGTCCCAGCATTAACCAATGAGAACAAGCCACCTGCAACTAACAGACAAAGCCATAGAAACCACCAAATGTTCCCGTATGTAGCCAACAAATCAAAGGCATAGACAGACCAGTTACCCTGCCAAAAATATGACTCTGAGAAATTCCCCTAATTGTTCTTCAAATGTCAACCAATCAGGATTTGACCCGTGCCTCTCCCTACTTACTGATGTAACCCTATGATTTTTGACTTCAAATATTTGGCCCAGTGGGGCAAAGTTAGAGCAACTGCCCATAACAGCAGCGTTAACATCAAAAAGGACAAATGGGTTACACTCTGTTTCTCTGAATGGCCTCCATTTAATGCCGGATGGCCATCTGGGAGGTGTTTTCATTTAGATCTCATTTCCAGGATCGAGATTGTTTTTAGGCCATGAACAGGACATACTGATCAAATAAATCCCTTACATCGTCACCTGGCAGGGACTCATCAGTTGATAGGCCCTTCCCCTGGGTTAAACTGTCTCTTCCCCCACCTACTCCCTCTAGAGGCTGCATCAGCTTGCTAGACGGAGTCCCTACTGGTAGATTTGAACAATAAAGCCATGCATTTGCAGTACAGTGAGTCTGCCTCCTTGGTGGACCCTAGAGGTCTTCGTGACTTGGGCCTAACACAGAGGAGTCTCTTTTTACTTATTACTAGAAGGCCACATCATTTCATTATACTTGCTCCATTAGCACCTTCTATATACCCACAGACTCTACACCAGCTATGGCCATGCAACATTGCACATTTCTCCATGATAGCCATGCCTTGTCTAACAAGTCCTGAATCTCAGTGCTGAATAGATTCAACACTTGCCTTTATTTAGCTCAGAGATAAGCATAAGGGCTCTCTCAATGACTCAACAGTCTCCTCTTAAAGATGGTAACTCTCATACTACAACTTCTCAGTTCACATTTTGTAGCTCTTGTTTCCTATTTAGACTCTGATTATTATTCTAGATTTGCTATTTTTCAGTTCAACCATGTAGACCATGCTTTCTTAGCTTCCTCAAATAGAATTCTTATACTAAAATTTCTCAGATCATATTTTGTAGTTTTTGCTTCTGACTAAATTATTCTAATAGTTCTACTATTGTGTTTTTAAAAAAATAATCCGTATGAATTATGATTTCTTATCTTCATAAAATTGAATTTCAGCCTGTTTTCAACTGTGCCAAGCAAAGGGGTTTTAGAGGGAAGCATTAAAAGAAATAGCTGAAAATAATTAATTATATTATGGGCCCAGTAAATATGTTAGGCAGGAAAGGTGCCATCCTGAATTAAACCTATAATTCATAGTACTAGCTCAACAAAACATTTCTTTATAAAGTTTGCATGTTATTATCAGCAAAAAATATAAAACTTCAACCATTTAACCAAATTTACTTTTAAAATAGCAATAGAAATTCAAGATTCTACTTCCAAATTTTCTGAAAAGAAATGGACAGAAAATTGTTTAGGGCTGGAGAGCTGGCTCAGCAGGTAAAAGTGCTTGCTGACAAGCCCAAGGTTGTTAGTTCACTTCTCTCCCCACAGCCAAGTACAGTGAAAGAGTTGACTCTGACCTCCAAAGGGCTGTTGCGGCATGCTACTCCTCCCTCAATAAATATATAAATAAAATTTAACTGGTTAAAAGATTTGCTAATGAGCATTGAGTAATAAGACCTCACACACTATAGTTAAATAGCAATCACCAACACAATATACGTTAGACTGGCAATATTAACAGTCTAAACTGTTCCAGAAACTAATGTGAAAAAGATTCAGAGTTTGTGTACAGGAATCACCGTCATCCAGATGGACTCATTGGCCTGGGAAGGGACTGGAAAAGGTACACAATGTTCTAATTTAAGACATTTAAAACTGGATGCAGATTAACAACTCGTGAAGACAACGGTATAAGAGAGAATGGTGTCTCCATGTTGCATATGGAAAAGTCAGTCATACCAAGGTGTTCAAGGAGAAATCATTTTCTATATCATGTAGTGTGTTGGAAGAAGCATTGAAAAATCTTTTATCATCTGTTTTCTCTGCAGCTCTTACACAGCTCTATTTATCCAAACAGTGGTTTGACTTCCTTGTCCTCTTTTCCTGGAGGAGAATGATGGTTGTTTTCCTGGGATGCACTTGCTTCAAGGACTCTTAGCTATTTCACATACAGAACTATTTCTCATTTACAGACCAGCTTAAATTTTATATCCACAGCTAGCATTTGCTTTCAAGAAGTTCCTTTAATATGACATCCTCTTTTTTTATATTATAACTCTTATCTCTTTTTTTTCAGTTGACTACTTGTATGTTATTCATCTTCATCTCCTTCAAGTGAGCTCCATGATCATAAAAACCGTGGCTCTCCTATTCATTGTTAAAGTCACAGCACATGAAATAATGTCTACCACACAATAGATACTCAGAAAATACTTGTCAATTTATAGATCTCATTCATTTTTTACTTTAATTAGGGATAGAAAGAAGAGAAAGCTAAAAATGAATTCAGAATGTTCAACACAATCATATCAAATTTTAACTCAAATTCTTTGAGTGAGTAGAGACTGTGTATGCATATAGAATACTCACATGCAATCCAGTAATCCTTTACCTGCATCAGCTACACAAACCATTAAAACAAGACATATAAAAATGTATATCTTTGCAGTCTAAGGGACCTCAGACAGTGGAGCCAGGATGTATCCCTGGTGCACAAAAGGACCTTCTGAACACATCCCCCATGGAGGGATAACTGCCTTAACCTAGAGACAGGAGAGAAGCCCTAGTCCCTACTTCACATGACCTGTCAGATCTACATGACCCCAACTGGATGGCATTCCCCTACATATGAAATTGGGGTGTGGGGATGGGAGGGGAGGGTGGTTAGGGTGAATGTGAGAGGACAGAGAGGGTAAAAGTGAGGGAGGGAGGGTGGGAGGGAGAGGGAACTGGGATCGACATGTAAAATAATAAAATAAATAAAAAATAAATAAAAAAGTATATCTTTGAAGAATTAACTACATTATTAAGTGGATATGTGATTAGTAATCTATATATTTTATTGCACACACTCATAGTAATTGTAAAAATGAAGCAAAACATTTAAATGTATGGGCTAATTAAAAACCACCAGTAATCTGGTTCATGTGGTATCATCTTTTCAAGGAGGAATTACATTTTAAATTACTTCTGAAGTGCTAGGTAAGCAAACAAGCATCCGGAGGTTTAATATGTCTGTGTCAATGCCCTTGATGATTGTTTCAAATCACACTGACACTGATTTGCCATGGTGGGTAATATGCAAATTGGTGTCTGGATCAAGCAAATCTTCTAATCTACAAACTAAAGACTATGCACATTTCTCCTTCCCTGTAACAATAGTGTCCACAAGAAGGATGTCACACTGATATTTATTTTATTTTTAAGGAAGCATAATGTCTTCTTTATACTCTCATCTCTTAACCAGTTGGAAAAAGCATTGGCATTAAAAGTTTTAATTAACTAAATAATAAATTATACAATTTTATATTATGGGATAAATTTTATTAATTATATTATTAAATACGTTTAATAATTAAACATATAAAACTTTCACTTATAGGATTTGGTAAATGCTAGACAATAGATTAAAGAAGTACCTCATGGCTGCAAAAATAAGATAAGACAGTAGTAACTACTCAAAGGGAAGAGGAAGGAATACGGTTGATATAAGGAGGAGCATCCATGAGCTGAGGAATGATACAGAAGAGCTTTGACAGACATATGAATGTGATTCTGGAAGCTGAGGAAATGAAAGCAAAGAAAAAAATCTAAAGCACCCATTGGAAAGCCTAGATTTGATGAAAATTATAAATCCTCTACTCAAGAAGCTCTACAGATTACAGACACTTTTCATGTTGCATATAGACAATTGACGCCTATTTAAAATGAACAAACTGGTACCCAGGACCAGCTAGACAGGCTGAAGTCGGTTACCAGTGCTTATGAATGTCTCTGCTTAATTTATGTTAGGTTGCTTTGGCCAACTGGCCCAAGGAGTATGTAATTTTTGCTTTTCATTGAACGTGACGTTATATTTCTGCCAATATAATCAATACTGTATCAAAGTCAAGCAATAAAGGGGAAATGAGTTCTCTCTCAGTTTGGGAGATGTCCCACTATATTCTTCAAGGCCATAATAACTTGAACACCAGCCACAAGGCCCATCTTGTAGTGATATATAAGTGAAGCCTTTCTGTCTGGCTTTAAAGGGAAATATACTATAAGGCTTTTGTGTCTGGCTTTGAGTGAAATGTTTCAACAAAGCCTTTGGGTTAATCAGTAGAGAATGGAAAATTGTTTTGACACTATTTAAACCTTGAAGAAGTGTCTCTCTGGAGAATCTATACTTGGTGTTATGTGAGAGCTTGCAGCTGATCTTGGTCTGACCTTAATCCAAAGCCACTCCTGGCAGACCTGGAGTTCTTACGTTTGGTTGTTGCTAGCCATGGTTAAAAGGGACTGAGATCTATGGATTGTCTGTTCTCATGGACAGCAAGAGCAAGGCATTTGTTACCTTTCCCAGCCCCAATTAACTTTACATATGTTTGAATAAAGCACCTGGAGTGTGCTAGCTGTGTTCATCTTTTCCAAGAAGATTGGACTCCTCTGTTCCTTTGGATAATGAAGGCTTAGCATCTTGGCGAGCTTCTCTTTCTACTGCAGCACCTACAATCGACATCAGGCAATACTATCTCAATAGCGCTTCCCAGTAGCACCAAGCATTTCATATACAGGTTTTGGGACATTCCAGATTCAAACCATACTGAGTATTCAAATGATCTATCTGCTAGTATCTTCACATGATACATGTTGGTGGAAGGTAAATGTGTATCCAGGCTTGAGCTAATGAAAATAAACCTCCTGTTTCATATGTGCTTTCTCTGTTTCAGAGTCTCCTAGGTAGCAGAGGACTCTGATATAATGGATAGCAGAACTGACAGACATCCAATTTAGTGACATAAATCAGGTGTAAATTTGCATTGTTTTGAGTCATAGATTTAGACATTTTCTTATTCTACCTCTTACATTACATTGAATAAGTCTGTTTTGCAACAATAAAAAAACCATACACTCTTATTTTCAAAGAAATCACTGCATGACAATAAGGGCTGATGAGCTTGTCTCCCACAAGACTGACTAAATTTGCAGATAACAATGCCTGGTTCAAAATCTGAAACAAATCTTCTTAACCTGGATCCCTGTGTTCTTACTGTCTTGGAACACACACTGCCATTTTCAACACAAGTCAGAAAGTAGAGTGACTATCAGTTAGTTGCAAGCCAGAGCAAATGCATCCGTGTTTGTCCAGCCCTGTGCTGTGAATGACTAAGTAAAGAGCACGCCAGAGTGAAAGGAATGTACAATGTATGAAAGGGTCAGTGTGTACTGACATGCCTGTCTGCTTCACAGTCACATGACCCTGGATCTGTGACTCCAGACCTGGCTCATGTATATAAGTAGAACCAGACAATAAACACTAATAAAACTTCATTTTCATAGTTCTGAAGCAAGCAGCACACCTTTTTTTTCCTCAGTATTTTCTACTTTACTGCAGGGTGTGTTAAGGCCTCCTGTGTTAATGAAGATGGGTTACTTCTGTCTTCCCACGGAGAACCAATGCACAGATCTACTGTAGTGTGGCACTTTCCCATGTGCCGCTTCTTTTCTGGTCGTTGTTGTATACGCTGAAGGCATCATATACTCTTCCACACCCCCCCTTTTCCCTAAGCTGCAATATATGGCTTACAATTGGGAAACATCCTTTATCACTTTTAAAATTCTGTTACTTATCTTTTTATATATTGTACAGATTCAAATAAATGTATCCAAAAAATGCCCACCATCATCTGGGGAAACAGCCATCCATACAACTCGGAAGGTTCATAAAATGACTAAAATGCCCATGCTTTAGCTGATTATATTCACAGCTTTAAAGATAATAAAACTTTTAAGGCAGCAGTTTTATTTAAGAAAATGATTATAGAGATGCTCAAATACTCAGTTTTAGCTTTACCCACAGAAGCAGTTACGTTTACATTGTATAAAACCGTCATTAAAGAACTTGCAAGAAGACGAAGAACTAACAATGTCTAAACTTTTCATTTCTCGGGGGTGAACATGATGTCTCATTTCTGGGTTGGAGCTGTAGTTTGATGTTTTGTATAAACATTCTGCAATTACCTAGGTAAAGAAACACAGTACCTGTGGTTGGAGTGCTTTGAATAAAATGACCTCCATATGTTCATATATTTGAAAGCATCAAGCACTGGCACTACGTGAAAGGGATTGGGAGTGTGGCCTTGTGGGAGGAAGTGTGTCAAAAGGTCAAGCCAAGCCCTGTGCCTTTCAATCCAGGATCTGGATGTGGAAGTCTCAGCTCCCAATCTGTTTGTACACTGCCATGCTCCCTGCAATGAGGACAAGGGACTAACCCTCTCAAACTGTAAGCCAGCCCCGGTTAAATGCTTTCTTTACAAGAGTTGGGATGGTCATGATGTCTCTTCGGGGCAACAGAACCCTGACCAAGACAGTAGTCATGGATGCCGAAACTCCTTTAGGAAAGAACAGATTCTCTAACTGATTTCTAGGCCCATTTTGACTCTAAATACTGCATCTGATGTTGTCACTTTAAATTGCTCTACTAGTCACATTGCTCATAAATGGGATTCATGGGTCAAATACAATAAAACTAAAGCTGAGAACATCGATGTCTAGTGAAAGTAATTGTATGTACATATTCATGTGTGTCTGTGCTTATGCACATGTGCACCTGTGCACAGGGAGGCCAGAGCTATCCAAGATTGTTCTCTTTGGGTTATTTTTTTTAACAGGGTCTCTCACTGAACCTGAAGATCACTGACTTGCCAGCCATCCCCAAGGATCATTCTGTCTCTGCCCTACTATGCTATGGCTGCAGGTATATTCCCTCCCCTAGTTCTAGATTTCTCATTTTCTTTTCATGAGAGCTTGGGATCAGAAGTTGGGTCCCCATACATGTGCGACAAACACTTACTGAGTCCCATCCCCAAACCCCATGTAATTTTCATTTTATTTCTTGAGATACCAATTAAATATATTACCCACCATATTATTATTTAATTATTAGTCATATAAGACATGGGATAATTTACTCCGGGAAAATCTATGCTAAGGTATATACACCCCATTTGGATGATCTTTTATTTTCTCAGAAGCCCGCATTTCAAGAAACTGAAAAGTGTCCTTCCTTCAGGCTCTGGTGTGCTGAGAAATCAGAATTTGCTGCAAACTCTCTAGAAGTTCTATATCATTATAATTATAAAGGACTCATCCTTTCTATCTTCTACCTGTTTTCTCACTTCCAAACAACCTATGCCGGCCTGAGAAATAGTCATGAGGAAGGAATAACTAGGAAGATGAGACTCTGCTCTCAGTGTGGGAATTTATTATAACTTTTTGCCTGATGGGCAATATGAAAACTATCTCAATGCTATTAACCATCCTCTTACGATCATGGTTGGTTGGGTGCTGTTTGGCTTTTTGTGGGGGGGGTTTATTTATTTTTATTTTTAATGATACTAGTAACTCCTAAGAACAGAAATATCCCAAATACACCAGGGTTAGAGAGACATTCAGCATGATTATTGCTTTAATATTAAGGGACTACTCACCAAGTTTCCACTTATACTCTGATTGTGCTTTCCAAGTAAAAAAGAAACTTGCAAGTTTGGGGAGAATTTAGCTTGACTTACCAGAATATTTTGTAGTTATTAAATACCAATTTGTTACTTAAGTTATTGCAGATTGTGAGGTATTTCTTTCTTCATTGTTAAGAAGAGCAGACAAATGTCCATATGACAATGAGCCTCAATGTCACCTAAACAGTTGTGTGCAAATGTCATAGGATTAACGGGAGGGTAAAGATTGGTCAAATATCTTAGGCTGCTGACATGACCTACCATATCTATCTTCAGCTGAGGCAGTGAATGTTCTGTGTGTCTCTACTTAGGCTGTTCTGCAGAAGTATATAGGAAAGAAAATCAACACATTCTCAAGGAAAAGAAATATGCTACCTCATTTGAGAAGCAATTAGATTCTGGATGAAATATAATTGCAGGTTACAGATTAGTGAACAAAATAATAAAATATTGCTCTTCTCACTAGAAAGAAAATGATTACTGCAAATCAAAATTAGCTATTATAGTCTGGCTAACACATAATTTCAAATTGCAGATTACTGAAAGGAATGATGAAATATTTCTCTTTTCACTATAAAAAAATGTGATAACTCTAAATTAAAATCAGGAGAATAATTTAAAGTTTGTGATCGATGAAGAAGCATGAAAAACAAACTGGAAGTTACTTCCTAACTAAATGAAAAATTAGCATTCTATTGGATAGATGAGTGATGTATTATTCTAGGTTTTTCTTAACTCCAGCTACACCTTCTGAAAGGAATTGGTTGTAAAAAGGAACTCTTATGACTTAAAATGTAGAATTTCCAGGAGGAATGGACAAGCCATGCCTCTGTCTAAGCCTTATTATATTTTGCCAATTACTTTTATGGTACTTACAGGTAATGGGTGGTGTCCCTTATTGTCTTAAGCAGTCTTCTCATCTTAGTCCAATTCATCTGCCTTAGTACATTTTATCAGTGAGCATTATACATATTTTTGGAAGTCTATGGAATTATAACTCAATCATCACATTTTATCACTTGTCTTTACATAGTAAATTCAATTAAATTAACCATTATTGTTTAGTGTATTGAGTCATTTTAGAAATACTATTTAGATTTCCTTTAAAAAAATATTTAAAGTTTTTATTTATAACAACCTGACACTACTACTCACTTTCCCCATCATTGTGACCAAAATCTTGTCAAAAGCAAATTAACAGCAGAATTTACTTTGGTTCATGGTTGGAGACAGTTTTATGAATCATGGATGGAAAGGTACCATGGTGGGAGTGACTTGATCCATGGGCTGACCAGGAAGCAGCAAAGGGTTAATTTCAGTTCCCAGCTGCCTTCTTCCTTCTCACATTTTTATTCAGTCAGGGCAGAGTCATGGGATGACACTGCCTACATTCTGAGTCAGTCTTCTCTCCCATTTAAACATCCCTGGAAATGCCTCCCCATGCAAAGGTTGTCTTATTAATGTCCTTGTAATATCTCAATCTAATCAGTTGAACAGAAAATAATCCATCCCAATGACTCTTAATACTCAATAACTCCTTAGGAGTTTGTCTCAAAGCAGGGGAATCGTGTTATTGAAATATACATATACATATATATTTTTTAAACAGACATTGATATGTATTTTAATATAATTATGTTGAAAGTAGTAAGCTGAATTATTCCCTATTATAAAATATATGTGTCACTTAACTAACTGGCATCGGTACACTTTATGTACCTTCTTGTCTTTTATGCACTACGATCTGCTTAGATTCTCAGGCAGTAGAAAGGAATAAGGATAACTAATGCCTGGTTTGTTCTCTTCCTCGCTCCTCTGCATGAGCAAAGCTGTATAAAAGTTTGACCTGAAGACTCCAAAACAAGTTTGCTTATACAAAGCTGTGATGGCCTTCTGCAGATTCCAGTTCCACTTCTCTACTTGTCCTTACAAGATTTCTAGCACTGAAAGTTTATCCCAAGCCTTTCACTTAGAAAATCTGTAGTAGACACAAAGAAAAACTAACTTTGACAAAGAAGTAAAGACCAAACCTCGTATGTGCTTGTTGGTGGGAATATAAATGAGCATGGCCTCCGACAATTAAAGATAGAATTTCCTCATTATCGAATCATCCCACTTTTAAGCATATCTTCTACAAAAATGAAATTAGTATATCAATGAGATATCTGTGGTCCCCTCTCTACTGCAGTGCTATTCACGGCATCCCAGGTGAGGAACAAACATAGCTAATTGTCAACATAAACAATAAAGTAAATGAGGTATATAAAAGATACAAAGAAAATATAGTGTATATATTTAGTGTACATATTTAGTTCAGTCACAAAAAGAAAAGGAAATCTTGTCATTTGCATCAATGTTTGGGTTTAAGAAGACAATACATTAACTGAATAAAAGCCATGATGGTGGATGCCCTCCTGTATATATGTTTCTCTTATTGTTTGATGAATAAAACACTGATTGGCTAGTAGCCAGGCAGGAAGCATAGGTGGGGATACGAGAGGAGGAAAATTCTAGGGAGAGGGAGTTAGAGAGAAGCCACCAAGGAGGGATTCCATGTAGTCGCTAAAGGAATGATATGCTGGAACCTATGTAGAAATACATAGATCAGTAGTTGTGGGTTAATAATTAAGAGAGAGCTAGTCAGTAAGAAGCCCTAGCCATCGGCCAATATTTATAAATTAATATAAGACTTTGTGTGTTTATTTGGGGCTATTTGGCTGGGGGACCAGGCTAGAAAGAAACTCAAGCTACAAAGTCAGGTGCAGAAAGACTAACTTTGCATATAAGGACCAGTTTTAGAGTGAAGTTGGGAATTCTGGTGGCTTACTAATGTTGTAGGAGGTTCTCCCCTAAGAACCATAACCTCACTATCTCCAGTTAGCTAGGTTTCTAGTACCAGACATGATTTCCTCCCCCAATGAATGGGCCTGTCTTAGTGTTCTATTGGTGTGAAGAGACACCATGACCAAGACAACTCCTACAAAAGAAAACATTTAACTGTGTTTGCTAACAGTGTCAGTGGTTTAGTCCATTATCGTTAGTAGCTGAGAGTTTTACATTCAACCCACAGGCAGAGGGCAGAAAGAGAGAGACATTGGGCCTGTCATGTGCTATTGGAACCTTTAGGCCCACCAAGAGATCACATCTCTTAGAAAAAGGCCACACCTCCTAATCCTTCCCACAGACCACCAACTTAGAACCGTGCATGAGCAAAGGTTCTAAACTACTCTCCTGACCATCCCCCACTTCCGACACACACACACACACTCTCTCTGAAAGTTTAGTCCAGTATTTATTGCCAACCATTTGGTCATTTGTATCTTCCAGATTTAATAACCTTACTTTATTTTAGTTTCAGTTGAAAAATTAAACTCTTTCTCTTCTAGAAATTCAATCTCTGTAAAGAATTTGAAGCTTTGCTTACATTGTTTGCCCATTCCTGAATCAATGTTCACTGTGAAATGAAACCATTCAATGGTTTCCCATGTATACGCAGAGAGAACTAGAGGACAGTATTTAGCCTCATCAAATGAGAGAAACAGTTTACAAAATATGCGGCAACAAGAACTTATGAGAGAGAATGAAAGAAATTAATTTAGAGCAGAGTTAAATTCTCGTTCTCTTTTTGATGATTTTGTACATTTTTAACCTCAGATTGAAAGCAATTGCCAATAGTAAGAGTGTTCAGAGACCTAAGGTTTAGCATATGTCATTTATATATATATATATGATGGGGTATGTCTTTAATTTATATGTTTCTCTTATTTTGTTGATGAATAAAAAACTGATTGGCCAATAGCCAGGCAGGAAGCATAGACAGGCTACCAGACCAGAAGGCTGGGAAGAGGAAGGCAGAGAGAGGCCACAAAAAAGACGCCATGCTGGCAAAGGAGTAACATGCTGGATTACAGGTAAGCCACAGCCTCATGGCAATACATAGATTAATATAAATGGGTTAATAATTAAGACAGAGCCAGCCAATAAGAAACCCCAGCCATCAGTCAACAGTTTATAAATTAATACAAGTCTTTATGTGTTTATTTGGGGTTAATCAGCTGCAGGATCAGGTAGGACAGAATTCTCCATCTTTACACACACACACACACACACACACACACACACAGACAGACACTTTAGTTACAAATTAGAAGTCACTAATCAACAGTGTTTAAATGTAGGACATTGCCACTGCTGGCCCTATAACTCTAGAGAGGCGAGGAAAAACAACAACAACAACCCCAAACTTTATCATCTAAAAACATCAGGCAGGGCTGAGATGGAGGACAGGTACAGATTGCAGGCATTAACATGAGCCAACAGATAAGCAGGTTAGAAATGTACAAGTAGAAAGACAACCACTTCCCCATCTTGGGGATAGTTAGTGAATAGTGATGGGTTTCCACCAGGCAGATAAGGCAGAAGGGCATAGGTTTGAGTAAGAGGAATTTGTATGTAGATTGTAGCCAGTGCAGGAAAGAACATGAGCCCTAGAGTGTTTGAGGCACCTACCATTCGAGATTATAAAAAGCGTTTGCAAGTGGAGTGAAGAATGATTATTTGATTTCAGAGAGAAAAGTGAAGATCTGAATGGTGCTGAAGGCCAGACTAACCACTTGCAGCTGTGTGTTTGGACTGTTTGCACTTCTGTACATTTGAGGCCATAGCACATGGGAATGGACTGAGCCTGAAGATTGGTCAAGAGTGTAGGAAGGGAATCAAATAGAGTGTAGGGAAAAGATGTAGAAACTAAGAGCCAGAGAGTCTTGAGAAATGAGAATATATTTGAAGATTATATAGAGTTGTTTTGTTTACTTTTGTGAAGATTTAACTCTGTAGAGAATTAGAAGCAGTTTTACATTTTTTAGCTCATTATAGAAATAATATTTCAATGTTTCCCATAACCTATTTTCAGGTTCTATCCTAGCACATAATGCAATTGAAAACTATCTTCCAAGTAGAGACCTGAAGGAGTAAAGTTTTGAAGCCACAGAATAGGGTTTCCATTTGAAAACACTTCAGAATGCAGACACCTGAAAACACAGTGGTTTGAATGACAGGAATTTTTTTCTGTGACATGACAATCTGGAGCAGTGTGGGCTGTGGGCTGTCAGTTCTGGTCTCTAGGGCTCTGTGGGTCCTAGATGTCAGGGCTTCTCAGCCATCATTAGTTTCCATCTCTAAATTTAAGGGAATTCAATCAGTTGTCACACAGTTCCAGGTGGTAGCACAGGAATGAACAAAGAAACAAATACCAAGTACTTCATTGGTAAGGAACAGCAACAAAGTATTACATACCTTGGCCTGTTACACCTTATTGATGAGAGCTCCATTCTTTGACTGCCCATAATGGTTTACTATGAAGAGCTGGGGGGGTAGGTTGGAGCTCTTATTAAATAAAGGAAATTGTACATTAGAACTTGATTATCAACATCATCTACCGTCATTTCAATAAAGTCTTAACAGAGGTCAATTATTATTCAAAATAGTAATAATAATAATAATAATAATAATAATAATGAACTAGCTTTAAAGATAGACTCTACAGACTCTACTTTCACGAGACACATGGTGAAGTAAATGAGTCCAAGAAACAAATTGGGAAAGTGTCTAGAGAATCTTTACGAAGTTCTCAGAGAGAAAGTACTACTGCTTGATGGGAGATGTCATTCTCTAGATATGTTTCTCTTACTGGTTAATGAAAAGAGCCCTGTTGGCCAATAGGAAAGAAATATAGGTGGGACTAGGAAACAAGGAGGATCCTGGGAGATGTAGTAGGAGAGTCTCTACATCTTGACTACAATACATTTGATTACCAATGCTGCTCAATTAATCCAATGTATATATTTTAAAAGTGCTTTGACTTCAAAATTTAAGTTTAAGAACAGGTTACTGAGAAAAAAAAATTATACTTTTGTTTCCACAGAAAATGAAAAGCTATGGATTCCTTCCAGACTAACATGATGTGTTCAATCAAGACCCCCTGAAGCAGTGTCCCAGGTGATCCAACATTCAAAACAGCTGGGACAAGGCAGCCTTGCAGACCACCACAGCCAGGATTTCTGCATCTTCTTAGGATTCCCCAAGACAGTGCCCCCTCCCAGCAGGAAGCAGTTTGGAAAGAATGATGCCCAAATTCCCGGATATTGTTTAAATGTTTGTTTTCATTTAAATTGAGTTGGTTATAAATGGTTAATGACCACAACCAATCTTTTTTTAAAGGTAAATAGGGGATTATTGGCACAGAAATGAATTTTTTTTTTGGAATGGATTTTCATTTATTGATAAAAATTTAAGGTCAATTTTGTGGTATGTATATTTATCCTCTTGTTTAAGAATTGTGTTTATATTTTAAAATGTATAATTTAGTACATATTATAGATAGTTATCTATAATAGTCAAAATATATAGTGTTAGTTAGGTTTTCTAGATATACAGAGATGTATTTGAGATGGATAGGCTTTCTTCAAACCTTTCAAAGCCCTACATACAGAATATGGCATTTAAAATGGTTTAGGTTTTTCTTAACAGTGAGGCACAAGTGCTTCTGGCAACACCAACTGCATCAGAGAGGAAGATGGACATCAAAGAAACTCATTATGGAGTTTACTTGTAATATGGCAAGACTAGCCATTTGGGCAAGATACTGCTCTTGTCTAGACTGTTTGACTTTATGCTATATAAACTGGGCATGCAGGACCCACAGGAAAGTGACTGCTGAAACAAGATGGACTGTTACGAGTAAGGTTTTTCCCCGCCAGTCTGGTCCCACAACCATGCCAGCCCCAATTAACACACAGAGACTCTGTATTTGATATTATGCTGTTGGCCAGTTACTTGTTTCTTATCAGCTAGCTCTGTCTTAAGTATTAACCCATTTCTATTAATCTAAGTATTTCCGTATGTTCCCATCTTACCGAAGAGTGGGCTGGGACCTGTGTTGTCTCCAGTCTCTACATGCTGACTCCTCCTCACTCCTTCCTCGAATCGTCCTTGTCTCCTAGTCCTGCCTATCTTGCTTTCCTATTGGCCAACAGTGCTTTATTCATTAACCAGTATGAAAAACATATTTACAGAATGACATCCCCCACCAATGGACATTGCTGTAGGGTTCCTGCTTCATGGAAGAGTCTACCAGACATTCTTCAGGACACAGAGAAATTTGACTGACTAACTGCCAACACAGGTGGAACAGTTTGAAATTTCCTGCTTTGCTGAAAAGTCTGCCAGACACACTATGGCCTATAGGCTGAAGGTGGAACATTAGAGAAGGACTTTGGGTGACTAACCAGACAATGAGTTGTCTCTGTCATTTCTAGAGTTTATATATTATCCCTCTGTGGTCTTTGATGAACTGGAAGACAGATAGTTATGGTAATAGTTTTCCTTAATTAGAATTAAAGGTAAGTTACATATAAGACTTTAGACTCACAAAGATAGAATAAATACAATTTTTTTAAAAAATCTTGATAATGTTAATGGACTAAATATTGTTAACTACAGTTCTTGCTTAATAACTGTTTTGTTAATGCAGTTTTACTATGTTATAAAGTTAAAAACCTTTTTATTTTAGACAGAAAAGAAGACATGATGGGAGATGTCATTCGGTAAATATGTTTCTCTTGTTGGTTAATGAATAAATCCCTGTTGGCCAATAGAAAGCAAGATAGGTAGGACTAGGAGACAAGGAGGATTCTGGGAGATATAGTAGGAGATTCAAGATGGAGGGACTTGAGAGAAGAAGGTCTAGACCCTTTCTCTCCAGTAAGATAAGACCACGTGGAAACACTTAGATTTATATAGATTTATAGAAAAGGGTTAATATTTAAGACAGAGATAACCAATAAGAACGGCTCATCTGAAAAGCTCAAGAATAGACTAATTCTTGAATTGGTCTTTGAGCAAAACCTTTCACAATTATGAGAGCCTACTGGGAAATATGTAAATATGTAGGATTTTTTTCAGTGCTATAATTTAGTTATAGACATGGCTTAAGCCTGTCCCCCAAAATTCATGTGCTAAAAGTATAGTTCTAACTGTAGCAGTGTTAAAGGGATCATGTAACCCCACTTAATTTCCACAAAAAAAAACATAAGCTTTATAAAAGAGCACATCAGCCCCTTCCATTTCTCTCAAGGCTCTTGTCTGGCTATGTGATTGCCCCCTCTGATCACATATCTCTATGGTAATAGCATCCAATACAGGCCCTTACCAAAGCCAAGAGAACTGATTTAACTGTTTGTCTTTTTAAAACCAAAGAGAACAGACAAAAAAGTCAGCAGTCTATAGGTCTACACAACGAGATGATCTTGGGAATGGTGTGTGTGTGTGTGTGTGTGTGTGTGTGTGTGTGTGTGTGTGTGTGTTAGTGCAGAGAAATGAATAAAGAAGTAAATAAAGGTGATCCATGAAGGATGTATAAGGACAAGTTTGTGAATAACCTTATAAGGAACTGCTTAATTATAAGACTTTGAAGGATTTTAACTAGGATGTAATGAGGCTGATTAATATTTTGGGAATTTCATTTTGGCTGAAACCTCTTCTGACATGGGATGTTAGGTAAGAAAAGTTCTTCATTTTGATCTAACTCATATTTATCAAATATTGTCTTTCTGCCAGATGTATGCTCACTTCCCCTAAAGAAAGCCAACATTCAGTAAAATCAAAAGTCTGTTACCTGGAAACACTTCACATTTTGGTAACTTCTCCCTTTGGACGTACCTTAGTCTTTATAAAACAGAAAAGCTAGACCAGAGGGACAGGATCTTTAATGAAATGGTACAACCTTCTTCTGATACTGGTTCCAGTTTCAGCCCTGTTAAGATCCAAGTCTCCTGCATTCTCACAAAAAATAGAAAGGAAAAAAAAAAAAGATTCAAACACAAATGAATTCTGAAGGTTAGAAAAATTTACACCAAATCAACAAAAGCATAACTGATCAGGAAGTAGATTTTTCTATCCCCTTGATCATTCTGGAATCCATGGGTGGGCCTCGCTTATTTATGAATACAGTGTAAATGACAGTATCTGATAACCAGAAATTACTTTGCATAATTGCCTAAGATGAAACTAGTTCCTTGACTTTGCACATTTCTTTCTTTTTTATATATAACCTTTTAATTTAAATTTGAAACAAGCTTATTTTACATGTCAAACACAGTTCCCATACCCTCCAGTCCTCCCCTGTTCCCCCCACCAACCCCCATCAAATCCCCTTTCTGCTCCCCAGGGAGGGTGAGGCCTTCCATGGGGAGTCTTCAAAGTCCCTCATATCATTTGGAGCAGGGCCTAGGCCCTCCCCCTATGTTTAGGCTGAGAGAGTATCCCTCTATGTGGAATGGGCTCCCAAAGTCCATTTGTATACTAGGGATAAATACTGATCCACTACCAGAGGCCCTATAGACTGCTAAGTCCTCCCAACACCACATTCAGGGAATCTGGGTTGGACCTATGCTGGTTTCCCAGTTTTCAGACTGTTCCCCCTTCCTTGTTCAGATCAGCTGTTTCTTTGGGTTTCTCCAGCCTGGTCTTGACCCCTTTGCTCATCACTCCTCCTTCTCTGCATCTGGATTCCAGGAGTTCATCTCAGTGCTTAGCTGTGGGTGTCTGCTTTTGCTTCCATCAGCTACTAGATGAAGGGCTTTGCACAATTTCTTAACAGTTCTCATAGGCAAAATGAATTTAAGTTGGAAATTTTGTTATTCCATAACTGCATCTGGCTAAACACTCCAAAATGTTCAAAATATTCAGTATCTTAAATCTTTCTCTTTTGCTTACTGACTGTATCAGCCAATTCCTTTAAACTTATTGTGCCATTGAAATAGATGGAAGGGGGAAATAAAATTTTACAACTACCTTCTAAATGCTAATGTGATGTCTTGGCACCACCAGATGGCAGTATTTAGTTTTTTAAACCATATTTGCAGTCCAGCAGCCAAGTATTTAAAGTAGTTTAATATGAATGAATAATCTCATCTTAAACAAAAGAATCATCAACAGAATGGTCTAATGTCGTTTCTTTGTTCTAGCAGCATCCATCTGTGCAAGCTGTTCCTTCCTTTGAAATTTACTGAAAATTAAATATGTATAAGACACACACTGGGACAATGAGAGAATGGGGCTACAAGAATCTGTATTTGGCGACAGATGGTTTGAAGATGAATACGATAATCAATAATGATGATGCCTTGGCTATCTGAGCAGCTGTCCTCCTACAGCTCAAACGCCTCTCTCATTATCTCTTTACTGTCCCAACACTGACTTATGTCACCTGTTGGATACCTTCATCTTTCTGCTTTCTTTGCTTCCTTTCTGTTTTTGTTTTTCATCTACAGATAATAATGAAGTTCCTGACACAAGAGAGCAACATTCTTGCTTGATCACACACCTAAGGAAGCACCCTGCAAATTGTTTTAGCACTGATTTTTAAAAAAATTTCTTACCAAGAACATGTAAATTGATGATGGAAGAGGAAGATTAAGGAACTTGGAAATACTTGTTCAAGAAATTTTGCCTCAAGAATAATTCTCTGTGTGTGGATCAAGATGAATTATTTATACAAGCTTTGAGTTTGAACTAAATTAGAGAATACTGGAGATTCTTCTCTTTAACTGATATTCTACCAATTTCTTCATCAAGCTCCAAGACTCTTCACTTTGAAAAGATGCCAACGATCTTTGTTTTTAAGAGAAATCAGACATAGTTTACATACTTGTTAATATAAAGAAAAGTTTAATCTTGAACTCCAATCTTAACTGCATTTTATTAATTTGTGTGTGTTTATACATATGTCGTAGTGTAAGTCAGAGGACAACTTGTAGGAGTTCATTCTTTCCATCCACCAATAGTCTTATGGGATGAAACTCAGGTGGGTCAGCCTTGGTGGCAATTGCATTTACCTACTATGCCATTACCTGTTGATTAACTGCCTTTAAGTGGGAATACAGTTGTGTCTCTGTCTCTTTTGCCTGAATTTGGGACCTTTTCCTCCTACTTGTTTGGCACATCAAACCCTGATATGAGGGTTTGTGTCCAGTCTTATATCTTATATCTTGGACATATTGGGTGGATATCCCTGGGAAGACTCTCTCTCTCTCTCTCTCTCTCTCTCTCTCTCTCTCACTCTCTTTCTCTCTCTCTGGAACAGATGAGGATTTGGGAGGGGTGGGGAAGAACCTGGAGGAGTAGAGAGAGGTGAACTAAAGTCATGACATAATGTATGAAATCTGCTTCATAACTGGTATTTTAATACAATTTTTAAATAGCAGTATTCTGGCCACTTAAGGTGTGTCTTCCATATACATACACAATGTCTCCAAATCCAGAATCTAGAGCTGAGTATATGGCATATTTATCATACAGCACACAAGAGTTTGAGGTAGGAGGAATTTGAGCTCAAAGATATCCTGGCTTTATTATTATTATTATTTACTTAAATTTGAAACAAGGTTGTTTTACATGTCAAACACAGTTTCCTCTCCCTCTCCTAATCCCCTAATCCCCTTTCCCCCCAAACCCCAACCCATCACCTTTGTGCTCCCCCAGGAAGGTGGGGCCTTCCATGGGGAGTCTTCAAAGACTATCATTATTCCCCAAAGTACATGAAGCCAAAAGGATTTTCAAAAAGCTTATTGATTGCTTATTTATGTTCTAGAGACTGCCGTAAGCATAAAATAAGAGTTAATAATAAAAAAAAAAAAATAAAGAGTAGAATAGAGCACAGACTCTCACAGAGCTTCAATTAAAAAAAAAACTTTTGAGAAAGCATTAGCTAGTGGGTATCAAATAAGAGAAGTAGTAAGTATCATGTCTGTGAGAATAGGAGATCCCATGAGGACCAACCTCTTCCTTCTTTTGGCAATTTAACTTGCCATGACAATGATGTTTGCCATATAATTATTCACATACCATCTCATTCTGTTCCCATAGGACTTCAGGCCCAAACCAGATTATTTTCATGTCATGAGGAGATTAAGTAAAATGTCTTGCTCAAGTTGAAATAACTAGCAACATCGTGCCCTTTCATTCGAAGCCCAGTTTTCCCTTTATACATTTTCATGAAGCATGGCATTGTCTTAGAAGAGACAACCCCTGGTGCACATCTACAAGATGTCCAGAGTTCTTTAGTCCAGTTCTGCAACCCAGGGTCAAAAGTGTGAGCAAGAGCATACCCTTGTCAGATTCATGTAGGAGAGGGAGGATGAAGCCTCCTTCCTAGGGGTGAGGCAGAAAGCTTTTATTCTCTTCTCCACAAAGGACATGTTGCTGATCCCTCCAGAATACAAATGGGAAAAATAAGATGATTGTTCTTTTCTCGGTAATGAGATGGGTGGGTTCTGAATGTTAATGGTAGCCTAAGTCCGATGCAGCCTTTGGCACAGCCAGATATATAGGCATGCCTCTCCAAGCCCGCTCCTCAGAACAGACCCTCCAAAGAACAAGAGCTCCTGCATGAAAGGCATGGGAGCATGCAGCAAATGCCAGAGGCTTATCAAAGGAGTCGGCGGCCCTGGAGATCAGGGCTCCCTTTAGAAGTTGTTCTCTGAACTAAGGCCAGGCTTCTAGCCAGTTTGCCTTTGGAGTCATGTCTCATGACAAAAGGCAGATGTGTCAACTCACCATTAACGAACTCAGGATCCAGCACATCCATTAGCAAATTTCTTGCTTTAAAGCAGTTCTGGGAGCAGAATGTGTGCCAGGTAGAGTATTGGTTGGTTTTCAGCATTGCAAATTCAACATCTATCATCCGTTTACAGATAGCAGCATGGTATTCGTTTCTGCCCAGCTACACAGCAGACTGAAGGTTATTAATTGCTCTACTCTGCTTTCACTCTCACTCCTCATTTTAGTTAGAAAACTAAAATTTAGAAAAATCTCTGGTATGGACAATAATTTTAAACTACGGGACAGAGGGGTTACTGTTATAACACAACATTCTTCCGAACTGTTTTGTGTGGGCAAAGATTGTTTTAAACCAACATTAGCAAATAAACAAAGTATTCTCTTTCTTCAAAATTTAAACTTTAACCTAAATTCTCTCTCTCTACCTCTCCCCCCTCTTTGTGTATGTGAATTCAGATACATTGGATTTAATTTTGTTTTGATTTTTGATGTAGGGTCTCTCACAGGCTTGCCGCTCATTGATTACGTTATGCCTGTTGAAACATTAGAGTCATTGCTCTCCAATGCTGGAACTAGAGTACACAACATCAAGTCTGAATTTGTACATGGGTTCTAGGGATAAAAAAGGCGAGCCCTTTACACACTGAGATATCTTCCCAGATTACTCTCAATTCCTTTTGTAGAAGATGTATTGGTTCTGTGTATGTGCACATATCTCTATGTGTATATAATATGGTTCATAAATCATTAGATCCCCCAGTATCTCCATGCAATATAAGCATGAAGAAATAAGCTTGTATCCCTTGACCTCAAAGAAAAATCCCTGAGTGTAAGCAAAAGTCTGTAACCATCTACTCAACAGAAATGATCCACTCCAGGTCCAGTCAGAGGCCCTGTATCAACATTATAGTGGAAAAGCAATTGAAAAAGACATCCAGTGCCATATCTATTTTACACATGTGCACACACTAACAATCTCTCTCTCTCCCTCTCTCCATATCCCCTTTTCACCTATAAATCCTATTCTTATTTTTCAACAGATTAAAGGAGCTCTGCTTTCTATAGCAAAAAAAAAAAAACCTGTATCAGAACATCATTAATGCCTAACAACAGCAGACATTTTTCACTATGTGTATTCAATGATAGTCATCTCTGGAGTATTACAGACAGGATCCATTAGCTTATAGAAAAACAGGACTCTGATTCAGTGTGACTCATTTCAGGGTCCATTGGTGTAGTTTTGCTTTGTTTTGATTTTATTTCCTGGTTTTCTATGGATAACCCATCATAGATATCACTAATAAAATCAGGTTAATGAGATGAAGTATAATTGGAAACAGAATAGTCCCCACGAAGGATAAAAGGGCAAGAAACAAAGCAATAACAGGAGAAGGCTAGGAGAAGCTTGGCAAGTTTCAACCTGCAGTCAGAGTTCTTTTTTAACAAGGTGTTTATGAAACTGTCCAAGTCTTTTGTGGGTCAACTAGCTACTGCTTTTGAGAGTTTGTACAAGATTATATAGGTATGAGAGGGCTAGGGAAATGATTTTGTTTGAAAAAAGGAAAAACATAAGACAACAACCTAGAAAATTATAACATGAATGATTTGTTAACTTAGCTGGAAAGAATAGTATGATGACCCAAGGTGGAGTGTGTGTGGATTGCTCCTGGGGTACAACACCTAAGGTTACTCTATGGCCTCAGCATGCACATGCATACTGTGCACAATCACCTTTATACATATGTACACCTACATACATAGGAATATGTGAGCACACATATACACATACACAAAAGATCCTGCATATCACCTATCAACAGTATAGGAAAATGATATATAAATGGCAGATAAAGAACAGGATAAATTATCAAGCATAATTTGAAAAATGAGATCTTTTCTTCTGCCAAGTGAAATGTCTAGATAAGGAGCAAAGGGGGGTCAGGAAGGAACGACATGCCCCACCAGGAAATCATGACTTAGTTACATGTACAGACTTGGCATTCAAAAACTAAACTTAAATCCTCATTCTGTTTCTTTTGGGTAAAAGGATTTTGGACAACTTGTAGTCTTTCCAAGATTCATCTTCTCAATCTGTAAAACATGGTAATAGCATCATCTAATAGAAGGAAATAATTTTCTAGAATGACTGTTCAATTAATGAAAGCATCGGGCATGAAGTAATTTATTAACTCATGTGTCTATCCCGCAAAGTGTGGGCCTGACGTATATTTAGTATTTCACATTCTGACTTTTACTTTTTTCTGGGTAGTGCACATGGATGTAAATTCCGAGAAAACAGTAAGGAAGAATCAAGAACACCTTGAGCTGGGCATGAGACAATGGTTTTGGTTGCCAAGAAGACAGGGATTTGCCCACTCTGACTGGAGGGATGTGCTGTTCAGCTTACTGCAGGACTGGTCAAAATGCTGAAACTAATAAATAGCACTGGAAACAGTAATGACCACGTGAGCGTCACTCTGGACTTTGGCCTCTTTAGTATTTTCTGTTGCTGTCACAGATATTTGCAGGAAAAGAAACCACATACCTGCTTGTGGACAGAAGTACTGCAGTCATGTGTACATTTTGCATTCTGCAATGAATGAATATATCAATCACATGAACTGAGGGATAAATCAGGTATGGGTGCACCCTTTTTATCAAGTGCTACACGGCCGTCATTATATACTGGGTTCTGAGAATACAAACGCATACGCAGAGCTGTTCTTGCCTTGCTAATTGAAAAGCTCTGACAGGAAAATACATAAACAAACAAACAAAACATACTTAAGGTTAGAGAACTATTGAAGTACACACATAGCGCCATTACTACACAGAGAATGAAAGTGCCAGAACCGGCTTGATAGATAAAGTGATGTTGGGAGTTGGTGTGAAAAAGGACAGGGTGTCCACAGCAAAGGGAGAGCATCAGCTTCCACCCTAAATCTCACACAACACCAGGGCTTGATACCCTGACTGGGACAGCCGATGCTCTAAATACCTCACTTAGCCTTTCGTACCATGCACAGCTCTCCTAAGAGCTGTCACTCAGTGCTCAGTTTCCTTACCTACCTTTAAGCAGGGTTTGATGATGTTTCTGGGAGTATGCCTGACTGTACTAAATGAGTTAATATAAAGGCAGTTCTGACTGATAGGGTGATTATCACCATCAAGCCTGGAAGAGATCTTCAGAAATATTTCATTGAGATTGTGTCCAGACATGCTTGAGTTTTTCTTTGATTTGGGTAATGGGAAGTAATTATTATTGCTGCATTGCATGTAAAGGTGAAAGATATCCCATGGAATTGAATAAGACTTTTTTTTTTCAATGATGATAACATTTGGCCGGGAACTAGAATGGAGCTGGCTAGTAGGTAAGGAGATATAGTAACCCTTAGAGAATTCAAATTATGACACAGCATCATCAATCTAGACCTATATTTAAAAACTATGGTGAAAAGATGTAAGAACGGCAGCATTTAATTACTGTCCTATGTGCCATGAATTGCTAAAAGACTTCTTGACCTTGGCATAAAAGATTCACATTTCTGAAAGAACCTGATGAACAGGATTAATTAGCAGGCACTATGAACTTGTTCCATGCATTAGGAATCTTTTTCTCTTCCTACTTTATTTTCTATAAACTACCCACATCAGATGTCCAGCCTCAACCATAATGTATTCTAAGGTTACTTCTTTTAATTGCATGTGAAAGGTTGTAAATGCCTCCATCTGTCAATGCCACAGCCATTAGTGACATCCGTGCCTGACGTGTAGCAGTGATTCTCCATCCGTTTGTGGTTTTTATTTCTGGTCTTATAAAGACCAATGCATTTGTAAAGTACAGTAAAAACAAAATGCTAGGTAAGCGAGATTACAAAATCAAACACACAAGACACAAATCTAAATTGCTTCTTACTATGTTCTGCATACATATATACTTCATCAAATTCACATTTGCTAACAGTTGTAAAGGCTTGCTTTTGAATGATTTATTTGGTTGGTTGGTTGGTTGGTTTTTGTTTTTCAAGACAGGGTTTCTCTGCAACGGTCCTAGTTATCATGGAACTCACTCTATAGACCAGGTTAGCCTCAAACACATAGAGATCCACCTGGCCCTGTCACGTGAGTGCTGGGATTAAAGGTGTGAGCCACCATCACCCAGACAGCCTTGTGTTGTTGCTTAGCTCCTTCAGTCACTTAAAAACCACAACCATCAAGTTTTCTTGTGCAGGTGATGATGAGATTTGTGCAGTTTGATTTTATCAAGTCTTTTCTACAAAGAGGATCTCTATATGTCTTTTCTAAAGATTTGGAAATAATGTTGTTGGAACAAAAAACAAGTTATTTATAATGGAGAAAAAAAGGAGGATTTATTACAGTGGCGAGAAAGTAGAAAACTCATTAATTTTTTTGGTACTACATTTGCATAGATTTAAGTCATCCTATTTCATGTAGCTGCCAAATGATTGCCTTAACAACTTACAGTACAGACAAAGACTAGAGTCATCTACAGTTGCTATGGGCATTTCCCTAATAATTATAACTCTGGTGCTTGTGCCAGTTGCCATATACAAGAAGTTTTCTAATACTGAGGATCAATAATCTTCCGTCTATGAAACAAAAGAGCATAGGATTCAACTTTTCTATCATATATATAAATATGTATTTTTACATATAAAAATATTTTTCCTTTGTTGTTTAAAGCAAGCATTGTTCAACTCTGAAATGGTTTACCTAGGAAGGTATGTACTCTTCTTTTCTGTATATCATTAAAAAGAAGACACATTTCTTCCCTGAAATGGTTTTGTAATCACCAACATAAAAGCAAGGCATTGGGAATGAAGGACCTCAGCACAGCAATGTATTGTTATATAATTGTTAAGCATAAGGAAAATTATCTGATGAAAACTATTTAGTTCCCTTCTCCTGGAAACAATGATGCTTCCACCTTCAACTCCTGAGCTCCTTTCAAGGTACAGGCTAGTGTCCTGGGTTCTCTGTTCTATTATGAGTGTCTCGAAATTACTCTCATTCCTCTTCTCCTACAGCCTTAAATTTACTTCTCATTTGCATGCCTTCTGTCACAAATGACTCCTGAAGAGACAGACAAAGATAGGAGATTAGGGAACTACTTTTCTGGACCACTAAATATTTTGTCTATAGGAGCAGTTATTTCCAGTTCATTCTTTCTCAACAGCGACATATCATAGCTATGGGGTTCAGAGATGAAAACCATCTGTATCTGCCAGCTTCAAGGGCCTTTGAAAAGATGAATACCTCCTCTGATATAGAAAGATTACCACTTAAGTATTCTATCTTAGAGAAAATATCCATCTTAGCAAACTCTAGTAGAAATAAAATATCCACCTTTGCTTGCACAGAGTGAAAATGTCCGGAAGGAGCCTAACACGAGGTTGGGAACTCAATGAAGCCTCAGAGTTTTATCACTACCTGCATTCAGTTTCCAATTACTGACCCAGTACTTGAGCACAGGCTTTATAGATTTATTGCAGCTGGGATGAGATGAAAGTGTGTTCCAAGAGTAAATTCAGTTCAACTCAACAAAATAGGTCACAGCATCTATTAAAAGAAATCTAGTTGTGTTGAGCAGGATGAATTACTGCCCTCCAGAAATCCCAGTCATGTTGAGAAAGATGTGCATACACAGATTATCCTAGCAAATGTCAAATTTTGATATGTGTATTCAAGAAAGTCCCAAATTCATGGAGAAGTTAAGGAGAAATTGATTCAAAGCATGAAAAATTCCTTGCATGTTGAAGTTTAAATATGAAGTACAAATGAGGAGGGAAGGCAGTCATGGAGGAATGTGTGTTGTTGACATGGGATGGGTATGGACGTGTTAAGAACCCCGAGGGTAGTGTGTCCTAAAAGTATTGACCACAGTTTCTCCCTGCTGGCTGACTATAACCCGAAACTGCTCCCCTATAAAGAACCCCTACCAAGATTAGCTAAACCTGCTTTTTTGTTCAGTTGCACATAATGAAACCACTTCCTCAATTCATGCGTGTAAAATAAACAGGCTGAGTTTCTGGGCTCCTGTTGATATATATGTCTCCATCTGAGTGCATGGCTCACCTGATCCCACCTTTTCTGCCCATGTACCCTGTGTCTGTCCTTTCTTCATTCCTTCATTTCCTTCATTGTCCTAACTAGGTCATCCCTAAATCCATGCAGCTCATAGTATACAAATCGTACTTTTTTACTGTAATATTAACAACTCATCATAGCAAATAAAAAACAAAATGCTTTAATCTGAAAACAAAACAAGTATAACATTCATACTAACATTTTTATCTACCTATATGTCAACATGATTATGCTTTAAAGATAATTTAACCAATAATGTGTATTCCTAGGTAATTCTCTATATAACATATAGCGGACATATTTCTCTGACATTAGAATTCTTATATAGTAGGTCTGTCTCATAAATGCCACATTTCCTCTTATTTCTAATATGGTCTATGATTACTTATAGCTTGATTCTGAGACCATGTTCTTAGTTGGAGGAAATTGTTAAATCTATAAAGATTCCAAGTCTTAAATATACTTTCTAAAACTATCAAATATCAACTGAGCAAATTAATTTCACATACTATTTATCATATCACTAAAAATAAATTTTAATCAATTCCTTATCTTCAGGATATTTAGATTATTTTCCCATTACATATAGCTCCATGATGGGCAGCCTTATGAATATTCACGCACATTTGCATAATTACATTGTTAACAAAACTCAGAATTATAATTACTGAATAAAAATATGTGCAAAGTTACAAGATGCTTTTTAAAAACATTGCCAAGTTCTAGTGCAATTTAAATTAGTGTATACTAATTTAAATATCTTGAAAGTATATGCAAATACCACGATTTTCTGGCTCCATTCTTGCTCTTAGCAAGTCAGTTTCATAAATGTTTTGGTACTTTGCAACTCGAAGCAACTGTAGGTTAGCATCCCAAGAAGTAACTGTAAAGATATTATCGAAGAGCACACAATGATTACTCTATGTCATTATCAATGTTACACCAGAAGTTACCTACTTGTGGTAGAATGGTTTAATAGTCTGCCTATTCAATTGTCTCAGTGTCTGTTTATATTTCATTTATGTTTTAAAGACATATTGTGCACTGTGTATGGAAAAAATGTATCTACTTGATGGGCTAGCTTCTCATTGTATCGTTCACCTTAAACACTACTTTCCATATTGGAAGTCCACTTTGTATTGTAAATATCATAAAGCTGGATCTTTTTTTTAACTTTGTCACACATTAAGAAACTAAATTTATTTATATTATTAACATTTAAGACATATTTTCACTTACATCTTACTTCTTCAGTTTTGTGACTCATGTTCTTTTCTATTGTTTTTGTTTTGTTCATTTGCTTTCTTAGGAGGAAGCTGGCAGTCAGGTCCAGAGCTACACACAGGCTAGGCAAGCACTCTGTCACTGAACTGTATTGTATCCCCATCTGGTTGTTTTGGTTTTGGTTTTGGCTTTTGAAAAAGGCCCTCATCATACAGCTCATGATGACCTTGAGCTCATAACCTTCCAATTCTTCAGCCCAAGCCTCCCCAAGTGCTTGTACCACAGGCACACACTAGCTAATTTCCTTTCAATCCTATGCCTATGCATTCTTTACATTAGTGCCTGCTGCCATTTAATCTTGGTCTTAAATTATTACATGCAATTAACTATAAATTGTTCTACCCAAATCCTCATTATTCTACATCCTGACCATCATTTAGATAAGTACGCTGGTAATACATAACTCCACCTCCCATGTTACTGTTCCACTTAAAATGTTATTAACAAGAACATTTTAATAAGGGATCTAGACTCATATTGCAACTACACAGACATAAATTCACCAATCGAGTTTGGAGTTTGTCAATTTCTGGGTTGCCGTTGTCCTAGTACATTGTGTGTGTTTTGCTCATTTTCCACTTTGCAAAATTAACTATGGCATGTTTATGGATTAGAAACTCTTTCAGACAGTATCTGAAATGATTGACAACTTGTCTAGATAGAAAGCAATGGACTGAAGATTTTTTTCTGAATGCATAGAAAAATACCTATAATGTTCCACAGTCTATGGTTCCATTGTATTTCTCACTCCACTAGAGGTAACTATCCAGTAGATTTAAACCCCCTTTTGTATCTTAATGTTTTGCTGTTTGACTTTCGTTTTTCTAGATTCATATTTATTGTTGTTTGTCTTACTTGGTTCTTACAGTTTCTTTGATCTTACGACATTATGTTTTTCGGCTAGGGAAAGTTTTAGGAGCCATCTTACCAAATACTGAATCTTTGTCATCCCTTGAACTCCATTTGTTGTCAATATAGTCTCCTAATTGTCTTTTCATTTTGAACATATATTACAATATCTGTAACCCAATAAAATAAAATAAAATAAAACTCCAGAATATTGGAGATACCAGCACCATGGAACATATACCAAAGGAACCTGAAGGAATAAAGAGGAGCTGGCCTAATAGAGGTGCCACAGGTGTATAGGATACAGGGCCCACTGGAGCACAGGTAGCAACTTAAGTTCCAGAGGATAGACAGGCAGGTACAGGATTTAATGTTCACATAGTGGGTATTTGTCTTAGTTTGGGTTCAGTCTTCCTTGGGTCTTCCCCCATATCTCCATTTTGGAATGAAAATGTTTATTTTGTGCCATTGTATATTGAAAGTATCTAACTTTTAAAATTATTATTACTTTAGAGGTGCTCACAGTTGGAGGTTTACCTGGAGTCTCATTGCACTGTAGGAACTGTAAGACCTGAGGCTCAGAAAAGACTTTGGACGTAAAAAAATAAAATAAAATAAAATGGTAAGAACTGGGAAAGTTTTCAAGTCAGACAGGTTGCAAATGGAATTATATGGTGACAATGAGCCTGTTGAGGCTGGGGTAGGATGCTAAGGTTTGGATATGAAATGTCCTCCACAGACCCATGTGTTTGACACTTAGTCTCTAGCTAGTGGTCTCCAGCTAGTGGCACAATTTAGAGAGCTCGAAGAACCTCTTTGTAGGGGCCTACAAGAGGAAAGAAGTGAGTCCTATTGCCAAATCGCCACATTTGCTTCTCCATTCATGGAAATGTGAGCAAGCAGTCACAAGCCACACCCATTGCCAAATCCTCTCTGCCAGGATAGACTGTATCCTCTAAGCTCTAAATCAGAATAAATCCATTCTTCTTTAAGTGGCTTTTGCCAGTTATTTTATCACAAGAACAAGAAAACTAATATATAAACATCTTTTTAAAAATAGAAACAATCTGAGTTTCATTTCTGTTGTGATAAAAACAATCTGCCCAAACTAACCTAAGATAATGAAGAGAGGCACACTTCATGTGAAAATTCCATATTATAGTTCATCATTATTAGGGAACTCAAGGCAGGATCTTCAAACAGAGTGGAGATAAGTGAATGCATAAGTGCTTATTTACTTGCTTGCCTGCTTGTTTGCTTGCTAATGCTCAGTTCCATTTATCCATTCACAGATTTCTGTTTCCCTGGACTAGGCATGGTGCCACCCACACTAGACTAGATCTTTCTACACCAATCAACTCTGACACCTCCCTACTTCCATTCCTTGGAAGGGAATGGTCCCCAATCAGACCTTCCATTTTGTATCCCAACAACCATCTGTCCTAATTGTTCTGCCCAGACACTTTAATCTAGGTAGGGTAAAAACACAGAGATCATCCCAGATTCACTGAGCTCAAGATGGGCCTTTCTATGTAAAAATGCTATCTGGGAAGGGAAGTGCTTCCAACATCCAGAACTCAGGCCCCAGACTTCATCACAGAGTCATAAGGAGTACCTGCTCTCATTTTAGGCACGAGACTGCCTAGAAGCTCACCCTATGCATACTGGAATTATTAGCATCATAGTTAGGAAACCCTGAAGTATAAAAAAACAACATAGGGCAGGGGCTTAGAATACTAAGAGCATGGAAAGGTCTTGATCCTCTCCTTGACAACTCTGAGCACATTCAGAATATTTTGTCTAGGATCTTCTGGTCTACCCTGGGGAATAGTGAGGTCATGGACTTCTGAATCCCTTTTGTCTAGTACAGAGTAAGGCCCGAGAAGTATGTTTAAGAAATGGAAATGCCTTACTCAAACATCTTCTTGAGAATTTTTTTTTCTTTCCTGGACCATCCTGAGTTTGTCTCCATGCTTTTAACTAAAGTCCACACAGTTTTGTGCATTATACATTGTAGAATCATGCAAGCTAAGCCTCCTGAGAACTGAAATATTCTTTCTCTTCCTGAAATTTCCTTCCCTGTTCAATCATATGCTCAGTTTACTTCAATATTTACAGAGTTGGTGGATGTTACACACTTATTGAACCAAAAGGTTATGCCATTTTTGAAATTCCTCTGGAAGGCATCTTCTTCCTCTGGCTACTGTACATAAATAGGTTCACTGCTCTGCCACTAGATCAGCACATAACTCAGACTCAAGTAGGTTTTCTGTAGCTACTTCACACAGAATTAGACCCTAGCTAACAGCTACAGAAGGTACCATTTTTCTAAGGATGAGAGCCACCTTTGATGTACATGGATCCTGGTTGGGATCACATCTGTAACATTTGATGATTTAGTTTAGTCAACTTCTGTTCTACTGATCTCTGATTTTCAGGGCTCATGGGATTAGATTGAACTCATATGGATAATCTAGGATAATCTCTCCATTTGAATGTCCAGAACCTTAATTGCTTCTGTAAATATCTTTCACATCAATACATAGATTAGTACTTGATTGAGAGACTTTAAGGAGACTTCAGGATCATCTCAATATCTTGATTACCGAAGTGACAACTGAAGACATGTGACAGGCAAAACAAGAATGGAACTTTAAGACAAAACTGAATTAACAACCTTATCTTCTTTATAGAGGGATCAAGATTTATATTAGGAAAACTTAACTCACAAACTTCAAGACTCCATATTTTTAAGAGATACAAACCTAAAGTATTTTCCATAATTCATGAAGATAATTAAGGTGTCTGGTCTTTTGATCCATACATACCACAGGAAGCTGAACTCTAAAGAGGAATACCCCATGTCTTCTTCCTTTCAAATTAAAATTCACCACGGCTCCAATCTTCAGCAATGTCTGTCACCATAAAAATGACTTCGGTGTGGTTCAGTTCGGCAACAAGAAGAAACTGGCAAGTGCTGTTCCTGGGTGTTCAGAGAAGAGACTAGCTGATGAGTTGAGTGAAGAGGTGAGATACAAGAGATGAGACTAACCCCTAGAGGGTCTCTTCTAATTGCTCTGAGATATGGCCCAAGTATTGGGAGTTTCTTTTTATTATAGCTCCCAAGGTGATTTTAACATTCTACTAGGGGTGAGAACTATCTTAAACTGTAGCTTGGTTTTCAGGAAAGTTTATTATTTCTTGAAGTGCAGAATTGGCTCAAGCGCCCGTCCTGTGGGAACCTCTAGGTTCTCACTAAATAACAGATTCCTGAGGGGTGGCATTCTCATGGGTTTTGCAGCTGTTTCTGGCTTCATCCCTTGAAAGAAAGAAGATATGTCTTCAGTTGTCTTCATCCCTTGAAAGAAAGAAGAACTTGCTATATAGCTATGGATGTCCTTAAATTCCCAATCTTCCTGTCTCTACTTAATATAGATGGGCACCACAATGCTATATAGCAAGTTCAAGACTAGTGAAATTATATATATCATATATATATATATGTATATATATATATATGAAGAAATATAATGTATTTTGTTTATCTTACTTGGGAATTGGAAAATAAAAACTTCAGAATTCCTTCATTTGTAGCAGAAGCCTTTCAAAACTTGCTGTCTTGCTAGACGGGAGTTCTTTGAAGTCAGCCTTGGTAAACCAGCATGTTCTTCCCACTCTCCACTCTGATAGCGTGTTATGGGAAAATGTTAGATTCCCCTCCCTGGGACCCCAAGGTAGCTCTGTGTCCTGAGGGAATTAATGGGAAGGTGAGATTGACAGAACTATTGCAAGTCAGCATTCGAAACGAAACTTGGAATATCAGTCAGAGAATCTCCTTGCATTTTCCAAGGATAGTAAACAAAATTATATCTTTATAAACTGTGTAGTCTGTTAGTGTTGTATAATAGGTTAAGAAAGTTTACTCCAAAGCATTCCTCAGATCACCATAATCTTGTTATAAAAGGGCAGGGGGAGAGGACTTTTCCTGTTTTACTGCTTTTTTTTGATGTCTGTTTTTATTTATCTATAAATTATTTGCATGATTTATTGTATTCTGTATTACATTTAACTTACAGGGTTTTTGTTTTGTTTTGTTTTTTAACACAAATGTAAGTGCAACCCAATGGTGGGTTGAAAGACATCTCTGTTTTCCTTTAGAACGCACACATCCTTCTGGAACACAGGAAACAAAGGCTCGTCAGTGAGTCTCTGTGTCTCTCCGTCCCCTTTAGACTTTTGACAATGATGAAACCTTGAGGAAAACAACTATTCGTAGCAGACCCTGGGGAAAGGGAGAGCTCAAAGAGTTTCTGGAGGCGAGTGCAAAGATGAGCAGTCATAGCAGCCAGGCTTCACCATGTGTTAAAGGTCACCTGTGACAACAAACTGCCCATGCAGATAGAAGAATGGCAGAGTCCTCTAGATGGGATAGATGTCCCAGTTAACAGTCAATTTGGGAGTCATATATGAAAATCAAGTATGAGTAAAATCATTTAATATTCGACAGGTCATTTTTGAACAGAATTTAAGTAGACTGTTACAATAGATCTAATCCCACGACACTTGGAATCACATTTAATAGATGAAGAGGATGTGACGGATTTGCAATGGTCTCTGCTGCTGACATTTGCATTACATGGCCCACCTTCCTCTGTTTCCCTGTAACAGCCATCATTTATTTTTGGTTGTGAGCCTAGCCTTTGACTGCTGAGCCATCTCTCCAGCCCCAGCCCCAGCCATGTATTAAAGATCCTTAGTGTCTGGGGTAGTAGAAGTGAGTTGGTTTACTCACATAACACAATATGGTGAACATGTCCTCATTCACGGGTGAGGCTTTCAAGGCTTAAATGTATTAAAGATTTAGTCAAGGGCAGAAAGGTAATAAAAGAAAGAAAATTTTTGTGTCATCACCATTTGACACTGGACAGACAGACTCGGGTCTAGCTGTATTTTTATCATTGCCCATGTTACATCAGTTTTCTGTATGTTTAAAGGACTTTCATGGTTATGTGAGAAAAGGGATTCAATCATCTGTGCCTGTGGAGTTTCATTATTTCACAAAACCAGAGAGAGCGCTGAAAATGGTTACAGGGAAGCTACAGGAAGCTGCCAGTGAGAAGGTTATATTCGAGATGAGTAACATTGTATCATTGTCTGAGATTTGCAGCCCCTAGACAGACAGACAGAGTTTTCTGGCCTGGATCAAACATCCTAGCTTCAGTTCAATGAATAATCTTAGAAATCCCAGGCCAACCTTAATCAGAGAAACTTCTTTATGCAGCATTTCAGTGAAGGCAGGACTCGCACCTCTGAAGGTGCTGGGAGTGAAAAGGAGATATTGATACTACCTCCTCTTAGGATGGAGGGACATCATGGAAGATTGAACAGAAATGGTATTCCAGCTGCACATGTTGATACACACCACAGTCACCACACTCTGGAAACTAGGGAAGGAGAATCATGAGTTCAAGGGCAGCCTGGGCTGAATAGCAAAGCCCTGTCTCAAAGAGAAATAAACAAAGTAAAAGAAGAAAAGGAATGTTTCCAATCACTGCCCACAAATTTCATATCTAAAGCCTTCCATCGCTGAAAACAGAATTTGACATTTCTATTTACACATCTCAGAAACCTCAAACTTAGCATGTCTAGACTTGAAATTGTTGTGTTCCCACTGAAAATGTTCTCTTCTGTTTTTCCCATCTCCTTAAGAGATGGCATGAGTTGACAGCACTTTGGAAGCATCTCTGACTCCTTCCCCATCTGTCCACACGTAATCACTGTGCCGTGTTGCTTTGCTATGTTAGCTATCTCTTTCAATAAACATTTACTAAGTGCTACTACCCGGGTGCTGGATTCAATTGGAAACATGCAGAACCCTCCCAGCAAGACTCCTCACCAGATGACAATGTTAATGATCCAATTCTAATTTTTTTCTATTTTAACCAGTTATATACCATGATGGAATTCGTTAACAAAAGTCCTCCTTCCCCTGTTTTCCTTTCCTGGCCCCCCTGATGGCCCCTAACATCCTTTCTCCCAGATTGCTTTCCTCTTTCATGTCTCTATACTGTCCCTTTGCTTCATTGAATCCCATGCTTCCTCACCACCTATTGTTACACTCTACTCATCTTCTGTCTAGACTTTTAGGTTTGGATTACAGTTACGTGTGTGTGTGTGTGTGTGTGTGTGTGTGTGTGTGTGTGTGTGTAGGATAGAGTTAGGATATGAGTGAGAGGATTATCTTGCTTACTATTATACTTTCTGTATACACCATTTTCCTGTAAATTTCATGATTCAATTTTCTTTATAGCTGAATTATATCCCACCGTGTATATGATACCGCATTTTAATTACCTGAAGATAGACACCCAGGTTGGTTCGACTTTCTGGTTTTTGTATATAGAACATCAATAAACATGGGTATGTAAGTATCTCTGTGGCGGGATATAAGTCCATTTGTTCAGGAGTGTTATAGCTGGATCATATGATGGTAATTCTAGTTTTAATTCTTTGAGGACCCTCCAAACTGATTTCCATTAATAGATAATACTACTTTGTACTCCAACTGGCAGTAAATCAAAGTCATTCTTTCCCCCATCCATTTCAACATTAGTTGAATGATGACACATGTCTTTCGGGTTGGTGGTCACATCAATGTGAGAGGTTCAATAAATTCCTCTGCCAGTTTTCCAGATTCATCTAAAATTACTTGCTACAAAGAGACCCCGTAATGTTACTGTCTGTATTTGAGATCTGGAATTCTCTCTGGAGGGTTACGTTATTAACACCTAGTTCCAACTCAGTCTCCTGGGAGACAGTAGGACCTTTAGGAGACGAAAGAGGTTGTTTGGGGCTCAGTGGTGGTTATCCTTGGAGTGGCTTGTGCTTTTTCAACTGGCAAGGGAGAGCCACAGGTGCATTTGACCAGGTGGCTTATATGATGTGAGGTCACAGGACTGCCATTATCTCCAAACAGTTACCTCCATAAGAAAACACAGGGTATGAAGCAGAAGAGGGATGGGATGGGATTCCCTAAGACTGAGGGGTAGAAATGTTTATGGGAAAGGGGGGGTCTGTACAAGGAAAAGAGGATGGCTAGAAGCACACAAGGGAGAGACTAGAGGATGCGACAGGCAGAAAGAGCAGGGTACAGGAGGCAACAGCAGGAGCAGGAGGATTTCCTGCAGAGTTCAGCTTATGTTAAGATTCTCAAAGTGTTCGTTAGACTGGGCCAAGTTATGTTTTAGGAAAGCAGTTTTAAATCAGGTTTTTGTTTGGAGGCTTCGCTCTATGGATAAAATTGGGTCTGGAAAACTGTGTTCCTCACCCTTGGCCTCACCAAGGTGTCCTGCAAACACACAATTTTCTTGAAGCCAGAAAAAAAAATAAGCTCATCATGGCAAAGTTTAAGACAAGTCAGAAATAGGGTATTTAAGTAAAATAACCTTATTTTGAAATCATACACTACACAGACAAAAGAAAAGAAAACTTATCCCCCAAAAAGCTAATTGTCGTTCTCTGGCCTGGCCTGGCCTGGCCTGGAAGAGCAAACGCAGACTTCGTATCCAAATGTAATTTAAGTTCCTAAGGAATGAGCCTCTGCCTCTTTTCCAAACTCAGCTCAAATTACTTGCCACAGAATGACCATAACATCTGATTTGGGTTCTAGAATACTCCCCATCAATTCACATATTAACACTTTTTTCCAGCCCAATCCACTGGGAGGCTGTAGGGTCATTAATAGGTCAGGTCTAATGAGAACTCTTCAGTTCACTGGGAATGCACTGTGACATCTTGGTCCCTACTGCTTCTTTTTTCCTCTGGCTATGAGGTAAGTAGCTTTCTTCTGGCACATCTTCCTGCCATGATATTCCACAAAAGGTCCAAAGCTATTGGGCCAAGTGATCTTGAGTTGAATAACCAAACTGTGGAACAGAATGAAGTTGTTTTCTCTTCACAGGCTGATGGTCATGGGTATTTTAACAGTGACATAGTTCTACCAAACACGAATGACACTATTACACCTCTACAAGGTCTTAGAGTTCCTGTCTACACCTCAGAAAATGCTATTTTCACAGCCTGGAAACCTTAAGCAAGCGTCCATTCATGTACATACATTTGTTGTTAATTTATAGTCTGAATGTCCATTTTGTGTTACAGACGAGAAAAGTCTTGTAAGGTGAATTTCTATAATCTTCGTGCTTAGAAGACAAGCCAATGTTCAGGCAACCTATTGAGACGTTTTCTCAAAACAACAAAACAAATTGTCTAAGAAAAGTAATTTCTCAAAGCTACAAAATTAAAGCCAAAATCAAGAATCTGGATTGTAAGGGTCTATTTGGTTCTGAATTCACACACTCAGTCATCTGTTTTCTCCTTGAATTATTTATGCTTTTTCCTCTCACCACCTACCTGGGATTAATCAAGAATAGAAATTGTGTTTTATTAAGCTTGTGTCACCAATAGCTAGAATATAATATGCATTCAATAAGTATTTGTTGAAGTAAAGTATACCGTATGTTTGTTTTGTTTTTTTTTTTTTATTTTTGAGACAGGGTTTCACTATATTGCATGGGGTGCTCACTAATATTGTCTAGCCTGGTCTCAAACTCATAGCTCTCTTAATTTAGTCCTCGGAAGTCTAAAATTACAAGAACACACAACCATGCCTTGCTGCAAACTATAATTTAAATGCAAACCATATTACTCTGTCTTTCCATTGGTAACATAAATATATTTTATTCACTTTCAGTCATTAAAAATTCTTTACCTGGAAGTGGGTAATGAACCCAAAGTTAGGAACACTGTCATTTTAATGCTTTAATACTTGACTAAAAAATAAAAACATTTTTCTTTTTCTGGACATACTTTAGAATGCAGAATGCAGAGTATTAACTTTCCAGGCCCTTAATCCCAAGTCTCAATTTAGCAAGAAGCTGCAGTTGAGGAAAAAGTTTTAATCAATGATTTCAAACAGAAACACTTAAGCTACCATCGGCATGTCTTCTCTATACTCTGAAAACAAATTTCCATGTGGGGTAACATCATAATCATAACTTCTTTTGTGAACCACTTATTCTGTGTGTGCTCTTCATGTACGGGAAGTTGACTGAATTACAGCCAGTACAGCATAAGTATTCTAGAGTTACTTCCAATGAAGAGAAAGAATTTGTTCACAACCATCGAACTGTCTTCCTAGATTTCCCACAAGGGTTAAATAATAGGTTTGAAGGAAAGAAAATTCCAACCAGGTGAGAACCTCAGTGGATGGGATGTACAGGTTCAGATTTAACCCATCAGCCTCAAAACCAGTATTTAAGTATCTCTTCTCCACCCCATGTCTCGAAGGAATCAAGATCAATACCATCCATAAGGTTAGCTACAATGCTCAATCTAGGAGAAACAGGAGTTGAGCAGGAAGAGGGATGATGTCTACCTAGAGATAACCAATCATTCAGAACAGCAGGGGACGCCTGGAGCTTCCCCACATGAGATCCAGAGGCCCCAAGCCGCTTTCCTGGAGGATTCCTGTCCCTCAAGGGCATTTTATTCCAGTAAAGGATTTTGCTAGGGATTCCTTGGGGTTTCTTGGGGGCATTTGTTTCTGGGGCTGGACTGAATCGTGTGTGTGAACAGACACTTCTGAGAAAGGAGATATGCTTTGAAGTACTCTAAATGCCATTTCCCAGAGGTACTGAAAATACTTCAGTCTTGGTATTTTGGTTAAGGGAAAAAAAAAAAAAAAAAAAAGAGGTGTAGGCAAATATTCCACTTCCAAAATGGAAAGTGAGATCCTTTGGGAGTGTGTCAAGTACAACTATTCTCATTACAATATCACAGCCACATGCCTGCCTTCCTCTCCTTTGCTCAGAGGGCCTGAGCAAAGTAAGAGTTTGTCCCCAGCCCACTCCGTTAGTACCCTCGGTGGTGACAAGAAAGTCTTCCTTAGGCTTTTATCTACTTATATGCATCTGGGAATACCCAGAGGGGAGACTATCTTATACATAGTCAGCCATGCCTGGAGCCTGGCAATTTCACTGCTTTCAGCTTTATAACTAAGAGGTAAGTGAAGTCCTTCCATTCGGATCTTTAAAATAAAAAAAAAAAGTCACTGTCTCTAGTGGCCTGACAGAACTTTGATGTCCCTGCTACCATTTGGAGCACCTCCTCACCTAAGCCGGTCTCCAGACTGCTTGTGCTCCAAACCCCCATGAAGACAGACACACCATAGACCTCAAACCCCCGTGAAGACGGACACTGCATAGACCCCAAATCCCTGTGTAAACAGACACTGCATAGACCCCAAACCCCTGTGTAAACAGACACTGCATAGACTCCAACCCCCTGTGTAGACAGACACTGCATAGACCCCAAACCCCTGTGTAGACAGACACTGCATAGACCCCAAACCCCTGTGTAAACAGACACTCTATAGACCCCAAACCCCTGTGTAAACAGACACTGCATAGACTCCAACCCCCTGTGTAGACAGACATTGCATAGACCCCAAACCCCTGTGTAAACAGACACTCTATAGACCCCAAACCCCTGTGTAAACAGACACTCTATAGACCCAATACTGACCTAACATGGTCTCCCCGCCTTCTGTTTTGTATCCGTGGTTCTCCCAAAGGTGTGCCCCAGACACCTATAGTACCAGCGTGACCTGGGAATGTGTTAGAAAAGCAAATTGTGTGTCCTGATCTCAGAATTTCTTAGTCTGAATGTCTGGTGGGAAGAGGGAATAAGTCTCACTATGTCTTACTTTTTTATTTTTATTTATTTATTTATTTTTAAGAAATACACAGTTTTATTAATGGATAGGTAACACTCCCCTTTCACACCTATTGGTTTATTCTTTTGTTGTTATTGTTGTTGTTTTTTATTATTTTTTCTTATTTTATATATCGACCCCAGTTCCCTCTCCCTGCCATTCTCCTCAACCTCCCCTCCCATCCCATTCCCCACCCACTCCACAAGGAGGGTGATGCCTTCGAGGAGGGATCAACAAAATCTGTCAAGTCATTTGGAGTAGGCCTCTAGGTTAACAGTGTTTTACTCATCAACCAATAAGATAAACATATACAGAGAAGAACCTTCCCCATCAAGTGACAAAGCTACAACTAAGCATTTCCTAACATGTAGTTGTCTAAATCATAATCGCATTGTAGGTTCGTAGATGGCTAACAAATATAGCCTATCAATTTACCATTGTCAAAGTTCTCAAAATACAGAGGGATTCTGCAAAATCAAACTCATTTGGCTTACACTTGAAATAATTATGGATCAGTGCTTTAATTAGGTCTGTGTTCCTCCATCAAAATTCTGGGCACACACTACACATTACTGGTATAATAAAAACCAAAACTAAAAAGAAATTTGTATTGTCGAAATTTTATTGACAAAGTATGTGATAGAGAGAGCAGGGAGTGAGAGGTGGGAGTGAGGAGAGATAATGGGAGGTGGATTTCCAAGCCCTGGTCAATATTTTAGCATATTAATTTCCTAAGAAGGCAATCCTTAACAACTTGCCCCACCATTTTTCAAAATAGGTAATACTTGTATGTGATGCTTTTACATCAAGTTGACACAATCTAAAGTCATCTGAGAGGAGGAAACCTCAATTGAGAAAATGCCTCCATGCTGTAGGCAAGAGTGTAGGGCATTTTCTTATTTAGTAGTTGATGTGGGAGGGCCCAGCCATTGTGGGTGGTATCATTCCTGCACTGGTGGCCCTTGGGTAAGTAAGTAGCAACACCACTCTGTAGGCTCTACATCAGCTCCTGCCCTATTTGAGTTCCTGTCTTAACTTCCTTTGATGATGATCAGTGATATAAAAGTAGAATCCAAATAAATCCTGTCCTCTTCAATTTGATTTCGGTCATGGTTTTTCACTGCAGCAATAGAAACACTAACACAACGCTTTTCCAAAAATTTTCAGGCTCTATTTCCTTTTCTATAAAATAAACCTGTATTACAATAATTTGATTTAGGAAAACAACTATGTTTCTAGCAGCACATGCAGTAGATGCTGGGGCTTAAATACATATCCTGTTTTTAGTTTAGTAATTTGATTATTTGGAGGATTTGAATGACTAAAATTTGCATAATTCAAAGAAATAAGGCAAATGTGGCCAATTACAGTACAAAAATTATTTACCTAGCACCCAAAAGAAATAGGGATTATTAAAAATATCCAAAAGATCTAAACCAGATATTAATGGCCAAACTGGCACATGAGATGCAGAGTTATCACACAGACTTCACAGTAAATGCTTTGTTTCTTTCCTTTGCAAACTCTTTAACTTCTCTAATGTTTTGTACTATATACAATGCTAGTGTCTTGGTGAACCTTTGACCTAGGGCTCATTCAATGCAACTAGCAAGTTCCTATAAGAGCAAGAGAAGAGAAAATCAAGCACAAAAGAAAGCTGGAAATGTAAGAAAAATTGGTTAAGTCCTAGAAGAGTCTCATAGTTTGTTGTAGTTCAATATATTTCCCCACCAAGTAAAACTTATGATTAGTACCCATTGTTATGCATTTTCCCTATTGTATATAAACACTAAACGGGATATTTATTAAGCATTTAGTTATAAGAGACAGTGGTACATTCATTTAGCATTCTCTATGCATTGCTGTCCATATAGCATCCTCCAAGAAAAGTTTAAAAACAAATCCAAATGAATATCTTTTTTAGTTGGGCCACTCTTATTTAGTTGTGACCCAACTAAAAAAAGATATTCACTTGGGTTGGCTTTTCAACTTTTCTTGGAGGATGCTAGCTTAAATGCCATTCTAGAGCCTTTGTCCAGCAGCTGATGGAAGCAGAAGCAGACACCCACAGCTAAGCAATGAGCTGAACTCCTAGAATCCAGTTGTAGAGAGGGAGAAGTGATGAGCAAATGGGTCAAGACCATGCTAGGGAAACCCATAGAAACATCTGACCCATGCGACTGGGACCTCACAAACCCCAATCCATCTGGGGAACCAGCATAGGATTGAACGAGGCCCCCTGAACATGGGTGTCAGTTGAGGGGCTTGGACAGTCTATGGGGCCTCTGGCAGTAGAACCAGTATTTATCCCTAGTGTACAAATGGGCTTTGGGAACCTATTCCCTGTGGTATCCTGGATAAACAAGAACCTGGGGAAACGATAGGCTGATGGGGAGAAATCACTTAGAAGTAGATGACCACCAGCAAGTTCCCATCCCAAGGATATCTCTGGATGCTCTCTGTCTTCAGCCAGGAAGCAAGAGAGAGCTGGGGTCAGGACCCCAGATCTACCCCCCCAGTCACACCTGCACCTGTCCCCATTCCCTAATGGGCTTGGTCAGTGCAACAGGTGCAGGTGGGGTGGATATCTCACTACACTGTGGAGGGATACTCTCTCAGTCTAGATACAGGGGGGAAGACCTAGGTCCTGCTCCAAATAATATGCCAGACTTTGATGATCCCTCATGGAAGGCCTCACCCTCCCTGAGGAGTGGATGGGACTGGGATAGGGAGATGGTGATGGTAATGGGAGGACAGAAGGAAAAGGAAACTTGGATTAATACGTAAAATAGGGTTTCTTTTTATTTAAATAAAAATTAATTTAAAAACAAACCCTCATTCCAAGTTCTGGAGCTCTTCAGAGCTGAAAAGCTAAAGACAGTTCAAAAAACATCATATTTCAAAAGCAGCACTGGGCTTAGTTGGAAAAGCAATAAAATCTGTTTTGTTTCAGAAGTATATAGCATCATGGATGATATTACCATCCAGAAACACTAAGCAGGCAAGCACCATTCTGTGTTATAACTACGTAGTCTAACGTGACAACTGCAAACCTGTCCATTCAACTTAATTTGATGTTTTGTGCAGACTAGAAGAAATGCATAGTAGGAGATCAATAAAGTAATTAAAAGTAAAAAGCTCTTAATGATAGTAAATGAAGCTGAGAACACAAACCCGGAACCCCATAACCTAGAATTATGACTCCAGGGCCATGGTCCATTAGCATCTGCTTCTTGGGTAAGAATGATTTTCCTTCAAAATAACACTGCTACATGAATTAACAGCTTCCAAAGGAACTATTTCCTTGGGTCTCAGTCCTGGAAAAATCTCATTGATCTTTGGTGAAATCTCAGTTATATAAGTAGGAAGTTATTTTTAAAGCCTTACCAGATGCTACAGTTCCTCTTCATTGCTCCCACATGGATATGCACTGTTTATTTAGAACTGAGCCAAAGGCTAGCTCTCAAATAAGAAAGTTTAGCAAGAATCCCTGACAAACCAAGGGGACAGATTTGCATGCAATGGATCTGTAAATATCCCTTCGGTTTTATTTCATGACTGTCTGCTTCCGAGCGACATGCACATGCAAGCACACAATTCGATTTCATTCTGGAATTGACACCAGGGTTTATTTTTCATTTAAATCACTTTTACAGTTTCTGTAGTAAGACTAAAATATGAACAGATAAACTGCAAACCTAGTGCATCGTTTTGTCAGGGAAAAAAAAAAGTAAAATAGTCCATATAGTCGGAAATAATCTTCTCATAAATATGGTAATTGAGTTATTCAAAGCGGAGCTCAGATTTAAAAGAATTTACTGCCATTCTGTATCTAAGGCTCTAAAGATTCTTTCTACTGTGTGGGTTTTCTTTAATGTGTGTTAAGATTCAGTCCATACTACCAAAGAATGTTGGAGAGGTGCTCAATTAGCAGATCTCATTGAGAAAGTCTCTAACTTGTGGGGGAAGAGGCAAATCTGAGATGAAATGTCAAAACAGCTTAGACTTGTCTGTTTCTCAAAAAGAGTGTCCTTTCTCCCCTTTAGTCTTAGTGCCTTGAACAATAGCTATGAGGTATTTAACAAATGAAGAGTCTAGTACAATAAACTTCAGTTATTAGATGGTTTCTAGCTTTTGAAGCAATTACCACCCCTCTTTGCTCATAAGTCAGTCAGCTTCCTTGCTGACATCATTCTCCACAATGAAGTTTGATTGTGTCACCTGGTACTACCCCAGACAGACATACTGTGATTAGTACACACTATCCTAACACTGTAATTACTATTTCAATATAGAGTTACCAAGATTACAATTTACTATCTTCACGTAGAACTACCTTGAGGTCTTAACTTTTTAAAAATAAATCACATAGACCAGGCAGTGGTGGCACATGCCTTTAATCTCAGCACTTGGGAGGCAGAGACAGACAGAACTCTGTGAGTTCAAAGCTAGCCTGGTCTAAAAAGATAGTTTCAGGACACCCTCCAAAGCTACAGTGAAACCTTGTCTCAAAACATCCAACAACAAAACCAAAAACAGAATTCAAGTAACACACAGCTTGAAATATCCTCATGCCTTTATAACGCTTAGAACAAATGTCAATCTCCTTGTCATAGTCTATGAAGCCAGAGTTTGCTTTGTGCTGTTAACTTTATCTCTAGCTAGTCTCCCTTGGGTCCTAGACTGACAGATGTCAGCACTTTAGGTAATCAGCTTTTCAATACTGACCTGGTAGCCTGTATCAAGCCAGTTCTGTGCTGCAGAAGTTAAGAATGCCGACAGGAAATGCCACTGTTTAAAGGTACCAAGATGAGGCAAAACTGGTAAAAACTAAAGAGACTTATCTCTGAAAGAGGAGACCCGCATTGGCAGAAACCAACATCTTTAGGTTTTACTCCCAGGTATATCTCCTAGAACAGATAGAATTCAACCAAAAATGGTTTTAGCTTCAGTAGTTTGTTACTGACACATGGAATAATGTGGTGATGGGGATATTACACAAGTGCGAAACTCTAAATTAAACTTAAATGCTTGGCTGACTTCAGGGTAACACGGAAAGTAGCTTTGGTGAAGACAACAGACACGTTAGTTCCAGAAGTTAGACAGCAAAGAAGTCCCAATTTAAGAATTATGATTCTGTCAAGTCAAAGTGGTTGATAAATACATCCATGTTTTAGAATAAAGGGCAATAAATCAGCACAATATGATTTATGAATAATTTAGATATCTGATAAAGAAAAATAAGTATGTATTCTTCAAAAGACGCAATTAGACCTAAAATCTTTATAAGAAACCCATGCAAAGTCTGGTGGGATTTATTTTATTTTATTTTTACACATAAAAATTTTGGGGAAATATAATCATTAGTCAAGAGAAAATTACAGTTAATAGAAAAATACAAACTAGATGTTGGGATTAACAGACAGCTTCAAAAATACCTGTAATAATACAAAAAAGATTTTGAAAGAAAAAATGGGTATAATAGCTAAAAAGATTAGGGAATGTCTGAAGATTGTAGTGATGCTTTTATATAAAATAAAGAAAATTATGAAACTGAAAAATACAAAACAAAATTTAGTTGGATGAAATTCTTTGTGGATTGAAGAAAATTAAGTGAACATGAGGATCATCAAAAGAAATTATTCTACAGCACGGGCGAGTGTTCAGCATGGACACAGTGTAAGGTCTGCATCCATGTCTGGATCATTTTTTTTAATGGGCAGGTGAGTCTGAAAGCCCTAGCACTTCAGAGCTGCTGACTGAAATTATCAGACTGTGGAAGGGTATGGCTGTACAGACCAAAGGCTTTCACTAGTTTTCAAGTGAATGTAGTAATAAATATCCAAATTTACATCTGGCAACAAGCATAGAAAAAAAAAAAAGATTCAGCATAATGACATGCCCATTTAACATTCATGGGATTTAACTAAAATAAAGGTGTTCAACTTTTACATTTTGAAGATTGTGTGTGTATGTGTGTGTGTGTGCATGTGTGTATGAGTGTATGAGTGTGTGTTGTATATGTGAATGTGTGTATGTGTGTATGAGTGAGTGTGTGTGTATGAATGTGTGTATGAGTGTATGAGTGTGTGTGTGAGTGTGTGTGTATGTGTGTAAGTGTGTGAGTGTGTGTGAGAGTGTGTGCATGTGTGTGAGTGTGTGTATGTGTGTGAGTGTGTGTGTGAGTGTGTGTGAGTGTGCAAATGTCTCAGAACTAGTTCCAGGTTGCAGGGAAGTTCTGCTGTGTCTTGCTGTTTCACCAACACCGCTGCCCAGTGGGCCTGGAAGAAATCAATCCCAGTCTTTAAATGTCTGACTCTAATTTCTATCAATACAGCAAAGCAGAAAACAGTTCAGTCCGATAAACCCTCAGAGGCTGATGCGGCAGCTCAGTTCTATGTATTTAAATAGAGTCATAAATATTTCATGTACAGAGTTCTTTCTAGTTTCAGGAGAAATGGGAAAGTGGTACTCCTGAGCTCCACAAGTTAGTGTCTTATTCTACATCCTAAAGTGAAGGATGGTGGTTCAGATAACATCAAGTTCATGTTAGATGGTCAAGAGGAGCCATGTAACAGAAAGCTATACTTTCTTTCTAGCAGGAAGATAATTTTAAAATGTTTTGTTTTCTACTTAGTAGCTATAGGGTTGGTTGGGACCAGAAGGACATGTCATAATAAGGCTTGGTAGAGTTTTGAGAGCCATTCTCCAAAAACAAGATATAGTATTTCTCATTAGGCAATGTTGCTGGAAAATGTTAGAAACATTTTCTGTCAAACATAAATGTATTATTAAAAATCACTAGTCTTGGCCTGGTGAGATGGCTCACTGGGTAAAGGCACTTGCTGGCAAGCCTGACGAACTAAGATCAAACCCCATAGCACACATGGTTGAAAAGAAAAAAGCTGATTCCCACGAAGTGTCCTCTGACCTCCACATCTGTGCCATGGTCTGTGCATGCATGAGCACACACACTCACACATGCACGCACATGCATACGCACGCACAGACGATGCTAAATTTAAAACTATCACTACTCTATACTCTAAGATTCAATATCTAAGCTTCAGTGTCTACTGCAATTTCCATCCTCCTTTCTTTCATACATTAACAACAGAGAACAAACAAAACAACACAATGTTTGTTGGAAAAATGCAGAAGCTCTTGCTGTAAGAGGGTCCTAGGTTGGGAGAGGAAAGACAGAAGCCTTCAGCTCTCACTAAACAGCTATGTATGGACCATGTTCCTAAAATCACTAAAGACTACAAGGAAAATAATTTCAAGCTAGTAAGAATTATTAATGAGAAAATTCTTATAACCTGAGTGTAATAGGAGCAAGTTAGGCATAAAAAGTAGAAAATATAGCCAGTTTCCTTCTCCTAGACTGATTAACATAGTACAGACCTGAGAGATCTTTATCCTGCACAAGCAAAATGAGGATTTATTTTTGGTAATATCAAACCCATATATCTTCATATCACCAGTGTACTCTGGCAAGACAGAGCCCAATATTGCAGTATTTTCAAAGAAGAGATACCCTTTACATTATTAAAGCCTTGCATCTCACAAGAAATTCAGGAACCAGTTTTCTAGCATTTTTTTTTAAATCACCTTTAAAACATTGAACCCTTCAAATGTGTCTAATTAGCATGAAAGCAATACATATGATGACATTTTAAACATAAACTAGCATTGAAATCTGAAGTCTAGCCAGATACATAGTTAAAATTGACTAAACTGTTTCAAATGCTATGTCTTTAAATTAATTTATGTTGAACACAGTGGGTACCAGAGTCAGTTCCAGTTGCTATGACAACAGACACTGAAAATTTAAAGATTCAGCAGTAGGCTAGATTCCCTGCAAAGAGGGTTATTTTACATTAAAATTACATACCACTGCAACAGTTTCAATGAAACATGTTAAACAGATACACATGCAAGCCATCTTTTTAAAATACAATTTAATTAGTGTATCAGAAACAATGTTTATCACTTTAGCTCACATTTCTCCTAGCTAGATTTAAGGAGCGAATGGAAACATAAATTCCAGACAGTAAACAACTAATTATTAAAATACTATAGTAAGGAAGGAAGAAAGATATCTAAATAATCATGTAATCAAAACACAATAGAATACCTGCCTGTAATATCTGTTTGCAGATGTACTGGTGGGCATGACATTCTCCCAAGACTTACAACAAAAACCACACAAAATAGGGAACCTGCAATCACATAAAAACAGTGAACTTCCTAGGTTGGTAAGATGCACAACGATTCTCTAAAGAGTATTTTAATTGGCTGTAAAATTACTGGATTTGAAAATGGTTATGTTTGTATCATTCCAACACAGTTTTAATGAGGTCAAGGCTCATCAGTTGTAACAAATAAACACACCAACACATGCAGTACCCCCCCCAAAATAGTCACCTTGTGCATATAAACCAAATGGAGGGAAACGAGATGTGAGAGTCTATCAGCCAATGCTTGCCAAAGATATTCGGGAGATGGAGGCTGCAAGAGACAGCACCTCCCATCTCTCCTTCCAATAGAATAGGAAGGAAGGGGGAAGACTGTTGTAGTCTGGCATGAGGCAGCGTGATAGAACACCATGATAGCACAGCTCCCTCTCCAGTCTTTGCAAATATTCTCCCACCCGCATTTATGAAGAATAGTCTGCTTCCCTGTCGTGTAGTCTGCTGACCTGACCTGTAATATTGTGCTGGAGCTGGCTCATCCTAGCCTCTCATTAAGTTGTCTCCCTCTGCTGTCCTTGGTGCCAATGGTTAATTCCATGTGAAATAGACAATTTCCTTTGCTCTGTTCAGTTTATAATTCTCAAATTAGATTCTTTAATCAAGTCTTGCGTTTAGATCCTGTTTGCAAGAGGAAGAAGTAAATGGGTCATACTACACAGAAAGGGAAGTTCCTTTCTTTAATATGACCCTTATGCTAAACTTCACGAGAGATCTCAAGTCTAAGAGTATTTGTTCCTGAACTCGGTCCTTCCACAGTTTACAGGAACACTTAAAAATTCTGTTCTGTTTGCCATTTAAACTCCTCTATTCCATGAAGAAAACAACTACAAAGAAAGAACACATTATTGAATGCAAAACACACGGTGTCCTTGGAATACAGGCTATAAAAGACAAACATTAATGAATCTGCATTCCAAATATAGTTAGGAGACTGGAAACAGAACACTTTTAATTAAGTCCAATATCGATCCTCTGCTCTGAAATTAGGGGACAGTAATTAGATTGGAAACATGTTCATCATCACAATAAAGAAACCCCATAATGAAGTAGAGGAAGAAAAAACATGGGATTAAAGTCACATAGGATCAAAATCTTTAAGCTCAACTCAGTTTTCCTTTGATTCTTTCTAAGCAGTATGAAAATAAAGAACTACTAAATGGAGTGAGCAGACAGCTACAAATAGTACACTGACTGTGTGGTTTTTTTTCAACCACATGTTTCTAGAATCCAACAGGAACAGCTTGTCCCATTAAACTATCTCAGTCTTCAAGAGTCCTCTTCAGATATCTATAGTCCTACAACTATTATAGTTCATAATGACTTTTCACACTTTTCTGTTTAACTTATCAGCAACACCATTTAAAGATGTGCTACATGAAGCAAGAAATTATTTATACCTAATTTGTACCTCTCAAAATCATCTCTTATCCATGTAGAATAAATATGGAAAGCAGTTATCATTACTAATTAGGTGTTAACAGTTGGAAAGACTGGGAAGTCACACTTTCTCTTTAATCCTTGAGAGGATAAAAAATGTTTAGAACAACTGTCAGAAGCAAGGCAAATGTCAGTGTCAGGGAGATGATAAGACCATCTGATCTGATCATGCAAAAACCAACAGTGTTGGTAAATACACGTATAAATATAATATAATATAGTATAATATAATATATATATATGAATACATAATATAAAAGCTTGAGTGTATCAGGAAACACATTGAGAAAGAGTAGAGATGTCTTTAAAGCTTGGATTTGCCAAGTATACCAGAATAGAGAAATAAAAAGGAAGGGCATTCCAGAAGACAGAGTCAGTATGATGGCACAAAGTGGGGACATCCATTCCAGAGACATTAAAGGGACATGTTGATGACCTAAAGTCCTGCCCAGAAAAATTTCAAACTCTCATCTGAGGAACATTGATGTTATTGTTTAAGTAAGAGCTGGAACAAGAAAAAGGCAAGCTGTGGTATGCTTTTGATCAAAATTCATGTGGCAGACATCTGTAAATAGACTGATGTGGGAAGCCATGACATAATGACAGAAGTTTTCCAAGTGGAATAAAAATATCTAGCCATAGGTTACAGCCAGAGTCCAAGAAATGGATGGTTTCAAGTCATTACAGAGAGAGCTGAGTATGTCACTGAGCACCACCCCAGCAAGTAGGCTGAAGAAGGAGGAGCTCAAGTTTCAGACCTAAGCCAGCCTGGGCTATGGAGACTCTCTCTCTCTCTCTCTCTCTCTCTCTCTCTCTCTCTCTCTCTCTCTCTCTCTCTCTCTCTCCTCTCTGTCTGTCTCTGAAAAGATTCAGGACAGAGGAAATGGTACATGTTATGAAAGCTTAAAGACATGAGCATAGTCCTTGGACCCATATAACAATCCTGGGCAGGATGGTGTTTGTTTACAATGCCAGCACTGGGGAGATAATTTGAAGAAGGAAACTTGAGGGCTTGCTGATCAGCCAGTCTAATGCAATTGCCAAGGTTCAGGCTCAAGCAATCCCATGTTAAAAGACATGGATGACACCTTTGAATGACACCCAACATTGTCATCTTGCCTCATATGTGTGCACACGTGCCCACACACACATGCACCACAGCCTCACACATGCATGTTCTCAAATCACATGCATATACACACATGCACTGAGAAACAGGCAACTATGGCAGAAGTGGAATAAAGTGTATTTAATAAAGACAAACTCAAGAGAGTTTGAGAGTTGAGAGCTGATGTCTTAAAGGATATGAAAAAAATCAAAATGAGAAATGTTAAACCATAAATAGTAATATCTTCGTTCTGCCTTTAACCAGCATGGTTTCCCTTTGCATTGCCCATCCTCACTGCTTCCCTAACAAGTCAAGCAAAAAGCAAACTAAATAGACCAATGCTTTATAGCTTAATAAAATCCAGAAAATTTAAATACTACCTGCAGGTTATGCTTATTCCAAAAATGAACAATAAAGCTTCTTCTTAATCTTACCTTCCCTCTCTTTTTTTAAAGATTTATTTATGTATGTATCTTATGTGTAAGGGTGCTTTTCTGCATATATATATATATCCGTGTGCCAGAAGAGAGAGTGGGAACCCATTATAGATGGTTGTGAGCCTCTCTGTGGTTGATGGGAATTAACTCAGGACCTTTGGAAAAGCAGACGGTTCTCTTAGCCACTGAGCCATCTTCCTCCAGCCCCATCTTCCCTCTTTCCGTAGTGCATTCTGGTAAATGAGTCAATGATTAGAGGGAATTCTATTCCTTGGTTATGTGACTGATGCCAGTGAGGAACTCCATGAGCCTTATTCTACCTTTTCCTGGGGTGTTTCCCAGGTTACCTTGGTACTCTCTGAGACTGACAATATAGACAGTAACTTTAAACTTGGGGTTTAATTCTTGTGATTCAAGTGATGTTCTTGCTCATGAATGGTGGATATACAAGTATCTATCAGGGACTCTTGTGTGTGTGTGTGGGGGGGGTCTGCTTGCTACTCAAGCCTGACACTGACCATTCAATTGGCAGCACTTGCTAGAATGTCACCTTCTCACACTGCACTGGGCCCTTATGTAAAGTCCCTGAATCAGTGGTGCTCAACCTATGGGTTGAGACCCATTGAGGATCAAATGATTCTTTCACAGGGATCACCTAAGCCCATGGGAATTATGAGATATTACATTATGATTCAACAGCAGCAAAATTACATTTAGCGTTATAGTTGGAAGTCACCACAACATGAGGACCTGTACTAAAGTGTTACAACATTAAGAAGGTTAAGAACCACTGCTATAAATAACAAAAAGAAAAAAAAAAAAAACAGGCTCGAAAAGCTTAGCTTCAGGGCCTCAGTAAACGGTCAAGACGAAGAGCACAAACTTTGTTTAAATATAACCATAACCTGAACCAGCATAGGGCAGTCTTTTCACTGTGGGAAACAAGAGTCTCTCCATCCTTACAGCAGCCTCATGAACACACCTGTACCTCTCTAGCCCAAATTCAAGTAAGTGATCATCTGGGCACACATTTAAATGTTTATGTTCCTAGCCTTATGCTCTCAAAAATATTCCAGACAGAGTCAGGTTTTTACTTACTGTAGTCATATGAAGCTTAGAGAGGATTTCCTCCATCACAGCATCCTTTGGGCTGCATCAAATCTCCATGGTGACACAGACTACAATCTCCAACATAGCTGTGAATATGACACCATACTAACAGCAGAGAATATAATGGCAATATGGCAACAGAGAAAAAAAACAAAGGAACTTAGAAAATCCCTCCTTGAGACAATAGCCAGGCTTCTACAGATAATAATTTGTTTTACAATCCTATATTTTGTGCCAGAATCTTGGGTAGGCTAGTTGGAAGGCCGGTAATAGGAAAAACAACAGAAAAATCACATAAATATTTTCAAGTATAACTCATGGATCTGTGCAATTAGCATTTCACAGCACTACTAAAAGGAATAACTAAAAAGACTTCAAAATCTCACGGGAGATTGCTTGAAAATAGAATCCCATTCAAGATACAACATTGATGCCAATTCTATACAAAAATTGAATAAATGTACTCATGCTGTGCCAAGGACTCAATCTGAGAGCAGAAACAGAGGGTTCACTGCTGAGGTCCACACATTAAATAATTCAGTAAATTTCAATTGACAGTGAGTTGATTATCTGACATAAAATTGAGGTTATTAAAGAAGAACGAGAGTAGGGCTGGGAACATTTTGTTCATGTATCTGTGTCTTCCTGTAACCTTTACATTTAGAATGAATGCCTATAACACTATTTCTTAATTTATCATTTATCTGTGATCCTTATCCAAAATGAAGGTAGAACTCATAGTCCACACTCCAGATTTGAATTCTAGAAATTCCCATTATGTTTTGGAAAATTATCAGAATTTCTGTAGGGAAAAAAATCTCTTTGTCTTTTAAGTAAAAGACTGTCTGCTGCTTCCATCCTGTTACAATCTGCGTGACCATGGGAAAGATACCAAAGACCTCCATGTACCTCATCTTTAACATAAGGATGATAGTATGGATCCTCACTTCATTGGATGATTGGATGACTCTTACACCTGTGAGAATAGCTAAAATCAAAAACACCAATGACAACTTGTGATAGCTAGCTTGTACAAATAAAGCCTGTCTGAAGGTCAGAGAATGAGGGAAAAGGGCAACACTCCTCATTTTCTGGTGAGAATGCAAACTTGTACAGCCACTTTGGAAATCAGTATGGCAGTTTCTCAGGAAAATGGCAATAATCTACCTGAAGCAATTCCACCATTAGGCATATACCCAAAGGATTCACATTCACATCACAAGGATATCTGTTCAACTATGTTCATAGCAACATTATTTGTAATAGCCAGAACCTGGAAGCAACCTAGATGCTCCTCAACTGAAGAATGGATAAAGAAAATGTGATGCATTGATGCATTTACACAACGGAGTACTTCTAGGCAAAAAAAGAAAAAAAAATTATATCAATTCACAGGTAAATGGATTGAACTAGAAGAAACCATCCTAAGTGAGGTAACCCAGATACAGAAAGACAAACAGACAAACATGTACTCACTCACAAGCAAATATTAGACTTAGAGCAAAGGATCACCAGCCTACAATCCACAGCAACAGCCCTAAGAGAGACATACATGGACCACCCTCTACCCCAAGAAGGGGAAAGGGACAAGATCTCCTGAGTAAATTGGGAGCATGGGGGAGGGTAGAGTGAGGGAAGAGGAAGAGAAGGGGAGAAGGGGATCGGGGAGAAGAACATAATGGATCCGGAAAGTCAAGTTGGAGGAAGAACAGAGAAGGAAAGAGATACCTTGACAGAGGAAGCCATTATGGGCTTAATGGGAAACCTGGCACTAGGGAAATTCCTAGTAATCCACAAGGATGACACCAAATAAGAATCTAAGCAATAGTGGGGAGGCTACCTTAAATGCCATCATAAAGCCTTCATCCAGTAGCTGATGGAAGCAGAAGCAGACACCCACAGCTGAGCACTGAGCTGAACTCCTGGAATCCAGTTGTAGAGAGGGAGGAGTGATGAGCAAAGGGGTCAATACCATGGCATGGTGGGGGAAACCCACAGGAACAGTTGCCCTGAGTAAGTGAGGGGCTCGTGGATTCCAGACCAACCACTGGGGAACATGCATAAGACCAAACCGGACCCCCTGAATGTGGATGTCAGTTGTGGGGCTTGGGAAGTCTATGGGGTCACTGGCAGTAGAACCAGTATTTATGCCTAGTGCATGAACGGGCTTTGGGAGCCCATTCCCTGTGGAGGGATACTCTCTCAGCCTAGATACATGGGGGAGGGCCTCGGTCCTGCCCCAAATGATGTGACAGATTTTGATGATCTCCCATGGGAGGTCTCAGCCTCTCTGAAGAGTAAATGGGGGTTGCGATGGGGAGATGGGGGGAGTGGAAGGAAAGAAGGGAGAGGGAACTGAGGTTGGTATGTAAAATAAGTTTGTTTTTCACTTAAATACAAAAATAAAAAAGAATGAAGCTCAAGTCAGGAATTGGTTGTAAAAAATTCTCTGAAAATTTCAAAATCCTATAGCCACGGTTCTATATGACTATCTTACTTCCCCATTAGTAGTCTTCACTGAGTCTACCCATAGCACTCGGTACTTTTTCACACCTAATGACACTCCCTGAAAACATTTTCTCCTTGGTCATAAGTGGACGCTCATCATCCCAATGCAATCAACAAGTAGATTTATAGTTACCCTTCACATAATGCAAATGAGAGATTAGTAGTTTCTCAGCTTTCCTAAGTCTACTGTGCATGGCCACTCAAAGTTCCAGGCAGGGACACACTAGTTTACCAGGGTAGTACCTCAAGCCATAACACACTTTTTGTGATTTCCTTTCCCTCCTGCTTTATCTGCCCACTCCATTTCTTCTGTTTCCTGGACTGAACTTCCTACTCTTGAACTCTTGTCATGCATACAGTGTGCGTCATGGAGAAACAGAATAAAGACAGTGTCTCTCCTTCTTTGTCTGCCCCAAGAGAAATCTCTAAAGGCTAAAGGCTGCATGAGTCTAAAAGTCAAGTGTGAAATGTTCTCATTTCTCCCTTTTCATCTTTTGATTAAAATTGTAATAACAACTTTTCCATTAATTAAATACAGTGCACAGTTCTTTCTCTGGCTGACTCATCCTGCTGTCTCTAGGCCACTGAATTCTGACTCAGCCATGCATGACTGAGATTCACACTGCCATTCTACCAGACCATTCTACCTAGATCTATGGTGTATAGAACAAACTCTATTGGGTAATTTTTATTTTTATATATTTTTATTAAGAAACAATCTTATTTTACATATCATTCCCTCTCTCTCCCATCCTCCCATGCTCCTCATCAACACCCTTCCCCAAAATACACTCCCCCACCTACTCCCAAGGAGTAGAGAGAGAGAGTATGTGTGTGTGTGTGTGATATGCTCTTGACTAAGCTTGTCCTCATACAGCTAATTTTCACAGCAGACCCTTACATGCCATTCCTTAAATGGGGAACACAGAGATTACATGCCTTTCAAGATCTACTCTGCATCCTTTCTAGGTAAGTATAGTGGCGTGTGCTGGGATAACTGGAGAGGATGAGGCTCCACAAGTACCTTAAGTGGTGTGCTTAATTATGGCAGGAAGAGATATAGTTGACACTCATGATTCAACCATTAAAGTTTATTGTGTTGACACCTGGCCCCTAGACCTAAATTTAAACTGTTCCCGACACTTTGTGAGAAACTCACCAACTTTATTAAATGAATGATAAAGGGACAGTGTTCAGTACATCGAAGGCCAGCTGAGTTTTTTAGTCTTCTTCATAACCTTGGCTTCTCATACTGATGAAAGTAACTGTTTAATTCCTAAATATAATCATTTACTTATAATGCATACATTTCTGTAATTCTTCTTACCCTGAGTATAGCTCTAGCTGCCTTACTCTCAGTTCTTCAAATCTCAGGTGTATCTTTTATAAAGGAAAACATAGTTGTATTTGTTACCTAGTAAGCATTACATTTTTAATTTTAATTAATTAACAGATTTGATGTTATCATTGTGATTTAGCAGATGGCCCTCTTTATTGTGATGCTCAGTAACAACACCCTGCAAACTAGATTATTAGAGTGGTGACACCTGTGACACATGCCATAAATCAATGGGGGTACACATCCCATTCATTCCTTTGTGACAGCAACAGGGTTCTGAATTCACAGCTTTTCGGGCATATGTAATCATACATGGCTACATAATTTGAGTATTTTCCTTTAAATAAGAAACACCTCTGCCTCTTGAGCACTAGTGTGCATGGCTATGCCTGGTTTCTTTTACTTCTCTTATGAAGAAAATAGAAAGCCAATTGCTTGGAAGGAAAAAGGGGAACCAATTTTTGTTCTGCAATTAATCATTCATTTCTAAAGGGGGTTCTTCTGAATGATTTAATAATAAAGTGTCTAGGCTTAGGGAGACTTTAAGCATTCTTACTTTTCCTATATAAGTGACTCTTTCCCATTAAATCCAACTAATCATTCATCAAGGTACAGAGCTACGGAACAGATAGGAAGAAATGGCAAGAGCCACAAATCCACTATTGCAGGCTGTTGCTGATGTAGTTACTGATTAAACCATAATACAATGAAAGATAAACAGAGTCTCAGACAACAGAGAGGCACGAGTCCCAAGCTGTTGTCATGGTCTGGCAGATTGTTACCCTCTTGGACTATACACACCTCCAGATGTCCTCCATGGAACCATTTGTGTTGCCTATGCTCATGAGCAACTGCAGCAGGGATGGAAGAAAAGGTTCCGGTAAGCTATGGATTATTTCCATTCAGCACAGACGAGGGAAAATGCATCTGACTAGTTTGGGTATATACTGAGTTGAGGCATGAATAATGAAGTGATACAAAGGAATTAGTAGCCATCCAATTACAGGAGCATCCTCTGTGAGAGGAGGAAGACCTAGAAAGGGGAGGTAGGACATGGAGACAGAGGAACGGCTTTACAGATTTCTTTCAAAAGAAAAAAGTTACCTGTTCCCACTTAGAGCTATACCAAACACCAACTACCATGTCCCACTAGGAACAACTGTAGTATCTAAAGTTGATGACCACCTATGCAGTTCAAGCCCTTCATTGTTTCAATTAGAAAAGAGAACCCCAGCTTTCCTACACTCTGCTACTTAGTATCTGAGTTTGGTTAGAATCTACAGGCTCTAATCCATGTATCACTTTTTTTGTTTTGTTTTGTTTTTGTTATTGGCCTTTGAGTATACAGCAGAGTATCTGAATTGTTTTACAACATTTTAGGACATTTAAAATGGTTATCTGTGTTAAATTTTGAGTGCATGCCGTTTTCCAGGAACCATACTAGATTTATGAAGAATAGCTCAATTTCACTGTCACAACTGAGAAAATCATAATGTCCATTTCAGTGTCATAAATGAGAAAGATACTGTTATACCTGCATGAAATGAGTACAACCACATTCAGTGATATTAAATTATATGCAGCACAAAAACAAACAATTAGCAAGGGTCCCAAAACCACCATTTGGGTGTCTGGATACCATTAGAATTAAGGGGCAGCTTAGAAAGACTGTAGCCAAAGATCCAATTACCCTATATGTTCATTCCCATGTCATAATTCAAGGTCATATCCCTGCTTAAACCATTCCAATGTGAAGGTCTCTTATGCGATCTGTTTTCATCTTTTCTTGCTATCCAAGCTTCTGACTTAAAACAGTATTTTAAAAAAATGCACCAAGCAATTCTAATTTTTTTGCAAAGATACATAGATAATAAGGGTCAGAGTGAAAACAGAGACCTAGGTCTTCTAACTTTTAGTTCTTCTAGGTCTGGCTTCCTTTCACTCTTTCTTAACATGTAATAGCTGTATAATAATAATCACCCAAATTATTAATTACAGTCACTCTTTTACTTTTAAGGACAGTTTCTGAAATATTGATTCCACTCTATGTAATGTCCTGAATAAAGTAAATAATTTCTAAAGAAAACTCTAGAGAAGGACAATGCAGGGAGCAAGTTATTGAATAATTTCATTTGTAGACATGAATATGTAAACATAATCAGAATGAAATTCAAAAACTTATTAATAAGTTTATTCTATGAATACAAGACTGATTTTAATCAGGCCACTGCTATTATTGAATATCTAAATAATTGAAAAGAAGAACCATGTGGTCATCTCAATACTTGAGGAAAATAGCTTTAGAATTAACAGCGGGTCATAATAAAATCTTCCAGCTAATGAAGGGACATCAGCATGTGATCATTTACCACAGCCTTGTTCACAATAGCCAAAGATCCGATCAACAAACAAATCGGGGAACAAAAGCTGCTATCTATACTCTGGAGATGAATGAAACACACTCTCTTTTGGCAACATGCAGAGAACTGAAAACTTTATGTTATGTGAAACAGATCAGAGAAGAATAGATACTGCGTATTCTTGCACGTGAAAACCCAAGGTTCAATCTTACCTGAGTAGAAAAGGGGACAGATAGAAGGGAGCACAGGGAGCATGTGAAGGGGATTACCAGAGAGAGCTTCTTCCTCCAAGGAACATGGCTATAGCTGGAGAGGAAAAGCATCTTCTGCTGTTCCCTAGCTCAGCTGGAAGACTATGGCAGACAACAGTTATATATTTCACAAGAGTTCAGAGAAAAACATGGCTGTCTATAGTACAAAGATATGATAAATGTTTGAGGTGAGAAATGCATCGAATACCCTGTTACAGTCATTTTACACACACACACACACACACACACACACACACACATTCACACATCAAATGTCACACTGCATCCCAAAAGCACATGTTGTCACTGCATGCCAATTAAAAAATAAAACTAAAATTCACCAAACTTTGGAATGCAATGGAATTAACTTCTACAGCTGTAATCCTAGAAATCAACAGTGAGTCAAAAGAGGTCTGAAAAAAAAAAATCATATGCTGGGCATTTCTAAGTTTTGTGATTAGTCTGTAAAAAGCATTTTTTTAAAAAAAAATTAGGTAAGATGATGTATAACAGTAAAGAAAAGATGAAACGTTCTATTTTCTTTTTTTTAATTTTTATCTAATATTTTTCTTATTTTGCATATTGATCACAATTTTCTCTCCCAAATCACCTTCCACAATGAAAATTTGTGATAATATCATGTAGGCCTATCCTGTCATGGTGTGGGTCCTTTGTAGGTCAGATTTGAAACTATAAGGCTTCCCTCTGACACTAGCAGTCCTGAGGGAGAGGAACTAAGGGGAATACAGAGGGATGTAACAATACCCATGAAAACCAAATTATATATTTTTCATAGGGCAGAATCACAAACCACATTTTATCATTGTTTTCTCATGGTTTTATCTAAATCATATAATTCAATCTTTACTGTTTGCTTTACAAGAAATAAATTACAACCTAAAGGTCAAATCAAGTGCTTCAAAAATGCAACCCTCTTTAGGGAGAAAGGAAAAAGAATCTCCCATTTATATTCATATGACTATTAATCAAAGGACACAGCTGACAAGACCAAACAGCAGCCCACAGACTGGGAAAAGATCTTCACCAACCCCACATCCAACAGAGGCCTGATCTCCAAAATATACAAAGAACTCAAGAAACTAGTCACCAAAACACCAAATAACCCTATTAAAAAATGAGGTACAGAACTGAAGAGAGAATTCTAATAGAGGAAATGAAAAAGGTTGAAAGACACTTAAGAAAATGCTCAACATCCTTCGCTATCAAGGAAATGCAAATCAAAACAACTTACTCCTGCCAGAATGGCTAAAATTAGAAACACCAATGACAACTTATGCTGGAGAGGATGTGGAGAAAGGGGAACACTCCTCCACTGCTGGTGGGAGTGCAAACTTGTACAGCCATTTTGGAGATCAGTATGGCAGTTCCTCAGGAAAATGGGAATCAGTCTACCATAGGACCTGGCAACCCCCCTCTTAGGCATATACCTAAAGACAGAAGAATGTAGATTCTAATGGGAGGAGGGGAGAGGGCCTAAGAAAAGTTGGAAGATGTGAAACCATAATGAGAATGAATTGTATGAAAAAATATTTTCAATAAAAGAAAATGGGGGTAAAAGATTGCAATAAAATGAACAACTTAGATTTTGTTTCTTTGTTTTTGTTTTTGCTTTCTTATTTTTTCAATTTCCTGCCAAGAAGAAGGGTAACTTCCAAACAAGCTCTGAATAATCCAAACAAATGAGTCACAGTCTAGCTAGTGAAAGTTTGCGGGAAATACAGGAATCCTGCAACCGCTCTGAACGCAGTACATACTTCATTTTAAGGCCAGATCACCCTCTTCCTTGTTTACTTGATAGTTTTTCTCAAGCAGTGTTCTATACAAATTTATTTGGTAAAAGACACTAGCATATTTTCCAAGAAAAAAAAATATTCCATGCTCAATGAAGTTTAAGCTCCATTCATGTCAAGTTCCCCTAGGCTATTTACAGTATATTTCTGGCGATAAATTCTGCAATAAAGATAAAGATGGAATATTCCCATTAAATATTTTCAAAGAAAGACTAATGTTCTATGAAAGAAATGTCAAATAAATTTGAAAAACAGAACAAAGACTAAAATGGTGTGTTGAAGATTTATCAGGGCTTCAGGATTCCCCATGCCTATTTTATAATCAAATGTTTCTGCCCAAAATATGTTCTAAATCTTTCAAAATGAGTGCCTCCTAAATAACAGATTCTCATTGAAAAGTTAATGACTGAAATGGCTGGGAATATATCACACATTTCAGGGGACAAATTTTTGATAATATTCTAAAGGTCCTCTTTTTGTAGTAAATGTAAAATATAATATTTCTTTGTATTCACACTACAACTTTTCAATTTTCCTTTCATTTACTTATTTCCATCAGACACAGTAATATTATGGGTTACTGGTTCGGGGCTAAACCACAAAATCAACAAAGCACCATGTGTGGATTAATTTCTTCATATTCATTGGCTATTTTTGAGGGCATAGTAAATCTGTTTATTTTGGTAGTAGCTAAAAATGTCATTTTTAGTAATTGCTTTGCATATTCAAATAATAAATAATATATAATAATAACATAACATAATCTGGTTTACAAGGACATTTTTAAAGTCATCTTACTAAGTTAGAAATTAAGAAATATTTAAAAACTTAATCTTTGGTTTAAGTGTGAGGTTGGTACCAAAATATACATACACCCAGAGTGGTTTGCCAACCTCTTATCATTGCAGAGTGACTTTTCTACAGTCCAGAGGGAGTGGTTTACTATAGTAGTAATGACCTGAGTTTTCATTAAAAAAAAACCAATAAAAGGAAGGCTGGTGAAATTTCAAGGATGGGGGAAATCAAAAAGAAAGCAAATTTATTTTCAGTTAAGGGATAAAGCATAGATCATTGATTACAGAGTTACCATTTTATGTTGCCTCTGTTGTTGACATCTGGTTTTAATTCTAGGAATCAGGGTGATATCTCAATGTTCTTGTATAGGTTGATTTGCTTTTTATCTAAGCATGTGAGTCAATTTTGGAAAAACTTCCATGAGATGCTGAAAAGAAGGTGTACTCATTTGTGTTTGGGTGAAGTGTCCTATAGATTTCTGCTAGGTTAATTTATAACATTATTTAATTCTAATATTCTGTTTATTTTGGTTTGGTCAACCTGTGTATTGGAAAGACTGGGGTGTTAAATTCAACCATTCGGTGTGTGACAGTCAATAATGTGATGTTTAGGTATAGTGGTGTTTCTTTTACAAATTTTTGTACCTTTGTATTTGGTACATGGCTTTAAAATTGCAGTATCCTCTTGATGGATTTTTCCTTTGATAAGTATATAGTGTACTTCTATATCACTTCTAATTAGTTTTATTTGAAGCATAGTTTGTCCGATACTAAAATGGCTATCCCTGCTTGCTTCTTGGGTCCATTTGCTTGAAATGCCTTTTTCCATCCTTTTACCATGCAGTGATGTCTATCCTGGATGGTGAAGTGTGTTTCTTGGGTGCAGTAGAAAGATGGATACTGTTTTCTAATACAATCTGTTAACCTGTGTCTTTTTATGGAGCATTTGAGACCACTGATATTTAAAATTGTCAATGATCCCTCTTATTTTGTTGTTATAATGTATATCCCCCCCTTTTGATTTATCAGTCTGTGGTTATTTATTCCTTGTGTCTTCTTGTGTGTGGTTAACCTACGTAGACTGGAATTGTCCTTCTAGTGTCTTCTGTAGAGATGGATTGGAAAATAGAAATTGCTTAAATTTAGCTTTTTCGTGGAATGGTTTTCTTTTCCATTGGTTGTGATTGATAGTTTTGCTTATTATAGTAGTTTACACCTGTGGTTTCTCAAGAGTTTGTAGAATTATCCATTTAGGTCCTTCTAGCTTTCAGAGTCTCCATTGAGAAGTTGGATATTATTCTAATGGATCTGAATTGTATGATATTTTGTTCTTTTCCTTTGCATCTTCAATATCATTTCTTTGTTTGTACATTTAGTTTTTGATTATTTTGTGTTGTGGGGAATTTCTCTCTTTTTGCCCTATTAGGAACTGTGAATGCTTCTTGTGCCTTAATAGGCACCACGTTCTTTATTTTAAGGAAATTTTATCCTATAATTTTGTTTTAAATATTTTCTGTGCCTTTAGCCTGGGTTTTTTCTCCTACCATATTCTTCTTTTATTCCTGGTTTTTCCTAGATTTGGTCCTTTTGCCTTGCCCCAGACAACCTGGATGATTTTTGTGTGAGATTTGTTCAGACAGAAAATTCATTTGATTGAGCAATCAATTTCTCCTACCTAGTCTTCAACACCTGAGATCCTCCTCTCTGTGTCTTGTACTCTGTTGGTGAGGATTAACACTGAAGTTTTTGTTTGATTTACTAAATTTTTCATATCAATTTGGAATTTCTTTAGCTATTTGATTTCCTTGTTAAATTTGATTTTCATTATTTATTTGACTTGTTTGTGTTTTCACAGATTTTATCAAGAGATTTATACATTTCCTTTTAAAGGTTCTTTTTTATGTATTTAATTTAGAAACAATCTTATTTTACATATCAATCCAAGTTCCCTTTCCCTTCCATCCTCCCATCCCCCCCACCAGCCCCCGATCCCACCCCCCATCCACTACAAACTACATTTTATTTGATGGGATTAGAATGACTATCTTTAAATTAGATAATTTATGTCCTAAGCAATGGGTATGCTTCATATTAATGCATATAAATTACTTTATGTGCATGCAAATCTTATGAGACTATCTTGTCTTACAAGTCAGGTTAAAGAAAACCTCACACACATCTAGGAAAATGCCCTTTGAAATTTTTATGTTTTTATGAATGTTTTTATGTCTTTTTTTTTCTTGGTCTTTGTTTTGTTCCCTTTTTAAGGGCATGTATGGTTAAGTATGAGATAAAAAGTTCCTCTATCTACTTTCAAATATTCCCAATTCATTACGTGAACTGGACAAAACAAATTTGCGATTCTAAAACTAGAAGAAAAATGTAATACCTCTAAGGGTCTAGGTAGGAAGAGCTGAGGGAAGACTCCTGAAAAAGCCATTAGGGCACATATGCAGCGTTCTTGCTTGGTTTCTTTTACTGTTGTTATTTAAAAAAAAAATACCCTGACAAAAGCAATTTAAGCAAGAAATAGTTTATTTGAGCTCAAAGTTCCAGATCACAGTCCATAACGACAGAAAAGGCATGCTTATTGTCCTCCATTATGACCTCACCAGACTGAAGAAAAGGGAGACGGGGACATGAAAAGTAACATTTGTCATTCTCTACTCCTTGGCTGTGGATGCAATGTGACAAATGTTACTTTTCATGTCCCTGTCTCCTTTCCTTTAGTCTAGGTACCACCCAGGGAAGGTACCACACGCAGTGGGTGGGTCTTCCTACTTCAATTAATCTAATGAGAGTAATGCCTCTTCTCTCGGGTGCTAAAGATGATGACTGTGATTAACTACCACAGCTCCACCCCTTGCCAACTTTACAGCTAAACACATCACCTTAAATCATAAATTCCCACTCCCTTGTCCTCAGTGTCTCATTATCATCTCACATAATAGGTAATACATCTTCAAAAGTCCCCATAGTCTTTGCTAGTTCTGACAGTTAAATAGTCCAAAGTCTATCTAAGCATTGCAAGTAATGATCAGGCTAAAGTAAGACCAAGATCTAGCAAGGAAAGCATTAGATCCTACAGGACTATGTCTGCTACATGGGACTTACGGTGAAATTTGCTGGGCTTCAGAAGGCTTAGCTAACCCTGCTCCACTAACACTGTGACTCACAACATGCGCAGCCTCTCTACTAGGATGTTTCTACTCCTATCTGTAGCTTTCCTTGGTGGACCTTCTAGATCTTTATGTTACCATCTAGGGGTCTTGATCAAGTTCATTTTCTCTTCCAGTTAAAGAATTAAAGGGCAGGGGGAATCCTGAGCTCTAATGAAAGCAGTGGAGCAATCTTGAACACAGCAACAGAAGACAGAATTAACAGTTGAAGAAAGGCTTTTATTAAACAATAGGAAACACACACATATAATGATCCCTGCCTTCTCAGTCATGCTTCTTCTATACCTGCAAAACAAGCACTACATAGAGGGCACTGCTAACTCTGCTAACTTCTGCCAACTTGAGATGTAGTCTGCCCCTATGTGGACCATATCTGTATCAACTTCTAAGCATTCATCCTGAAGAAACACTTCCCTAGACTGTTGCCTAACTTCAAGTAAGAGGGAACGCTTCTAGTTCCAGATGATGGAATGTATTTGGATCATGACCTTTCAATGCCTGGGTTTCACCTTCAAGACACCTTTCCGATTCTATCAGTATATGTAGGAGATTCCTCTTCAATGGTGCTGATCTCTTTAACAATTACCATTGTTCTTGTCTTGAAATTTCCTTGGCCAAGTTAGCTAATCCATTACACTTAAAGTTAACTTCACTCTAGTTCCCAAGACACAGGAGAATGAAACAAATTTATTCGCCAAAATATCACATGAATGGAGCCTATTCTAGTTCTAAGAGAGTTTTCGTTCCTTCTCTGGAATTCATGAACCATGTGCCCATTGTCCTTGCCTCTCTTGGCATTCTTTCAAGCTCTCACCAAAATGACTATTAAGCTTTACTTATACCATTCCATTACTTTTATAACCCAGTGCTCCAAACATATTCACATTCTTCCACCAAGAGGTTATGGATCACATGGTCAGGTTTATCACAATAGCCCCAGTTCTCGGCAGTAATTTCTGTCTTGCTTACTTTTCCTATTGATATGAGAAACTGCTATGACAAAAGCAATCTAAAGGAGAAAGGCTTTGTTTGAGCTCATAATTTCAGGTTACAGTCTATCGTGCCAGGGAAGTTACAGCATGGGAAGCTCGAAGCTATTGATCACATTGTACCATAGTTCAGAAGCAGGTTATGATGGATGCTCCTCTTGTCTTTCATCCATGTTTATTCTGCCCCAGATCCTAGCTCAGGGAGTAATAGCATGTCAGTGAACTTTCCTGTATCAATCAACCTAATCAAGAGAATCCCCACAGCACACATTCACAGGCTGTCATGCTCTCACGGTGTTGTAGACCTCATGAAGTTGACAACAGATATTAACAGCACGGTCCCTAGTCCCCTAGTCTTTCTCACTGATGCCTTGCTTCTTTACCAAAGTTATCAAGATTTGCACTTTTGTTTTGACTGCACTGCATACAGAGTACCTGAAGCTTCCTGTAAGAAATAGTGTATTCTTCTCAAGCTGAATTATCTTAAATAGAAGTTCAGTCGGAATTCTTGTATAAACTATTTGTTATGTTTTTCTGGTGGTTTGAATGTAATTGACCCCCATAAGCTCATAAAGAATGGCATTATTAGGAGGTGTGGCAGGGCCTTGCTGGAGGAAGTGTATCGCTGTGTGGGTAGGCTTTGAGGTCTCTTTTGCTCAAGCTTCACTCAGTGTGACACTCCGAACACTTCCTCTTGCCTGCCTGTTAAGATGCAGGATTCTCAGCTCCTTCTATAGTACCATGCCCTCCCTTACACCACCATGTCACACCAAGATGATAATGGACTGAACTTCTGAAAATATAAGACACCCAAATAAAATGTTTTCCATTTATAATAAAAGTTGCCATGGTCATGGTGTCTCTTCATAAAAATCACACATACCAATGCAGTGGACATCAGCCCACCCAGCCAAAGTCACCTAAACATTAACTAAAGCTCCAAAAGTATACATTGATTAAAAACTGGCTTCTTCAAAAATCAGTGTTAAAACACACACACAAAAAAAAAAACAAGCAAACAACAAAACCAATGTGTCTAGCTGTAGTAAAGGAAACCAGATAAACCACCAACTTATAACATATATAAAACATTAACTCCAAAACTCAAAGAACAACAAATATTTTTATACATGATCTGCACCTGCAAAACAATGTGGAGAAAATTTTTTTTCAATTTAGAAAAAGTATAAAATATCTGATCATATTAATGGCTACAAATGGTTATATTTTGATGTTTTTATTTAAATTTGAAACAAGCTTGTTTTACATGTCAATCCCAGTTCTATCTCCCTCCCCTCCTCCCCTGCCCCCCCCACCAAACCTCTATTCCATACTCTTTCTGCTCCCCATGGAGGGAGAGGCCTTCCATGGGGAATATTCAAAGTCTGTCATATCATTTGGGGCAGGGCCTAAGCCCTCCCCACTGTATCTAGGCTGAGAAAGTATCCCTCTATGTGGAATGGGCTCCCAAAGTCCATTCACATACGAGGGATAAATACTGATCCACTACCAGAGGTCCCATAGACTGCCCAGTCCTCCTAACTAACACCTGCATTCACTGGGTCTGGGTTGGTCTTATGCTGGTTTCCCATCTATCAGACTGGGGTGCATGAGTTCCCCTTTGTTCAGGTCAGCTGTTTCTGTGGGTCTCTGCAGTCTGGTCTTCACCCTTTTTCTTATCACTCCTTCCTCTCTGTAGCTGGATTCCAGGAGTTCAGGTCAGTGCTTAGCTGTAGGTTTCTGCATCTGCTTCCATCAGCTACTGGATGAAGGCTCTAGGATAGCATAAAAGGTAGTCATCAATCTCTTTATTGGGGAAGGGCTTTAGTTGGGGTCATCCTTGTAGATCTCTGGACATTTCCCTAGTGCCAGATTTCTCTTTATATCTATAATCATTCCCTCTATTATGGTATCTCTTTTCCCGTTCTCCTCTGTTCTTTCCCTGACTCAATCTTCCTGTTCCCTCATGCCCTCCTCTGCCCTCCTCATCTCCCCTTCTGTTTCTCCTAACTCCCTCTCCCCTCCCCTCATGCTTCCAATTTTCTTAGGAGATCATGTCCCTTCCCCCTTCTCTGGGAGACCATGTATGTCTCTCTTAGGGTCCGTGGAGAAACTTTTTAAGATATTGGCATGAAAAAAAAGTTTTGATTTGTCTATGTTCTAAAAAATATAGGTATAGGAAGGGAGTGAGGGAGAGAAAGAGGGAGGAAGGGAGGGAGGGAGGGCAAAGAATTACATTAAATTTAACAGCTCTCTACCAAATAGGAAACAATCTACAGAGTGAAAAGACAACCTACAGGGTAAGAGAAAATATCTGCAAACTGCTTGTTCAACAGAGGAATGACTACCAGACTATACAATGAACTCAACAGCTGAAAAATAACTCGACTAATAAGTAGTCCAATAACCTAATACTTTCCTTTTAAAGAGACATGCAAATAGCCAATAGATATATGAAAGAAGTTTACTGGCAAAATGCATATCAAAGCTGCTATGAAATCCCCTCACTCACTTAAAAGGACTATTATTAAAAAGACAGGAAAAATAATAAATACTGGCAAGTTGTCAATATCCATTATTGACAAGTATGTAAAACAGCACAAACTCTCCTGAAAAAAAAATGAGAAGTAGAACCATATGATTCAGCAATCCCACTACCAAATGTATATCCAAAGGAACTAAATCAGTATGCAGAGATTGCTACAGTCACATGGGTGATGCAGTGCTGTTCACGAAAACCCCACGATGGAGATGACCTAAATGTTCAATGATCAATGAATCAAGAGAAAGGATACTGCATACATACAATGAAATACCATTCCAGCATGAGAGAATGAAATTTTGTTATTTGCAGTATATGGATATAACCAGAGTGTGTGAAACTGTGTCAGAAGAAAACAGTCAAGGATAGGAATAGTAATCCTTATTTCAGGATAATTGCTATATCCCTGAAAAATAGGAAAGGAGGAATTGAGGGTGACGAAAGGCTACAATGTTGCTGAGGTACAACAGAACTATGGTTGACAGCAGTTATTGGAATAGCTAGAATAAGGGGATTTTGATGTCCTCAATGCAAAGAAATCATAAATATTTGAGGTGAAGGACCTAATCAACCATTGAGGATCTGTATTGAAATATCATATTTTATTCCCATCTATAAATACTGTTACTTTAGAAAATTTTAATAGCAGTTAAGGTAGAAAGAGGACATGGATTTTCAAGAGATCACGGAGGGATATATGGGAGACTTTTGAGAGAGGAAATGAAAAAAGCAAAATGATATGTTTACATTATAATCCCCAAAACAAAAGAAAGAATAGTAATTATCACCAGACAGTGCATCTGTGTTCTCCATGTAGATTCCATTTGTAGAGATTCCTATTAGAAATGTTTTATACATATGAGTGCCTGAAGAAGAAAATGTAAGTTAGAAAAATATGTCCCTGTGCTTTTAAGTTTCTTACAAGATGGAAAAAATTTCATGAGCAGTTTGATGAATTATTTAAAAAGCAAGTATCAGTCTGGAGTGGCATACAAGGTTGAATCCAGGTCACCAGAGAGTTAAACATTAAGGAACTCCAACCACACTTATACAGTAAAGAGAAGTAATAAAATAATGAAATATAAGAAACTGAAAGTCCTGTCATTATTTTATCCAAGGGTCACACATGTAACTGCAGGTCACAGGTAGATTTGCCCAAGGTAGATTTTATCTCATCTGCGCATATGTTTTAAACTTCCAAATGTTCATGTCTTAGGCTTTTCCCAAGGTCTTATTCATACACTGGAATCAGGAATAGCCGGGTCCCCCTAAAGAAAGACCTTGATAAAGCAACTAAGAGTTTTACTGTCAGCCTCTCCAGTCCTTCCCCAGAGGGAGCTACATCCTCTTACAAGGGTAACTAGACACAGTTTTACCTAAGGGATCTAGTAAGTCTCCAGCCCTGTGTCTTTACTTGGTTTGAAAGGGACATGACCATGTGTCTCTTCCAGATATCATAATGGTCCACTATACTGATGACATTATACTGACTGGACAAAGTCAGCAGAGGTAGCAACCACTTGGCCTTGTTAGTAACACATGTGTACATCTGAGGAAATTAATCCAACCAAAGTTCAAGGGCCTTCTACCTTATGAAATTCTTAGGAGCCCTGTGTTGCAGGGCATGCAGCGACACTCCTGCAACTTATTGCAGGAGAATTTATTGCACCCGGCCCCTCCCACCACCAAGGAAGATACAAACCAATAAAAAGCACTCCTCCATGATCTCTGCATCCATCTCTGCCTCAAGATATCTGCCCTCACTGCTTTTGATGTTGAACTATTATATGAAAGTGTGAGTGAAGTAAACCCTTTCTCCCCAAATGTATTTTGGTCATGGTGCTTTATGACAGCAAACATGACCCTAACAAAAACACAGTATATTATGGCTACACCAGGGAAAACATTATAAGCTCCCTCTTTTTTTATTGTTTCTTATTTTTTAATTTTTTTTTTCATTTTACATACCAACCATAGTTCCCCCTCCCTCCCCCACTCCTGCTCCCCTTAACCCATCCTTCATCCAGTCCTCAAGGCCTCCCATAGGGAGTTGAAGCTCTGTGTTTCAAGTAGGTAGTTTATACAAATAGCAATGAAGGTGGAAGGAAGTATAGCGTGATCTAGAAGCAAGTGCAATGAGTTGTAGGATGTTGTAGCCAAGAGGTTAAATTCATAAGCATGCCAAGGGAACACTTCTGTTCTTACTTCATCCATCCTTCAAATCAATGTTATTGCCTAAGTCCAGGTGCCAAGTGCTTGGCTCCCTGTTACAATGTGTGTTGTGTAATTACAGCATCATCCGTTGCTACGGTGCACACAGCAGTGCCCTTATGTCACCATCATGCAGAACAGTTATTTCACATGTTCCCAGGAGAGTTTCCTTACTTGCCCAGAAGCAAAGCTAAGAACGGAGACTTCCCTGATGATCTGCCTGTCTTTGCAACAGTGTTAAATGCTTACTTCGTCATCAGATTTTACTCCCTGTGTGTGATCACATTCTTCAAAGAACCAATCCCCCCCCCCAAACACACACACACACACACACATACTGAGTTCCTGTCCTGGGCATCATAAACAGTGATGGAAAGTTTAGATCCATAGTCATCATATGGCAATTGGGAGAAGGAAGTAAACCCCCAGGATGAATGGAAACATAACTAGCATGCATATCCTTCACATCTAACTCCATTTTTAGGTTTATCCTGCTTTGGAAATGGCTCATAAATTTTAGTCCTTTACAATCAGTGCTATGGAAAATTTGGCTTCTTAATTTACAGTGAAGTTGCAAGAGGGAGAAGTTTTATACACAACTTCACCCGTGTGCTAACACATAGGAAGTACTATAATAATATAATATTTAGTGAACCGATGGCTGAATCTATCCATCCATCAATCAAAACCAATTAAAACTCACATGAAAATATTACCATTCCCAACCATGCCTTTCCTTCTCCATCTAGCCTGTCAAAGGCACACTTGGGGCCAAGCCAAACCTTTGTTCTCAGCCCACCAGTTCTCAGATGGGCCCTCTGCGAAGTGGAGATCCACAGAGCTGCTACAATAAATGTGAATGGAACACTATTGGGGCTCCAGGGAGCGCTTTCTTGGAGCTGAAAAATACAAAGATCTGACTGACAAGCTTTAGAAAATAAATACAGAGCCAATGAGCCAATATTTTCCCTCGCTGACACAGTGATGTAGAAAATGGGTATGGCTAATGTAAAAGAAATTAAGAATTTTCCATAAATTGGATTAAATTCTTCATTTCAAAAAAAGGTCTGTTTTCTTGAATATACTATGTAGGGAAAATTAAATTTACTTTCCACTGATCACCATGTTATCCACACCATGAATTCTAGACTTGGAAAATTTAAGAAGTATGAGAACTAAGAATATGGTCATAACAGCCCCAGAAATCAAAGGACTCATGGATGTGGCAAGGCTGCCCTTATATCATGCCAGACAATCAAGCCATGGCTGTACACAGATGGCAACTGTTCACTCAGTCTTCTCATTGGGCCCTTATTGTTTTTAGAATTACTTTGGCAGCTTACTTTTTAAAGCAGCGTTTTGCAGAGGGAAGAAAAGGCTTTGTTGTAGCTTTTGTGTTCTGAAAGAGGAATTTTCTGAAGAACCTAGAAGAGAAGGCCATGAGGCTTCGTGAGCTATAAGTGATTTCTAAAAAATGAATACATCTCTGCAGGCTGGTACCAAATAACCACAGGGAAAAAGATAAAGTGTTTGTTTCCAGCTTGCTTTATCACAAAGTCACTTGTGAGTGGTGAGATTCTTATTCGGTAAGATTGTTTGAAGACAACATGGAAACCCTAGCGTGGGTGGGAGGCGGATTCTCCATTGTCCTTCCAACTTTATATAGCATTTCGAACACTGACCTACATATGATGCTACCCTCCACACTGAACAATAAAGGGATTCGTTTTCTATGCGGCAGCATCAACCAGAATTCCACTTATCCACAAGGCAAGATTTATCCTTGAATCAGGAGCCATCATAAAATGTAACCAGGTCATCAAAATTGCCTTCATAACAGAGTTGCCAAGGACATAACTAACATTTGTTATGATGTGCATCACATGTTCGTTAAGAATAATCATGAGTTAAGATGTAATCCATGGCAAAACAAACAAAATATCGAATACAAAGTGAATAGTCTTGTTAGACATAATTTAGGGTTCATCAGTTACTAGACTTTTATGTAACAGTTGTCCTCTGTGACCTTTTTTTAAAGATTTATTTTTAAATTTTTGTGAGATGATAATATAATTTCATTCATCCCTTCCTTTTCCTCTTTTTAAACCCTCCCATATATATATATGTATATATACACATACATACATACATATATATATATGGCCTCTTTTTTTTCACTAGTTGTTATGATATGCACATACATATGCATATATCTATATTTGCACACACGCATATATACACATACATATTTCTAAAAATAAACATTTGAGTCCATGTAATGTTACTTGTGTGGATGCATGCAGAGCTGAACGTTTGGTACTGCCCTAAACAACCAATCGGTGTCCTTCCAGGGGAAAGTTACATCTTCTCCGAGGGTTCCTCGGTTGTTTATAGTTCTTCGTAAAGAGTTCAGGTCTTGTGGGGTTTTTCTTGTCCAGTTGGGCATATACATTGGTGCCATCCTTGTTGAGCTCATGCTCAGGCAGTCATGTTGGTGAAACTTTATGGGTTTAACTCATTTACTAGGAGAAGTGGTCTCGCAGCAAACTCCCTGATGCTCTGACTCTTATGATCTTTCAGCATCCTCTTCTGCAATATTTCATAAGCCAAAACCTAGCATAATCCTTAGCAACAGTCTATAAACATTTGTTCTTATTCCCACAGATAACCATAGTCCTCATCGAGGAAACTTCTCTTTACAACAGAGGGAGGGCACTACAGAAAATGATAGTCAATCAAAATCCTACAACCTGTGGGAAGAAACAAAGCCCGCTAACAGCTTAGCTTGGATTTGGTTCTCCAAGGATTGTTATGCCTGAAGTAAGCAATATTCAGGTGGGGCAAAAATAGAAGGAAACTGTCATAGTACACATACCCCGTGCCTCCTTGCACATTAGATGCATACTAAAATCATACAACATAATTATAGATAATCAACCAACAACTAAAAAACAAACCAAGGAAGTCCTCTCACTGTCAGCTTTGCTCAGCAATTGCCGACTAAATTTCAGTTTCTAGAGGCATGCCCCCTTCTTAATATACTAATAATTCCAATGTGATATGATCCCAATAAATACAGAGGCAGGCAGATTCTTTAAAATTACATACATTTCTGAGGCTTATCTTTAGTTTTAATTATGGGTGTAAGTCTACATGTAGATCACGATAGGGTGTTACATTCTGTCAAAGGCCTTTGTTGCTTTTGATGATGTGATCATGTGGATTTGTCTTTCAGTCTGTTTGTGTGATGGCTTACATTTATCAATTTACAAATGTTGAACCATCCCTGCATCTCTGGGATGAAGTCTAGTTGATCATTGTGGATAATCTTTTAGATATATTCTTAGTTTAGGTTTCTAAGCATTTTGTTGTGAATTTTTGCATCTATATTCATAAGGGAATTGTTATTTCATTCTCTTACTTTGTTAGGTCTTTATGTAGTTTGAGTATCAACATAATTTTGTTTCCCCTTTTGAACAAAAAAAAAAAAGTTTTTTGTGTAACAATGAGTCCAAGGCAATCCTCCACTTACTTTTCTGTCAGATTCCATGTATCTGACCTTATGTTGAAGTCTTGTTATGTTGAAGTTCTGTTTCTGTTTTGAAAGTGTGATAGAATTCTACATTAAACTATCAGTCTTTGGGCTTTTGTTTTGGTTTTGGTTGAGAGATTTTTATTGCTTCTATTTCACTAGGGGTTATAGGTCTGTTTAATTTTTTTATCTGATCTTGACTTAGCTTAAGTAGATGGTATGTACCAATAAAATTATACATTTCTTTTGGATTTTCCAGTTTGGTGGAATATGCGGTCTTAAGACATGTCCTTACAATATTTGTTATAATGTCCCCTTTTCATCTTCAATTTTGTCAATTTGGATCTTGTCTGCTTTGTGAGTTAGTCAGTCTTACTGTTGTTTCTCAAAGAACCAGCTCTTTGTTTCATTGATTGTTTGCATTTTTATTTCTTTGTTTCTATTTTGATTTCAGCCTTCAGTTTGAATATCCCTTGCCATCTAATACTTTTAGGTGTGATTTCCTTTTGTTCTAGAGCTTTCAAGTATGCTGTTAAGTTACTAATACAAGAGCTCTCGTTTTTCTTTCTATAATGCAGGCACTCAGCACTAAGAGCATGCCTCTTTGAACTGCCTTCATTGTGTGCCATAAGTTTGGGCATGTTGTGTTTTATTGTCTCATTCAATTATAGAAGTTTTTAGTTTCTTTCTTAATTTCTATCCTGACCCTTTTTTCATTCAATGCTCAGTTCTTCAGTTTCCATGAGTTTGCAAGCTTCCATTGTTTCTGCTGTTGATATCCAGCTTTAGTCTGTGGTGGTCTGCTAGGATGCAGGATATTATTTATATTTTCTTGTACCTGTTGAGACTTGCTTTATGTCCAAGTATGTGACCAGTTCCAGAGAAAATTGCATGAGGTGCTGAGAAGACATATTCTTTAGTGTTTGGGTGAAATATTCTATAAATACATGTTGGCTCCATTTGGTTTATGATATCAAGTAGTTTCAGTATTTCTCTCTCTTTTCCCTTCATCTGGATGTCTTCCCACCATCACTGTGTGATTTTAGTTGCAGTGGCGTATATTTTATGTATTTCAGTCCCTTTCTGGTTGAAATCCCATTGTTAATCCCTACAACAATCCCGTGAGATCAGCAGTGTGACAACCTCAGTTTGCAGGTGAGAAGACTAAAGCACAAGTTTCCACACCCACAATGCACACCTTCGCCGTCTGTGTCCTGCTGCTGTGAACTCTTTCCCAACATTAGCCTTGGCTCCTCCTCTTGAGTGGGAAGGCTTTGCATTTCTACAAAGGTGTGGACTTTGTAAAGACCTTTTCAACTTGTTTTTACCTCTGAAGAACTGTAGAAGGTTTTTCTCACATCCAGCTCTTTGATTTGAGAGGCCCTGATAAAATCAGGATCTCCAGATAGAGCTGCCAAAGCAAGCTGCTCCATAGTGGACCTCGAGATCTGACCTTGTCCTCCAGGAGAAAACTTGGAAGGTTTTGATTCAGTCAACCATGAAGCCCTTCATTTTCTTTCTTGAATATGTTTGCAGCTGAGAGATTTGAAAGATGCCCTCTCCTGAGGCTTTGTATGTGAGCATTTGCTAAACAGGTCGCATTAACTACAATCAAGCAATACCTTTGTCTTCGTGTATTTCTATTCAATTTCCCTTTCATCCCAGTTTCTTGTGTGTTTGGTGGCACTGAAGTAACTGTGTGTGTGTGTGTGTGTGTGTGTGTGTGTGTGTGTGGTGTCAGTGTATACTGGTATGTGTATGTGCACACGTGTGTGAACACAAGTTGAGGACATGTGTTTGTCTTTTTGGGTCTGGATTACCTCATTCAATATGATCTTTTCCAGTTCCATCCATTTAACTGCAAATTTTATGATTTCAATTCTCTTTATAGCTGAATAGTGTCCCATAGTGTATACATATCCCTTTTTCATTATCCAGCCATCAGATGAAGGACATTTAAGTTGCTTCCACTTCCTAGCCATTGTGAAAATAGCAAGAAGGAATCTTATAGTCATCTTTTGCCTCTCCTGGAAAGACTCAGTTCTAATTTCTTGAATTAATCAATTCATAAATCTTTTCTTTTTGCTCTGACCAACTATTCAAAATTACGTTTGCCAGATGGCTAGCCACACAAGCCTTCCTTTACATAGCATGAAGCTATTGCTGGACTGCCTAGCCTAAGAAGTAGCTGCCTAGTCTCATGACCTTTTGTCTCCTATAGCCAATGTAATAAACTTTGAGAACGTTTGTGGTGCTAGACCCATAAGACAGAATGACTTGGGATCTCTGAACCCCATTTAGAAAAAAAGATTTGTACTTACCTGGAATCCCTACTTTGGACTATTATGTGGAAGAGAAACGAGTTAATAGTGTGTTAAACAGTGAAAAATTGGAGCTCTTGTACTATGTGTATTAAAGATAATGTATATTAGGTGTTGGAGCACACTCTGTCCTTCATCTATTGCAGCCCAATCTGAATATGATTTCATTATGAATCACCACCTATGTATCATAGATGCAAGACATTGTTACCTCACCAGCCTTACCTACAACCCTGAAAGTATCTGTCTCTGTGGCTACTTTGCAACTGTTTTACTCTATTTGACCTTTTTCTAGTTCTCTTGTCAATGTCAGGTGATCTTGAAAATAGTATGGTGTGACACAGCAAAGACTAATGTCCTGCCAAGTTCATTCTGTCTCAGGGATTTAGTGTCACCACCATCTCATCCTGTAAGATGCCACTGATCTTTTCCATTATTAAGACATCTTCACAACATGCTAGCAGTAAAGGATTCAATGTCCGTTAAAAGCCAAAGGCCTCTCTTCATCCCATCGCCTTTGGTAATTTGTGCATTTGGCGCTGATTCAGGTCTTTAGATATTCAACAGAACCCTTTTGTCTTCTGATGGTTACAAGGAGTGGTGATTAATGCTGTGAAGGTGCGTCACACTAGCCCCTTTCTTCGAGACACTTCATGCAGGTATGTTTTGCAGAGGGAGACTGCTTGGGTGTGCCAGTTGTCTCAGAGACTGATTTCACACACATCTCTCCTAGAGTAAAGGATACTACTGACTGCAGCAATCAGCTGCAGTAATGTTGTAACACCTAGTACGTACTTGGAAGGTTGAACTTATCATTTGATATTAAAGTGAGTATACAGGTACCCATCGGATTTTCCCACCTGCCAATACACCTGTGGGAGAGAAGCTTTTATTTCCCAGTGCTTAGGTCACAATGCTGCTCTGCCCTGTTTGTCAGATGTCCAAAGGACACAGTAGCTTCCTCTAGGCAAAAGTGACGCTGCCGTTATTATTATAGAAAGGACAAATGATTCAGCCCTAGAATAACTTAGTGAATGAATCACAACAGACTGATGGCATAGCTCACATTCAAAAGCCAAGAACCAGAATTGCATGGTTTATTTTAAGACACGGAAGAGTAAAAAGCAGATTGAAAAAAACATACGACATCCCGGCAGCTCAAGCTCTCTGCAAACAACCGTGGCATTTGCAGAGTTCTGTGTGTCTTCTCAAACGTGGTTGCAGTTTTAATGTGTGTTGACATCCTTCTCTGTGTGCAGAATTAACTGGGAGAACAACATGGTGTGCTTTTTTCCAGCTTGCTACAGGGTGAGATCACAGACAGAGCCCACAATTGAACAGCCATCGTCATGAGAGGACACTGAGACACAGTTCCCCTTGAGCTAGTACAAAGTTGTATCATGGCTACATGTGATCTCCTGTGTCAACACTCATCCAACGCAGGGAAAAATAAAAAGCCAGCAATGGAGTCCTCTTTCATGGTCCTCTGAAGCAGGGGCAGGTGAAACAGATTTGGTCCTTGGAGAATAATTTTGTGCTTTACATTAAAGGAATGGTAAACAACCAAGGAGAGAACCTCACAGAACCTCTCTCTCAAAGAACTGGAGTTCCAAACCCTGAAGAATAATAGAGGGAAAAATTAAATATTTCTAACACGAAACAAATTTGGGAAGAATGGAAAAGCAACAATATACAAGAACTGTACTGATTTGTAAGTGAGCAATTTAATTTCTTCAGGCGAGTAAATCTCCAATGTGAATTAATTTGCTTCATGCTGGGTCCTGCTGGTTTTTCTTCTCTCCTCAATCACTGCTTATTTCATAAAATCAGCATTCACCTATCTTTTTTGATTATTTAATTTCAGGGGGATTTTCTTTTCACAAAGCTATTAGCACAGCAAACCTCAACTCCAAGGGCTATGTGTAAACACATGCTAATGGCCTGCTCAAGTGTGGGGATTGTTTATTCCATTCTGTTGCCCACATTGTTTGGATGCTTCCCTTTCTCCCCAGTGAACTCCCTCAGTGAGATTCCTGAAGTGGCTTCTCCCTGTGTTCATCTTCTGATGACATTTACCAAGTGTTCAGGCTCTCACAGAAAAACCAGGAAAGCAATATTCAAACTGTCACAGATAGATTCTTATTTCAAAATGACAGACAGGTCATGAGCTGTAGCTGACAGAACTAGTAAAAAAAAAAAAAAATACACACTAGTATTCTAAAATAAAAATTGCCACCGACTTTACTAGCTCTGTCTCTATGGATGTCTAATTCTTCTGCATTCCCAGGGGTTGTTAAAAGCAAGGTTTATTTGGATTGAGAGTTACTATTCATTAAAAAAAAAAAAAAAAAAAGGAATTCTCCTAGGAGAATATTCAAATAAAGGCTGCTTGAAGTATGGTACAAAGGGTTAGGAATAAACAGTCTCTCCTCTAAGATGAGTCAGTTGGGTTTTCACTTTGTCTCAAGGACAAGCACAACGCAGATGGCCTTTGCTTTCCTTTTTATTCTACTTCTTCCTGACTCTGATGAGTTACCTCACCATGAAGGCTGCTAGTGGCTGGCCTGAGCGGGGATGTGTCAGAACAGAGCATCCCTTCTAAATCCAAGGCTGGGTTTTCCCACTCCAAAGCTTCTCCCCGAGTTCTAGATGACGGTGAGCATCTGTCAGAAGGATAATTGTTTTTCCATGTGATTTTAAAATAAAGTCTAACTTTATTATGCCCTTTGTAATGATATTTGTCATTTTATAGTTAATGACAGGCTGGCAGACTGACTTAATTGAAACCAAAACCAAAGACCGCCACGGGAAAGATACGATCACGAAATCAAATATTCATGCAGACCTTCAGGTCGAACTTAATTTGTGAAATAACCTCTCATGTTGTGTATTGTAACTGTGCTTATGTTGTTCACTCCCATGCTTTGTCACTGTAGAGACATGAAAATGCTATTCATTGTTGCTAGGAGATGGGTGGCTATGGCAACAGCATGGGGCAGAACCAGATGGAGTGCTCCAAGCATAGTCAGGTTTAGCCTCCTCCTTTTTGATCTCCAAATGACTCCATGGCAGTCCTGTAAAGGAAGCCTGAATCAAGGCCTCTACAGCTTGTTTCAAAAGATAGGCCACATGGTTTCTCCTCACATGTCAGCTGTCCCCATTAACAAGTGTCTTTGGGGTGTTTAACGATGTACTGTGAGGTTGTTGGAAAGGGGAAAGGCACTGGGTAACAAGGGGATTATCACTGTTTAACTGTGTTCTCATACTGTTATTAATTTAGCATAGATCTGGTGCCATATGCTTCTTGTCGTCATGCCACTGAACTCCTGGTGACTCTCATGGAAGTGCCACTCTGGAAACGGAGGGGACATATGCGCCTAATTTTGGTTTGCTCATTCCTCAAAGATTTATGTCTCTTCTGAAGTCGTGAGTCATTATCCTTAAGACATCCTTCAGTTTCATCAGAATGGGCTATCCTCCCTGAGCCTTCCGTATGTGGTGGAATCTGCCTTTAGTCTCGGTGTAGTAGAATATTATTTTCCAGTGTGTGACTTTTATTTAGTCTGCATTTGTTTAACTCTGTGAAGCTGTGGTTCTTTGCCAGTCTAAAACATCTGATGGTCCTAATAAAGAGCTGAAGGCCAATAGCAAGGCAGGAGCCAGCAGAGGCAGGGCTGGCAGGCAGAGAATAAATAAAAGGAGAGAGGGGGAAGGAGAGAACAAGGGCAGGACTTCCTGGGCCAGCCATCCAGCCACCCAGATAAATGCTCAGAGGGAAAATGTAGTTGGGTAGATTTAAGAAAAGCTGATTAGAAACAAACCAAGCTAAGGCTGAACACTCATAACTAAAAATAAAACTCCGTATGTGATTCACTTGGAAGCTGGGTGGTGCACTCCACACCACACACACACACACACACACACACACACACACACACACACACACACACAAGCCAAAAGAGTAAGAAACATTTAAAACAATATCCCAGCACTTGGGAAGCTGAAACAGAAGGATAGCCACAAGTTCAAAGCTAGCATAGGTTACAAAGTAGAACTTCTCACCAACCTTCCCTTCTTATCACACAGTTACACGTAGTACCACAACTAGTTTTCTTTAAAAACCTTGGGATGTAGAGAACACTGACTCTCCCCTCTTACCACCAAGTAAAAACAAAGACCGTTAAGGTCACCAGTATTTGAATTAGGCCAGTTTCTCTAGAGCAACAGAACCCGTAATTGAATTTTTTTTTCTTTTTTCTTTTTCTTTTTTTTTTAAACAAAAATAATTAATTCAGAATTTATGTTAAAATAGTAACAACAGTTGTCTCTCATCAGAGGAGCCCAGCAGTGATTCAGTCTCTGGGGCCAGTGCATCCCCAGTCAGAGTAAATGCCACCACAGTGGCTGTCTCACACCAAAAGCCCTACAACCCAGTACTTACTTGTTCAGTCCCTGGGGCTGATGCCTCAGCAAGTCCCAACCTGGACCTGTACACCTCAAAGGTTCCTGGAGAGCTGCTGGTCCTTGGTCAGTGACTAAGCCTGGACATTCTGGTTCTGAGGTGGAAGCAATCAGCAGTAGCAGCAACGAGTCAGAGCAATTTGGTGGCACAAGGGACAGACAAGGGACAAAGCAGAACTGTTTCCTATGCCAGGCCTCTGTTTACCTGGGGCATTCTCAAAGGGTCCGCCCACACTCAGGGAGGTCTTTCCTCCTCCCCTGAATCCATCAGGACTTCTTCAGGTGAAGTTCCTCACACATGTGATTCCAGTTTCTGACAAATTGACGTTAAAACCCAACCATCACAGGGCTCATAGGGATGAATCTGTTTTTTCTAACAATACCCATTACTCATCATTTTCAGTATATTGCTCTTCCCCAAAACACTATGACTTCATACTCGGTACCACGACAGGTGCAAACTGTTGAACCTGATTCTGCCCAATTGGTAGTTCTCCAGCCTACATAGCTGAATTTTTGCGAGTCTTTCCTCTGATAAGATCACAGAAATTTCCAATTTCGCGTCGTGTTCAATGCTGCTCTATTCCCTCACGGGAAACATCTCTATTTTTATTTCTATCCTTTTTGCTTTCTCTATGATGAACGTTCAAATATTTATCAGATACTTCCTAAGTACCTGGCCCTCATGCCAGCTTCCAGTATCTGAAGAAGAATATGACCTGAGCGTGAAACCATCTAATGGGGGTAATACATCCATAAAAATTAACAGTGGATGTCACTTCTGAAGTGCTGTCTATATATATATGTAGGACATTTTTGGACGCTGCATTTAATGTTCATAATGTCATCATTATCGTTTGTAGCTGAGACTTGAAGGAAGTCAGACTCAAGACTGCTAAGTGGCTTTTCCAGAGTCAGAGAAGCAATGAAGCAGACTAGAACATAAGTCCGTCTCCCTTCCAAAATGATAATTACTGTATTGATTTGACATGATGAGATATTCTCAGTAATAAAATGTGTGTTAGTCCAGGCTGGCAGCCAGAATAGGACGTGATGAACTTCATGATGGAGGGGCCAGACCGCTCCTAGGAGCTAGAACAGATAAACAGATAAATAAGGTTTGGCAATTAACATGGTAGGAAGGGGACATGTGAGAACCAGGCAGGACCCTAGAGCATGACAATTTTTAAGCTTCCTTTAATATGAGTCCTCCCAGCTTTCCCACGAATTCCCTGATGGCACTTTTGGGGCAGGCACACTTGAATACTATTGCTTATACTCTGGACCACACAAATGTTTATCCAGTTTCCTTGACCATGTGAAAGCTGAGGATAAAAATTACACCTTTCAGCTATTTTTCATCCTTTAAATCATCAAGGCTTCCAGAGTACAACCGATGATAAGTATGACCATATGTCGGCCATGTAACTTTTTATAGTTTGGAAAGTCTTTCATTTACATGACTCCTTAGATCTGTATTGATTATATCTAGTAATAATTTAGTAAAGTCTGCTAGCTTGTTGATTGGAATTCTCACTAAAGAAACCTGTAATGAATACAGCAGTTAATTGGAAAATAGTAAAAGCTCTCTTTCTGTCATGCAAATGATTAATAAATGAAGTCTCATGCTTGATAGATATATGAAAACACATAACTATGCTAACACTACAAAACCTGTAGGGTTATTTTCTGTCTTTACATTGATGCACAACAGTTTTATCACACAAGAACTACCAGATAAGCTCCTTAAGCAATTCAACCATTTGACAGTTGAACCAACAGAAAAAAGGGAGTCAAATTGTAATTAAATTTTTATGCAGGCACTGTTGTCCATCTGAAGTTCCCTGGAAAACCAAATTAGCAAGTTTCATATGGACTATACATATCAAGAGGGTACCTCCCTGCCATCTACTGCCTTCTTCAATTGCAGGCCCTTAAGAAAGTTACTATAACATGATTCTGAAGGCATGAATGCTTCTGAACCTTAATCAAAGAGTGCAGGACAGGCAGGAGACACAGATTGCCCTTACACAAGTCCAGTATGTTGCAAAAATCCAGAGGGTGCCCAATCATACAAACTGCCTCCTCTCTAGGATAAAAGTTTGCTTTTCCTAAATGGAGACACTTTTCATCCAATGGCCACAGAACTGGCCACTGTGAAGATATCCTGAGTAAGCACAGATCCCTAATTGAAGCCAGTGACTGTTTTGTCTCACTGGATGCCACACTTGAATCCCCCCTGTCATCTCTAGCTCATGGACGAGCAGAAAAATATTACAGGTTATTCTCTTCTAGATTTTGATGGCTTTGGGGACTTTCCACTTATTGTGTTCTTCTTTTCCATTTATTGTGGAGCAAAGATAATTCACCCATACTGATCACTGGAACAGAATTCAGAGAAAGCATAGGAGGCCCACGCCTTTGTGTCTTGAACATTGGGACTAGCAGGATCACCGTGTGTCCCCATTTGACACTGTCTCTCCCTGCCACCACTCCCCCAGTCACATTATCACCTACATGCTATTCTCTTGACTCACTGCTTACTAAGAAAGGGACTTTGTTGTCCTCGTCTCCTCTTCAGAATCTGGGTACATTACTTGGTACCTCATATGTTTCCTAGACATAGACTTAGGTAAATCAATGAACAAAGTAAAACTATACCCTCCAGAACTGATAACAGCACAGTCTAGGGCAGAGCTGAGGATTCCCAGGAGACTGGGACTCCTCGTCCAGATCTTAGCTTTGAAATAATACCCAAGAATGGCTGTTTCTTCCTGATAAACTTCTCTCCTCTCTCCTCTCCCCGTCACTCTATTTCTGTGTCTGTGTGTCCTGACACTTATGTATGATCATGTAGATTCCCTTGATTAGCATCTCACCAACTTCTGTCAAGGGAAAGGAGACCACAGAATCAGCATCTGCAAGTGTTGAAAGTACAGACTTCTTTCTCCCCATGCTTTGTGAAACTATATTAAGAACTCAGGGAAGCTCTGAGATTATCACGGGTATCAGAGCAGGATTTGTGCCCAGAGACAACTCTTAACAAGACTTTGCATTGCCTGGTTAAATCGTGATGCCCCTTTATTATACTGAGATACACGAATTCCCATGAAACAGGGTGGGATCCTGGTGTTTGTTTGTTTTTGACATTTGACTATCCCCAAACTCATAATTTGTCAGTCTACCAAGTACTAGGGATATATATGCCACCATACCTGGTTTCCTAAACCATTTTTAATGTTTGAAAAGTATCAACTAATTCCTTTGCTCTCAAACAACAGCTCCCAGGGTGTTTGTGCTGCTCTTTCTGATTTAGCGATCAGTAAAGACTTTCTATCCTCACAAGATACTTCTTAACTTGCCTTATAGAGTCATCAATTAGTGCTCAAAATACATCTTTCTTATGTCTTCTGAGGTTTTTCTGCTTTGTTTTCAAGAAGAATGCATTGATCTCTTCTCTGGAATGCCAGCCATAAGAGCTCCAGTGAAAGGAGGTCACACAGTATGCACCCATGTTACCCGGAAGGTCAGGGAAATTTGCTTCCTTCCAAGTTTGCTTTCTGTTCAGTTTCAAGCTGCTATAAATATCACTTTCCCCAAAGCTCTGAAGATTCTCTTTAAAGTGACTTGGCCATGTTTTCAAGATGGCAAGAATAAATAACATTCTTAAAAGTGGAGGGTGTCCGGAGCGGTCTTTGTGGGGCTGCAATCAGAGCCAGCTGAGCAACCCCAAGTCCATACCTGGGGAGTGTGGATGAGGGAAAGGCTAGCTATAGACAATAAAGAAAGACAGAGAGACAGAATAAAGGTCAGGAGGCAGATCAGTCAATACTGAAATGCCACGAGTTTATTTTTCACCACTCTCATACACCATAACCAAAAAGGGGAACACAGTATCATGTATATGGAACAAACTTTTCTTCCTCACTTATTCTAAGGGTTCAGTAACCACACCTTAGCTCCAACTTCTTGTTCCCTAGCCTTGAGGTCAAGGAGTAGCCACACCTCAGATTCAGGTCTGTTATTATTTAAACTAAGACAGCCAAAGCATCCTTCTGTAGACACACCTTAGACCTTTAGGTCTTATGACTTGCTGAGGACAGCTTTGAACTTTCTGCCCTTGTGCCAAGATGGAAGGCAGCCATCTTTATGGGCACCCACAGAAGGGTCCAACTTTTATAAATTTTCTTCTAACAGCCTCAATTTATTTATGTCAACTTGGCATTAGAAATAGTAAAAAAAGAATAAGCTTACTATGATCTCAGTTTCTTCCCAAAAATCATGTGATGAAATATTAACCCTCAAGTTGATACATACTATGAAATAAGAATCTGTAAGAGTGGGTCTGGTCAGTGTCACTATGAAAGACACTCCACCAGGGTCTCTCATCCCTCCCTTCCACCGTGAGTGAACGGAATGAGAAGAATCCATCTACAAAGCACAAAGCAGATTACTGTGAGACACAGGCTCTGTGGGCACCTTGCTCTTGACCTCCCCAGACTCCCAAATGGGGAGGATTGAACCTATTGTACACAAGTAACTCTGGTCTCTAGAATTCTGCTACAGAATGAAGACTCAGGATCCTCTAAGAACCCAAGATCACATTCTGCATCCATTTCATTCTATTCTACCCTTGCACCAAAGTATGGTTTCAGCACAGAGTAGTCTTATGTTCTTTATGTCCTCAGTCTGGTTGTGGGAGTTTTAAGGAGAAAAGGCTATGAGAAACAGAGGTCAAATGGGTAAAAGGACTGTGTATGCTTCATGTTAGACTGAAAAATTTAGTTAATGATCTATTTCTTAATGTTTTGTAGATTGATATGTCTACTTTATAAGATAGTTAGCCAAGAAATCATAATCCTAAAATATAAGTCCATAGAAAATGCATTTTAAAGAACAGGATTTATTGTTATTAATCATGCTGATTTAGGGTAATTTCTTAAAGAGTTCAGGAAGACATTTGTATATTTTTACTTTTTGCTGGAGTGGAATACAAAACAGTATTTCTAGTGTGAACACACACACACACACACACACACACACACACACAAAGAAAAATGGAATTTCCAGCCAGATCTGATTCATCCAGAGAGAATTGATTGGAAAGATTTGTTCACATTTCCTGCACTATGTTGCTCAGGTAAGTTTACTGTTCATATCCCAGAATAATCCACCTGTTTCCGAAAACAAAACAAAACAAAAAAACAAAAATCTTGCTAAACAAACCACTTAGTCAGTTTCTGTTTTGTAAACTGTTATTAAATACTTTATATTTGCCACTCAATTTTCTCCTTATTTCTCAATAGATTAAAAAAAAAGTGGACTTAATCATTGCAGTACTCTATCACAATCTTAAGTAAAGCTGTAGAATTATCTAATTCAGAGTAAATACAAAATTAGCCTCATTAACTCTATCAGACTAACCAAATAAATGTTCTGGATATAGAGCAATGTGACAGCCATACTTTCAAATTGTTGGTGTCTAGAGCTGTCCTGACATTTGAGCTTATCAACAAAATTGAGTGGCTTGACTTCATCTTGCTGATTCTCAGATAATGCAGAAATATTCAGAGGCTTGTTGGAGAGTAATATAAACATCTGGGTATGAGGCAGCTCTTGGATATTTTTGCATCTTTCTCCTCTAATAACCTTTTCTTGCCCTTACACTGACCACTCTGAACATGCATATGAATAAAAAGACATTTCTAAAAGCAATTCATCTTCATTCTACCATTTAAAACCCAGCAAAACTTACACATCACCCATAAATAGAGCACATTAATTCAAAATGTTCAAGGCAAGTTTTGAATACAGTAAATGCAGCCATGCATCCAACTGCACATTGACAACTTTTTACTGCACCAAAGTGATACACACTGAAGTCAGAGAGATCAGACTCCACTTTTTGTTAGCAGGAAGAGTTTTGGAAACCTTCACCCTCTAAGATGTTATTTCTTTTACTGTGAACAGTATCGTTGGTGACTTAACTGAGCTGAGATAATGTAAAAATCTCTTCAGGCTGACTGGCTTACAAGAAACCACCTGTAAGTGTTCGTTTGACTTTCTTGACCTCCTAAATACCTACCAACTTGCTTCTCCCTTATAGTTCTACCCTTAAACTTACATAAACAGTTCGAGTACCAATCTTCTCAAAGAAGAAACTGGTCCTCTGGATGATTTCAACAACAATGGAAAGGCCCCCTGACTTCTGAAACTGTTGTTTTCTGTGCTTGTGTCTAACGTTTCTTGTACAAAATATAAATAAGACATTTATTCTAGAATTATGGATAAATCCAAAAATACAAATCCCCTGAGTAGAGGCGACACAACTTAAATTCATACCAGAAGACCAGTGGCAAACACTGTTTTCGAGAGTGGTGGAGAGGGATCATGGGAAGGAGCAGAAGAGTCACCATTTCCAAAATCGGTCCACAAGGGAGGCAATTGATCTCCAGATAAAAGACACTTCCTTTCCTTCAGACCAGAAACTACACAAAAAGGGAATACGATTAGCATTTTGATAGCAATGTTGTCCTTGTTTTTGTTGTTGGTGGTGGTGGTGGTTTTTTGTTTTGTTTGTTTGTTTGTTTGTTTTTGTTTTTGTTTTGTTTTGTTTGAGACAGGTCTCACTCTAAAATCCAGGTTGGATTTAAACTCCAGGCTGTCGTCCTGACTCAGGCTCCTGAATGATGGAATTATAGGAATGTGACTTTTGCCTTTTGATGGTTCAGATTCCACTTTCACTCAAGGGCTTATTTTCACATCGATAGCATTTTCTATAGCTCTTCCTCAAAGCATTTATGTGATTGGACATGGTATAATTAGAAACATAGCCACTTCCCATGGTGGAATGGCCTTGTCTATAGGAAGGGTTGTGTATGCCTTTAACATCCACACATAAAACTATGAAATAGTGCTTCCAGGTCTGTTTTCCCCAGGGTTTACAGGGGGCGGGAGAAAGAAGAACTGCTGAAGGAAATTCAAAGAAAGCCACCAAATGTATTATACAGCAAGGGTTCCAAGTCAGTTGTTTCTAACCCTGTCACTCCGAAATGGCTAGAGGCCCCAGTAGATGCTCTGAAACTATTCTGTCCCCAACAGGCATTCACAGAAAGAGCAAAACAAAGGGAGGGAAAGTTTTGTTTTGTTTTGCTTTTATTTCAACTGCACATCAATGACTCTTTGTGGTGTGGCTCAACCCAAAACACATACTCCGCTGTTTTAGTCAGCATGATGGCCTAGTGGGAAAATATGAGAGGGTTTAAGAAAATTCTGAAAGTGCCAAGCTGCCATTCCTAAGCACTTATGGGCTTTGATTGAAGACTTACAAAGAACAAAGGCCACATGTGTGTTCAGTATCCCAGACCAACACTCTATGAATACTCAGGGAACATTAAACAACAGCACTTGAATGTAGAAAGACATTAAAGTCTTCATTGACACTCGGGCTAGACTCCTTAACCTGTGATGTGTGTTTTGCACATATGTTTTTTCCTTTTCTTCCTTCCTTCCATCCTTCCTTCCTTCCTTCCTTTCTTTCTTTTCCTTTTTGGTTTTCTCAAGACAGGGTTTCTCTGTATTGCTTTGGACCCTGTCCTGAAACTAGCTCTGTAGACCAGGCTGGCCTGGAAGTCAGAGATCCGCCTGACTCTGCCTCCCACGTGCTAGGGTTAAAGGTGTGCACCACCAATGCCCGACTTTTTTTTCTTTACTAGACAATTAAACAAACTTTTATTGAAGCTTACATTGTGGTAAAGAAATACATTTCAACTGATTAAAAATCTAACACCAACAAAGAGAAATAATAACACCAAAACTTCCTCTCCTGTAGTCATACTAGGATCACTATTCAATCTACAGTTTGTTTTCTAGGCTTTTTTTCCCCACACAAATCTATGTAAATTTCATTGCATATGTGTTCTTAAGTCTGTGCCTTCCCAGGGGTAAAATATTCTTCATTAAAATGTCTCAATCATTCTCCAGTGGGAGAGTAAACATAAATTATTTTAATCATTAATTAGTAAATAATGATTTAATTAAAAATTAATGAATATAAGCTTTCTCTGGCTATATCCTATAACTTATTTTGTAATGAAAGGTAACATATTGACTTTTGTCTATCTATCCATCCATCTACCTACCCTATCTATCCATCCATCTAGCCTATCTATCTGTCATCTAGCTATGTATCTATCATCTATCCATATAGGCTTTAGATTCATTTCCCCAGCTGTGTTTAAACCATATCTTACCATTCTAATATTAACTCAACATATCTAAGCTTTTAAAAAACATCATTCAAGAGGGTACTTGGGAAAGTAAGACTACTGAAATTTGATGTCATATCTGTTACAGGCAAGATGTTCTATCTCTGCAGAGTTCATATATGTTGAAGTTCTGACCTCAAGCATGACTATATTTAATAGAGACCATAGGAGGTGATCAGATGTAAATGAGGTAATAAAGTTGGGGCTCAAGACCTCTAGGATTGATGTCCTCCTAACTGGAAGGGATGGAGAGCTTTCTCCCCACCATGTGAGATACAGTGAAAGCATGGCAATCTTCAAAGCAGGAAGTCCTTATCAGACACCACCCAACTGAACCTTGGTCTGGTGTGTCTGGCTTCCCAAAAAAACAGTGAAAAAAAGCAAATCCCCACCCCCACCCCGTTTTCAATTTAGAGGCAAAATTTTGTGCTCAAAACCATAAAGAATCAATTTTCTAATTTCAGTGTAACGACAAATAAAATATTTCCACAATTTTTCTAAAAAGAATGGGGTTAAAAAAAAAAAAAGTCTTGTGCTCTCTGCAGTGTGTATCCATTTTAGAGAAAGATCGTGAGAAAATGATGCTATTGCTTATAAGTTTAGGGAGGAAAACAAGCGCAAACAGTTCAAAACCAAACTAAATACTAAGGCAAAAGAATTACTACATACAATTTATTCAGCTTTAAACGGGAGTTTATGGAAGTTCTCATGAGAGGTACCTCTCAGGTTGTGTTGAAACCCCAATTGTAAGAGTCTTTTGCTACCAGTAGAGGACAGCAAAGCACACTATCTCAATATCCACCACTTGAGAAAGATGGGTGGGATAGCCAGAAGGTGCCTATCTGACCAACACTAAATACTGCTGTATCACACAGGCCAAAAGAGAAAGCTAAGCACTAGCAGGAGATGGTAGCAACACACAGGTCAAAGGCTGGGAAGATATCTCAGAAAAGTCCTTGCTGAATACACAATCCCTGTAGGAATAGGTACCTGTAATCCTAGGCCTGGGAAGGCAGAGACAGGAGAACCCCAAGCCTACTGGTGAGTCATCATTTAGCAGAAAAAGTGAGCTCCAGGTTCAAAGAGAGCTCTTTCTCAAAGCCTAAGGTGGAGAGTGATGGGGAAAGACACCCAGCATCAAACTCTGCACACATATGTACATATGTGCATGCACACACGATACATAATACAAAACTTTCAGCACACCGATAGGAAGACTGAGGTGGAGCTTACAAGGTTTGCCATTCAGAAGTCAACAAGTGACATCAATCTGAAACTGTCCGAGGAGTCCACTGGAATTGCCTAGAGTATTTCAGATCATCCTGCTCTTATTTCTCACAGTTTAAAACCTGATGGGTATACCTCTCTCTTTTACTCAATTCCTTAAGCTCATCCCGAAGGTAATTCCATGGCATTTTGAATAGTTAGTTCACAAGTCTACGATGCAGAGAAGGTTGACAGTTGCCCCCTCCTCCCCAGCAAACACAGAAGTAGGACTTGAGGCATTGCAGAATTGCAAGGAAAAAAAAAATAGGTGAAAAGGTAAATAAGCTGTTAACCACCAAAATGTACCCAGTGAGCTAGGTGCTTAAAACATTAGACTATACCTTAAAAGCTACAGGTAATACATACTTTTTAATCATATAAATTCTCCCTGAGGAACAACACAAGATAGAGGGTAGAAAGCTCACTAAGAGTGGGAATATGAGGAAGTCTGCTGTGAGTGCATTTCCTCCTAGAAATGGATGCACAAACAAGTCCAGGACAGTGGCAATATTAATATGTAATATGTAATATTAATATGGGGAAAAAGTATGATGGGATCCAACCTTCAGACAAAACTCTGCTGGGAGAGGGAGGATTGGCTTCTCCCATGCTTACACTATGAAGCAGTCAGCCCTGAAACCACATACACACAAACAACAAAAATGGGTTCAGTGGGATGTATTTATATATTTGTGCATATGTATACCAATTTGCAGATGACCGATTTGAGAGTAGAGGGGCATAGGAGGGGATTCTTGGGACTAACTAGATGGAGAAAGGGGAATGGGAAAGTGGTTTTTATTCTATTTTAATTTAAAATGTATTCTAAAAGAAAAAAATATTTTGAAAGTTTTTGCTAGGTCTACTATATTGACATATGCAGCAGTGTAAATATGAGTAGAATCCCACAGTTACTGACATGGTTATCTTCAACTGTCAATCTGATACAAACGTAGAGTCACCTAGGAAAAGAGAACCTCACCTGAAGAATTTCCTGGATAAGATTGGCCTGTTACCAGATCAGTGAGGCATTTTCTTAATTGTCTATTGGCAATACAGAAGGTCCCAATCTACTGTGAGCAGTGCCATTCCTAGAAGTCTAAGAAAGGCATGTGAGGCGTAGCGGAACAAGTCGGGGGCCAAGCAACATTTCTTCCTGATTTTACCTTAAGCCTTTGCCTTTCAATTTCTCCCTTGATTCCCTTGGCCACTGACTGGAACCTGTAAACTGAAATAAACTCTTTCCTCCCCAGGTTGTTTTGGGTCATAGTGTTTGTCACAGCAAACAGGTAGCAAACTATACTCTGGTAAATCGAGGACAAGTCTGTTGCATTCTGCTGGCTACTCAAAAAGAATATGGTTTAATCGATTTCCTCACTGGAGCCATACCTTGTAGCTTTCCTAATGGAAAGAACTAACCATAAATGGTTCCATTTATAGTATCTTAGTACTGCTCAGATTATAGTGACGGACGGAACAAGAGCTCATCTCCGTAGCCATACATGCAGCTCTGACCCACACATAGAACATCTTTGCTCATTCTCCACTGAGAAAAGTTCAAATGTTTATTATACGAGAAAAACTGAATTTCACTTGGCAAGGAAAACAAATAATGATGAAATTAAGACAGGGAGAGAAGAAAGGGACTATGAGAAAGGGGAGGAGGAGTGATGGAAAACAACCACCAAGAAACAAATACCACCAAATATATTGCCATGTCTGAAAGCACCAGGATTGGCTGTAAGTTTTTAAGATAAAATTTGTACATATTATAATGGTTAACATTATGTATCAATTTGAGTGGGCTAAAGGAAGCTAGGAGAGCTGGTAAAACATTATCTGGATATATCTGTGAGGGTATTCCTGAGACAGGTATGTGTAAAAAGAGTTCTTGATTTGTCTAAGTAATAAAAAATTCAAAGTCAGAGATTGGGGGAAATGCTTAGAGATCAGAGAGAAGGAGCAAGCCATGGCACACCCTACCTCCTTAGCATCTCAGCAGATAAAGAGAGCGAGTTCCTGTTTCTCCCTGTTTTTATCCTGTTTCAGTCCAGCTAGCTCACTTCCTGTTTATACAGACCTCCAGATCTCTATGGTTAGCTAGTGGCAAGCGCCATTCTCTGACCTTCAGATAGGCATTATTTGTACAAGCAAGATATCACCACAGATCTGCATTTGAGTGGGTGGGCTGAGCTAAGGAGTTCACACTCACCAATAAAGGTAAGGCAAGATTCAAGAAAAGGATGATGAATGGCAAGGTTACTTTTAGTGCTTAAATTAGAGCATCTGCCACTTCTTGCTGTGGGCATCCATGTTCCTGGCTTTCGGGCCTTTGAATTCAGCCCCCATTCTCTCCCCTTGTTCTAAGGTATTGATTTGGAATTGGAACTATATTGTTAGATTTCCTGGCCCCCGGTCAGCAGACACAAGACGTATCCTTCACAACCATGGGAGCAAATTCCTAATGAATATCCTTCTATATAATTTTACACAGCCTATTGATCTTACTTCTTTGGAACAATCTGAGACACATAATCTATGTTTTCTGATTTCAGATCATCTTATTCTCTGGAACACAAACAAGTTCTTGTGTTGGGATTAAGGAAAATGATTTCCTTTCAAGACTTGATTTCAGCCTGCAGTGAATTTTTATGACCAAGTTATTAACCCCTGAAAAATGAGATTCATAATGGAAATACTGATAGGCTCTTAATGGTAACTATGCTGGCAGGCATCTATATATTAGCCTTAATAGTGTCAACTTGTGAAACTAAAGTGATTGAAAACCTACTCACTTTCACTTAAGCAATCCCTGCTTCACCAGTTTTGGATATTACCTTCATTGGAATGATGTTTCAGGCCTTTATAAAGACTAGTGTCCTATATTTATGAGAATGAGAGTTACAATACTATAGAGTTTTGCAAATATCACAAGCTTGAAACAGCATATTTATTTCTGAATGACCCAAGACTCTGTGGTTCTTTTCTATTTAGGAAATTTACCTGCATAAAAATCTTGAGTTTTCCAGCCATCAACTCACTAGCCTGAGGCCTTTCTCCTTATCCTTCCATCTTAACACATTTTATTCATCTTTCCAGGGGCTCATTGAACAGCTGAAGGAAATAACGATATAACGTCATGAACAGTGACCAAAAGGAAATGTATGTATCCCTAACTTGGGTGGATGAGCTGATTCTTCATGCTGTCAGTAAAAATGTATCTGGATGCCAGATTTTCACTGGATTGATCTCATTACATAACTCACTGCCTGTGACTGTATTCTGTTATGGCCTCTTTTATGCAGCCTGACAACCTATATACAGATGTACCAGTAAATACATGCAGCCGATGCTTAAACAAACTGTTGCCTATCATCATGTTTACCAAGATAAATGTGTTGCCAGATATGTTCTTTCAGAGTTGGTATGAGCAGAGCACAGCACATGACATCTCTTCTTCCTCCAGGGTCTCTTCTGATACCCTCATTCTGGCATTTTAAAACACTGAGCATGGTTGAATGGCTCCAGATGCATTCTCTATCAGAAACTTACAGAAACATGGAAAATGGCTTCATCCCATCAAGAGCTATATTATTTCCAGGCTATTCTAGCAGAGAATAGAAAATTTGAAGGAATTTTGCCTCAAACCAATTGTGACATACAGCATAACCAGAAAAATGAGGTCAATGATTAGAGAAAATTTAGAAAACCCTAAGATGAAAAGCTTAGGAGACAGGGAAAGCTTGTATCCCTGGTTATGTTTCTCATGAACCATCAGAACAAAGTGACGTAAACATCACAGCTGGAGAACTATAATCTGGTTATTTCCAAACACAGTGTTTATAAACAAACATTAACAATAGCATCCTGATGCATGATGTATGCTTACAAACCTTCATACAATGAGAATGTGATGGAAAGCATTTTCCCTCACCCTTTTATGAGCCAGTAAGAACAATGCAAGTATTTTAAGTATCCGCCCAGCTTTCCATTTTCCATTGCTGAAAAGCTAGCTCACCCTTTGCACGCAAGCCTCTAGCTGTGTCTGACAGCTATAAGCTCATTATATTTCAACTGCCATCTGGCCACAGAGACTCAATCCGCTGCTTCAATCACAGAGCCCTGGCTTCTCCAGCCCGGGGAATTGCACTAAAGCGCATGATTTAAATGTCGTCACTGTCAAATCATTGTTGTTTAGTTCATCAAGACAAATTTTTAAACCTGTGGGAGCAAATTTGTCCTAAAGGGTGTTATTGCTGTGCCAAGGATAAAGAATTTGAACAGCAATGGTTGCTCAGCAGCCTCAAATTAGTTTTATTCATAATACTAGGATTTTTAAATGTGAGGTAACAATAGTAATTACCAATAAGCCAAATGCTTAATATGCAAGAGGCCCAATTCAAATATTTTGTATGGAAATGTAATAAAAACAGGTTTATCAAATCCTTATCTTTTGTTCTATACACTTGCTTCTCACCCATTTGTCCTCCTTGGGGGATGGTGTTCTGTGCCAGGCATGTTGCCCGGTTGCCAGAATTAAAAGGTAAGTAATTAGCCCCACTGTCTAGACACTAGCAGTGTAAGACAACAGTCTTAGATTTCTGCTGACAGTGGGACACCGGGCACCGCACAGCAATTAACTTTAAATGATCACTGGTATATTTGGTTAGGCTTTCCTGAACAGCACAGCCCAGGTCACCAAAGGATTCCTGCAGTTATCTGTAATCTCTCAATTGCACGGGTTTAAGTGAGAGGTGTGTGCTTCACATGGACAGCTGTGGGGTTGGGCTTTGGAAAGCATCAGAGGATGCTTTCCATGGTCCCTGTGTTTGAGTTAGAGCTGGTTGGGTTTGCACTTTTTTCTCTCCTGAGAATCACTGTGGAAATGATATCTGTGATGATGAGTTCCTGTCTTAGTTAGGGGTTCTATCGCTGCAATGAAACACCATGACCAAAAAGCAAGTTGGGGAGGAGAGGATTTATTTGGCTTAAATTTCCACATAACTGTTCATCATCGAAGGAAGTCTGGACAGGGACTCAAGCGGGGCAGGAACCAGGAGGCAGGCGCTGAGGCAGAAACTATAGATGAGTGTGACTTATTGACCACCAGTCTAGGAATGGTCCCACCCACAGCAAACTGGGCTCTCTCACATCAATCACCAATTTATAAAATGCCTTTATTATTTTTTCTTATCTTACATATCAATCCCAGTTTCCTCTCCCTCCCTCCATCCCTTCTTCCCTCTCTCCCTCTCTCCTACCCTTCCATGCCTCCCGACTACCCTCCCCTCTCATTCTCCCCCACACTCCACATGTAGGGTGATGCCTTCCAGGAGGGGTCATCTAAATCTGTCAAGTCATTTGGAGTAGGGACCAGGCCCTTCCTCCTGCCTCTAGGTTAAGGGTTTATCCCTCCATGGGGAATGTGTTAAGAGTAAGGTATTTCTGCCTTTCTGGTCCCACTGCTATGCCAGCCCCAAATAACACATAGAGGCACTGTATTAGATAAAATGCTGTTAACCTGTTACTAGTTTTTAATTGGCCAGCTGTCTTAAATATTTACCCACTTCTATTAATCTAAGTATTTCCACGTGGTCTTATCTTACCGGAGAGAGGGCCTGGACCTCTGTCCTCTCAAGTCTCTACATCTTGAGTCTCCTCCCTACTTCTTCCTCTCTCCTCCTAGTCCCACCTTTCAAGCCTACCTTGTTCTTAATTGGTGTTCCCTCCTCCTGGTGACTTTAGCTTATGCCAAGATGACATAAAACTACCCAGCAGGGTTCTCGTTGTCTAATTAAAAAGGAAATGACCTTAAGTAGGTTTTCTAGCTCTACAGTTTTCCTAGGCTTTACTAAGAATAATACAGAGACATATCAGACCTAGGATTTGGGGTTTTATTCCACTTCAGGAAGAACTGCAACAGACCTCTGGCAAAGCCCAGGACCCCTAAGTTCAATGAGTCATATCTCCAAGCCTGGCGTGAAATGACACTTATTAAGACATAAATGTGAAGGGTTTTTTTTTTCAAAGATGACATGAAGACTGAGTACAAGAAGACTAGATGAGATACAGGTCATAATTTATTGCACTTAGCTGTAAAACTTGAATCTTATCATCAGACCATGGTGTTGTACAAACAAGGCACAGAAAAATGAAAGGGTTGGAGAATATGAGGCCATCAAGGTATTAATTCTGCTATTCTCCTTTCTGTTCTCTGTGGTGGAGGATCTCTTCAATCTTTAGCTCTTTTACAGTTCCCCCCCTCTGTATAATGGTCGTCTGTGACATGGACTGTTCTTGAGGGTTCTTGCCAGTCTGTGCCCGAAGGACTGTCTATTATGGTCTCATCTCTGTGCCACGGCATCCACACCTAGTGAGACGTCCACCCACATCTCTGCCACACCTTCATCAGTTCCGTGTCCTTTCCGCCCATCCCACTGCTGTTTTCTGCCTCCCTTTCGCTTTGGCCTGTATATATGATGGTGATAGCATCTCCTCCTCCCTAGCTTAGGCTGGCTTTAAAATAGCTTTCAAGTTAAGTGTGTGTTGCTTCCCCAGAAGCATACTGACTTCCCTAGAGTGCAGTGGGAATCCTGTCTTATATTTGATGGTGACCCCAATTCACCAGAACGTGTCTGTGCTTTTGTTTCTTACTCTTTGGGTAGTGGTCAAACTATAATCCCTAAACCATTACAGGCTTCAAGCAAGTTTGTTTTTGTTACCAACTTAAAAAGTTAGCACTGGGAAAAATTCTACCTGATTTAATATCAAGGGAAAGCTGGTAGATGAGGCAACTGAACAAATAAGTGACATTCTGTGGTTATCTGTCTCTAGCCACTACAAAAACACGAACTCAAGCCAAGTCTTGCGTGTCATGCCTATAATCAGAGTGTCATGAGTTTGAAGCCAGCCTGGATCATATAGTGAGTTCTAGGTATACATGGGCTTCAGTGTGGTATACTATATCCTCAGTGCTTAAAATTGTCAGATTTGCATACCCGTGCCTGTGTCTATCATAACGATGGGGGGAGTCAATCTAGACCAAGCATTAAGGACAGGCTCCTGAAGGTTCTTACTGACTGTAATATACCCAATACACCAATTTCTATGTCAATATCCTTTCTTTTTGTTAGCTGGGAACACTGATTCTGTTACTGTGATGCTTCAACAAGATGGTGCATATATGCCACTTGTAAAAGCTTATTAATGCTCACACTAATGATGCTTTCATTCTTTTTTCTGCCAGCTATCCCCATCCATTGAAATAATCAGCTAGTAACACTGCATAAATCACCATGTATGGTCATGTTGACATAATGGAGATACTGCCAGCTTGCATTTTATAGAGGATGATGTTGAACTTCACAGACATTAAATCTATCACCCACAGTGACATTACTAATAAGAGCTGGAACCAGGAATTAATGCCAAATATGCCTATTGCCAAATTCAGTACATTATCATAATGCCCAGCTGTGTTTCAGCGTCCTAGAAAAAAATTAGTTGTGCAGTTCTAATAAGTTCTGTAGTCTCCTACAATGTGGCTGTATTATTCCCACAAACCTAGGAAATTCTCTCTCTTCCTATGGCTGAGCAGACCTTAAAGAAGCAATAATGTTGTTTGTCCCACAATCAGAAATGAAAAACAGCAACTATTCCCAAGAAGTAGCACATCAGTAACCTTCTTGAAGTTTTAAGGTCAAATTTTAATTTTGGTAACATTGGCTACTTGGTGTTGGTAATATTGGTAATTTGGTATCGGTAATATTGGTAATTTCAAAGGCAAGAGGGAAGTCTGCACTCCTTCTGCAGGTAAAGGCAGAAAAGTGACAATTATTTTTATATGTAAATAGCTTTCTCTTTTTCTCTCATCGTATAAAAGAAAGAAAGAAAGGGTTCTAGTGATTTGCTTAGGCCTGTGTAAACATTGCCAAAGGTCTACTCAACAGGACACACATTTATTCATTTCCACTTTTGAATATACTAAGGGATTCACAACTCATAAAGATAAAACCTGAGTTTTAGCCCAACGGGCTCATTACAGTGATGTTTCAGCATATTTCAACACAGGGAAAGAGCAAATGTAAACTACGAAGACCTATTCTTGCTGTAGCCCCTGGTCATAGGCCCCTTTCTTTCTCATGATTCCCACATGGTTGAAGGGTTAATAGCTCCAAAGGAGTATGCATATTGTCCCAAACCCTAACTCTAATTATACATCAAAACATGGACTGAAAATTGCTTTAAACAAGAGTTATTTGACCACATGCTACATTTGATGTTAAAGAAAAGGAGAATAACCCTGAACTTTGGGGATTGTTTGATTACGGATTGCCTTGAGAATATGGGCAACATCTCAGTGTTTCCCCTTGTTATATTCGAGTCCATTTCCTCTCAGTGGGAACCCTTCTTTCCTTTTCTTTCCCACTCCGTCCTTGGATCACTCTGCACCTGACATTGACTTGCCATCCAAAAGAGACCAGTAACTCTCTCCTTTGCCACTTGCCTACACAATACAAGCTTTTAGACAGATCCCAACACACACACATGCATTCGGTTGGGTAAACTGTGCTCACATGCCTGTAGAGGCTGATGGTGGCTTCTTTTCTGTAGCCTGATCCTTTTAGACTCCAGTCACGATACTCACATAGTGCGTAGTAGTGAAAATCACCTTCAAGCCAGTAATTCTAAACATAGGACATCCTTTTCAGGCAGCTTTATTCCCATGCTTCAACTTAGCTACCAGAACTTGGGTCATAGCTGTCAAACCAAAAGATGGAGTGACTTAGCAAACATAATTTTTCAGGCCTGAAGTTATAATCAATGGGTTTTGCTCTGTTTTAATTAATCTTTTGTAACTTTTCTTTAAACCAAAAGACAGATGGTCAGGAACTGCAAGACAGTGCAGCCATTTAGTAAGTGAAATGACATTAAAAGGCACTAGCTACAATTTCCCATTTTGTTTGTGAAAAACATTTAGATAATGTATTGACGATTTCACAAAAATAATGCTCCCAATTTTTAAAAAGTCACAATCCCAGAAGTTATAGCAATCTGTCAACGAGAGAAAGAGTGAGCAGATGTTTCCCCTATTCACAAATATTCTTGGAATTTTGAGGCAAAAAACACAAAGGGTGTTATTATTATGCACCTGTCACAGGCAACATCTGGCACCAGCGTCCACTCATCTATCAATCCCACAATGTAACGTCTCCTTCCATCTTTCAGCAACTGTAAATGAATTCGCAATATATACAAAACACTGCTTTCATGTGTTGCTTTTTCTCCTTTTTGTTGTTTTTGTGTTATCTGTAGCAAGAAGGAAGCAGTACACAAAATATTTTTAAAATCTGTTCGTATCCTTCATGGTCTTAACGATGATGCCACTGAAAAGTCGATGCAACTAGAGACCGTGGGATAACGTTTTTATTTTCCGAAGAAAATGAGTTTGCATGAGATGTGACAGTCTTCCAGTCACGTAAGCATTTCACAGTCATGCCCACAGTATGCTAGTGGGCATACAGCTTTAGGATCTATGCCTGCACAAATAAATTATACACAACTTTGCTCTGTTGCAAGACAGTATGCATCCTTAAAGGGCTGTTATAAAAGTTTACAGAAGAGATCAAGACCTGCTCCTGGTATTATTTGGGAGACTTCTTTCCATCTAAATGGAGAGAAAAATGTTTTAGCATAGGAAATAAGGGGAAATTTCTACCAATTGTTCTATGGGAAAAGCAACAGATCAAATTCCATTAAGAAGAACATATTTACTATCTAAGTTCTTTTATTATTTTTTGAAATCATGGAAGGTGTAAAATTGATTTCTAAGCATTAGAAATACTTTATGAGAGAAAATATATTTTTGGAATTATGTTTATTATACTGGATTTTCAAACTATTTTATTTTTCAGTGCTAGGACTCAAACCCAGGATGAGGATGCCTTGAGTATTCTCGCAAGTACTAAGCTACATCTTCAATCCAATACTTTTTTTTTCTCCAAAATCATCTTGAACATTTTGTGAAAGACAAGACTATACAGATTAATCAACAATGCTTCTATTCTATTTGGAATAACTTATTAGTACAGAATAGCATATCATTTATGAGTAGAAATTCAAGTCATGTGTTAGGATTCTTCATTTCAAGTTAAGAGACTCAAACTAAACTAACTTAGGCATAAATGGGGACATTCAGTGCTCACCCATAAGGGACAGGCAGGGTAGCTAGAACAGGGAACTTCACCACTGGGTCTCTAAACTCTGTTCCTTACTGCCTGTTAGCCACCAGACTATCCCCTGGGATAAGAAGGTCATTTTGTGCCATGGGAGGCTTAGATAATGGAAGTTAGGCCTAGGTTTAGTTATATTAGAGCTTACAATTCATAAGTGGAAATATCTCCCTACTCTTCATGATTATTTCACTCCAACCTTAACCTGAAACTTTTTCAAAATGAATGATTGGGGCATTTATATCTGGTTTGTCAGAAGAAGAAGAAGCCAGGAAGTGTCACCCAGTAAAAACAGAGCTCCAGTTATGGCCATGTGGTGATAGCTAGGGTGGGATCAAGATGGGTAGGAATGGGAAAACAGATGTCTTCAAACCTAAGAAAAGCATCGGTTCTCCAGAGAAATGATACTCCTACTCAGAGACCTTGGAATCCTGGGATTTTGTGATTATGACCACTGCCTTTAAAGCTTCATCAATTCAGAGCACAATATAACTTCAGTTGTTATCGATAAAACTTAATATTTTTATTGAAATATTTTTAGAATAAAGTAGGTGATTTAAGCCAGGCAGTAGTGGTCTATACCTTTAATCCAAGCACTCAGGAGGCAAAGGCAGATGAGTCTTTGTGAGTTCCAGGCCACCCCCTGGTCTACAGATCAAGTTTCAGGCAACTAAGGCTACACAGAGATACCTTGTCTTGAAAAAAAAAAGTAGGTGATTTATGGTTGGAAATAAAGAAAACTCTTTAGAGGATATTTTACTCTTTGTATCTTATAGCACTTTGCTTATGCTAATTTTAACCTCAATAATATGGTGAAGATGCGTGTAAAGACTATTGTGCATCATCATCAGAAAGAATGTGCTGATAACTCTGGAAACAAAAAATCAACACATTAGTGCTTTGGAACATAGCACGGTCTGGTTCTTTAAGCATTTACAGTAAACATCGATAAGAAAATGGACTGCTAATAAATTTAGACAGACCTCTTGCTTTAAAGAAATTTCTTCCTATTTTGTTCCAATCAAGATATATTGTTTAAACCACACTTACTACCATATTTTGAGGCAGGGTGGGGAGGGTAAAACTTACTTATAGATAACTTTAGCTTGCTGAGTGGAAATTCTTATTCAAATTCAAATCAGGGTAGACTCAAATGAGTACAAATGAGTGCCTTTGTCTTACTCTCTACACTCCAGTTCACTGCTGTGGTGTCTATGTAACAAGCTGTTTGTTCCTCTCTCACTTTAATTCCAAGTAGATTCATAAGAAAAACTTAACATTCCTCATACATGCTACATAATTATTAAGGTGTAGATTAGGTTCCTAATTTTTAATCTTGTAACACAAAGCTCAGATGGGGTCAGACAACTAAATGTGATTAGGATTGGTAGGCTAATTGAAAAAATAAAAGCAGATAGATAGATGATAGATAATCATGATGTTAGTGTATACCTAAAACTATGTGTTGGAAACCTAAGCCCAAAAGCAAGCATTGTAAAACAAGACCCTATAGGAAGTATTTGGCTCCAGGGGAATTTAGGCCCATGAGTGGAGCGGTGCTGCTATAAAAAGTGGTAACAGAAGGGTGTCCTATTAGTGGGTTGTAATGAATTTACCAGACCTGGTAGAATAATAGATGGTGTTTTATTGGGGAAAGAACTTATGCAGAAAACAAGTGAATGTCATGGCGCTCTTACTCCAAGGATGCAGACCCTGCCTCCCTGATGCTCTCCATGACCCGATTTCCAATCCTCTTCCTTTATTCCATCCCATCCACACCTGTAACCATGCCCAAAAGGCGTGGCCATTATTGCAGGTACACAGGCAAAAGTATCACTACAGTGTTCTCACTCTTCTGCTTTTCTGCCAGAAAGAAAAGGGTTTCTTATCTCTTGCTCTTCTTCTTTCAGCCCTGTGGCTGTTAGTATTCAGGCATCTGTAACTGGCCTGTTCTTGGGGTTCTGAAAGGATACGACCTCAACTGCAGCCACTAAAAGCACCACCTGTGCGCATTCATTATGTTCCCTTTTAAAAGGGTCCTGTCTTCTTCACATCCCCTCTCTCTCTCTTTCTCTCCCTCTGTTTCTCCCTCTCTCCCTCCCTCTCTTATCCCCTTTCCTCTCTCCTCTCTCTGGAGGCTGGTCTCCTGGCCTTCCTTTTCCCTTGTTACGATCCCTTTCCCTAATAAAAACAAAACCGATCTGATGGAGCCCTGTTAAATGACATCTTTCTCTCTTAAGCTGCTTTCCTTAAATTACAATAGCGATGATAAATGAAACAGCCAACATCATACTCCAGAATTTGGTGTTGGTCTTTCCAAACTTCATAACTGTGAAGTTACTTCTGTTCTTTATAAATTACCCAGCCTAGGGTACTCCATCATGGTGATGCAAAATTAATTCAGACAATAGATATTGATAGACATGGATATTCAAATGTTAATATATGTATGGAAACACATTACCATCTGTTGTGTGTACCATAACCAGAAACCACAAAGTATCTTAAATAATAGCCACTCCTTTTCTGACTAAAGATGAGAAGTTGAAGATCTGTGCAGCATCTTGATCGTATGCCAGCTGTCTTCCTGCCTGGCACACAGTTATCTTTCTTATGGTGTCTTCACATGGGAAATACAGGTAAAAAGACATCTCTAGGTTCACTTTCTTTTCTCAAAAAGACATCAGTGCTATTGGATTAAGACTTCACCTTGTGATGACATTTAATCTTACTAACCTCATCAAAAGTACAAGTACTGTCTCCTACTGCAATCACATTGGACGTCAGGGAGTCAGCATCAATGTAACAGTGTACTATCACAGTAACATCAGCATATCTATCTCTACCTAAACATTTATGTACATCAATGTGATAGAACACTTATGTAGCACAAGGCCTTATATTCAGCACCACAAAAGGGGTAAGGAACTGTATTTAGACCCTGCGCTGCTGGCTACCGCTGAACCAGTATGTGATGGATACGTTACATTTCTAGATCTAAGCTAATATTTGAAGCTCCCCTGATGGCCAGCAGTGTTGCTGCTCTTGAGAAAGCACTGATTTCACTTTGACTGTCTTTAATTAACTCAGACTCCAAGAAATAAATCTTCCGTGTGTGTTTGTCCAAAAGCTGTGATTTGGAAGCTGACACTGAGTATGTTTGGGTGGTACCTCAGGAAGGGAGATTGGGACAAAACTCCTCCTCTGCCAACTAGCCTGCACCTGTTCTGAATAGGCATGTGATGCCAAATAAATTCATCGAGTGGTTCTTAGGAGAAAAAGGCATGCCTCCCTCCCCTTCCTTCTGGACAGGACGAGCATTCCACAAACCTCTGTCTCATTCACCAAACCCTCTCCCTAATTGCTGGGCTGGATGTAGTAAGCCTCAGTACTTTTTGCACAATTTGGATCTTGGCTTTTGGATTAATTGGCTTAGACTTTGCAGAGATGAACCAAACATGCCATCTTCAAGCTCACTCTTTGCCTTATCTGTGCTATTATAGAGATGCAGACCCTTGTGTTCTTCCTGCTGAATCTTATAAATGATCATCTGCACGTTTGAAGTCTCTCTCTCTGGTGCACTCTCTCTACTGTTCTTTGGATAACTATGATTCTAAAACATGTTAAGTTCCTTTAGAAAGAATTTGGAGAATTTTCCAGTTGGAAGGTATGTTAAATTTATAGTGCCAACCTCTTTATTTTGCAGATGAAGAAACTATAATAGAGAACCATGGTTTACTATGAATTACCTAGTTAACCAGTATCAGAGTAAAACCTGGGGCATGGACAGATAAACACCAAATCTAAACAATTTTATACAAAAAAAAAAATTCCTACGTTGGAAATTAGGGGATTAGTATTCTGTGTCCACTACAAGATGAACACTGAGAGATATTGTATTCCATGGGAGGGGGCTCTTTTTTTCTTTGTAGAGTGAGATACAGTCTTCTCATCCACCTTGAAGTGACTTATAGATTGATAGTTCAGGCTGTGAATTGATGACCTTCACAAAGTATATTCAAGAGGGGTATTTGTATTGTTATTTGTTTCCTTAGATAGCCTAGAAACAGATTTAGTAGACCTGATCTTTATACTACATATTTACTTTATAGAATGAGTTCTCAAACACATAGAAAATCAATCAGAGAAATATCAAAATGAGACATACCCAGCGGTGACATCCTGACAAAACAGGACTCATAATTGCATATGGAAGTTAAACTTTCAGTGTATTTAAACCTCATATTTTGTGATCTGGTCAACTTTATGAGTAACTTGAAAATAAGGACACTTAAGGAGATAAATAACTCTCACTTGGAACCTCTGTTCCAAGCCTTAGATACTGATCTGACTCCCAGAAAAGGATGTGGTGCAACTACCTCTGTCTTTTTTACTAAGTGTCTGCTGTACAGTGCTTGGATCAATGGAAAGGAAGACGGCATAAAAGAGAGAGATTACTAGGAATAGAGCCTTAGAGAGGACGTAAATCTCTTATATAAGGACTCAGAAACACCTAAAAATACAACCTAGCTCAAAAGTGCTTAATCAAAATGAAAATTCTGTGATTCTCAAGCCACACAATGCCCTTCTCACTTGGTCTCTGCATCATTGGGTCTGTTTTCCTCTGTGTGGCCCAGTTCTTCCTGGATGGCTACCGAGAATCAATTATCCCTTCAACACCTCCAGCGCAGATGGCAGCAACCCGCCAAAGAGAATACTTTACTATTGCAATCATCAAAATAAGGTTTCCCTGCCTGTTGACATTTCAATATACCAAATGATGCTCCTTGACAATCACCATGGTGATGGTCCTGGACTGTGATTCACCGTAACTAAGTCACATGCTGATTACTAATGTGAGCCATCGTTCACAGAAAAGTCAGAGGTCTGGTACTGACAAAAGGAGAATGACAATGAGAAGGAAAAGCCAGAGTTGCTCATGACATTCTACAATATGTCACAAATAAGCAAAGCAAGACAGAAATCACAAAATGGAAGTGGAGGTTATGTCACAGAAAGAGTGTTTTGGAGGAGGACAAGAGATCACTCATTAGGGTGTATACAAAAGGCATTCTTATGTGCACATAAAATGTCCTACTAGGGTATAAGAGAAATGAGCTATGACTTTTATTCTGTGCTGGGCTTTTTCTTCATTTCTGAACTACATATAAAGGAAAAGATCCCATTGTATTTATTGGTGTCTGCGTGATAAAAACAAGTTGAATGCAGTATAAGATCCCCAATTCAATCAAAAATAACAAATTGTTATTAGATGGGATTAAACAAGATTAGACAAAACCTTATTAATAAAACAGATTTACAGCAACTACAATGTGAAACAGGCCAAAATATGTGCACTACTAGAGCATTACTACTTCTAGATGGGAGTTCTGAAGAGGGGGCATACAGAGAGGCTACTAAAGGACAGTAGGCAGAGAGCAAGGCCTCATGGGGCAAACAGCATCTGACTCAGTTCTTGAAAGGCGAGGAATGTCTTGGCAAGAAAGATCATGGAGACACTGTGGGTCCTATGAAAAAGAGGGCTAAATAGGAGACTACCTAGGCAGCGGGATACCTGAAGGAATTACTGAAGCAGGAGTTGAACAAGTCATTGGTGAATACAATACACAAAGACACAACGAGTGGTTGAAATTCCTCCAGTGAGGAGGAACAATTGAAGCAGACCTTCAAATGCTTTCAGAGGGCCACACTCACAGCTGTCTACAGGCAGAGCAGTTTTACATTCAGCATGAGATGCAGGAGCAAGGCCACCAGAAACAAGGAATCCCACCAGGACTTTATAGCAAAAATGTTTTACCTTGATAGCAGTAGAAATAAGGGAGTAATAAAGCAGAGAAGTGGGAGCTCTGCTACATTAGAGATGGAATCTGCAGGCCTGTCAATCATTGGTTGTGAGAACCAGAGAGGAAGTGGGAAAGATGAGGCATCTTAAAGCGTAGTCAGAAATGGGTGGAGGACACCATCAACAAAACCAGGCATCCCAAAACACGGACAGTGTTTGTGCTTATGTGTGCTTTGTGCGTGGTGCTCAAAGTGTAGATGCTGAAAAGGGGAAGAGCTACCTACTGGCAGCACTGAGAAGGGGGCATGGGGTGGACGTTACTGCATGAAGTCACTGAAGGTAAACCTTCCCTGCTATGAGGCTTAGTATATGATTTATAGCACATTTGGACGTTTTACAATGTTATTTATGGTTTCTGGCCACTAATTCTAAATTAGATTCATACATAATGAAAGGTTACAAGACATCTAATCTAATCAAAACATCCGACTGGATCCTCTTGCTAGTCCTGTACTCTCTCTATCTAGGCCTGCTGGATTTTGTTTGATGCTGTTTGTTATTTGTTGTTATTCTTTGTTCTTTGTTGGTGGCGTTTGTTGGGTTGTTGCTGTTAGTGCTTATTGTTTGATCTTTCTTGTTTGTTACTGTTGTTTCACATGAATAAACCTCAGGTTTTAAGAACTGGTTCTGCACTTTGTACAATGCTGATTTCATTTTCTGTCATTTCTGGAAAACTGAACCTTAGCCTGTGTAGTCTCCACTGGCTTTTCTCTAAGGACACTGGACAGGTAAATATTTGGTGAGCGTGCCCTTATCATTGACACAGGTTCTCTAGTGTGATTTTTAAAACACTGTAGTTTCTTTAATCTTAAAACTAGCCCAGGGGAAGGAAGATTTGAAGAAGAGTGCTTAAAAAAGAACGAAGTGTCATTTAGCTAAGAGTCTGGCTGGACAGAGAAGGGAAGCTGATGATTGGGCCACAGCATTCTGAAGAGATGGCTTCAGTGTCTTTAAGGCTGAAGCAAGACTTTTTCTTCAACCCTTGTGTCCTTGAATCAGGAATCGTCCCTGAAGCTTCCACCCCACATTTAGCATGATCAACAGCAATGAGTTAAGTCACCACGAGAGAGCCTGAAGTGACTCTAGATTAACTACCAAAGCTAGAAACCCTCATTAAATCTGAAAATTCCTTTCTCTATCTTACAGGGTTAGAGAATTAACTCAACACTCATAGTAAATGTGGGCAAGCTGCTAGCAAAGATAAATCAACCCAGAAAGGAACAAAGGCAGCAGAGACTAAAGTAAACTACGGGATGGTAGGTAAACATAGAGAAGCTTCACCTTTTAAGACAATGTGGATTTTGTTTTTAATATTTCACATGTCATTGCCCATGTTGGTAGCCTTTCCAGTTTGCTCTTCCTTCATTATTTCTCACAAAGTTCTATTATTTGAGGATATATATATATATATATATATACATATATGTGCATGTGTATCTATGTGTGTGTTTCTGTAAATGTATATACATATGTATATGTATATACATAAACACAAATAGTATATGGCTTATAAGTCAACATTAGTTTGCTAATAGGAAACATAATCCTATTTTTTTTTTCTCACAGTAATTTGCAATAAACTGTACTGTAATTCTGACCAATAAGATGAAGAGAAATGAGCTTAATGGCTTCCGGCTGAAGTGCTCTTGCTGTTAACAAGCAGCACACGAAGATGCACCCACATCATCAGAGACAGAGTCAGGACAACATGCAGTGCTACGCAGAACATGGGCAGCAACGTATCACCACTTAGAACAGTAGGTGAGGACAGAGTTGGATAGCAGAACAGAAACCAAGAGAGCCCAGGTTTTTGAGGATTACACTTACTTGAATCAGCCAATCTGGAAGCCACCTGTTAAAACGACTGACCTTTACCTGGAAGTACTTCACCCCGTCTATTGTGTTGTTATGCCGTGTGATTTCAGGTGAGCTGTAATGGGGCTGGGGGCTGTAAGCATTCTCGTCAAACATTCAGGAGTAGGAGTGTCCAGTGTCCCCGGCAATTGGCACATGGAGTGGTCTGCTGGCACTCTTTTCAAACACAGGAAGATGCACAAGCACTTCTGGCCCCTGAATCATGCTCAATAACCTACACTTTGCTAATTAGCATACTAAATGTCAGCAAGGAGTTGTTAGTGATAAAAATAGCATCGCGTCGACTAGCACGAGGAATGTTTTAACTGAGTTCTCACTGGTGAAACTAAAGGTATTCACATTATATGGAATAGCTAGAATGATTTTGTAGATGTTCCCTACACTTCTATAAATAGTAAGTAATGATCCAAAGCAAGCCAACCACCACTGATAGCATACTGTTCTGGGAGCACTTGGGAGCAAAGTTGCTGCCCACTTCCAGTATTTTTATGTAACTCAAGACAGGAAGTCACAGTGAGATTAATTAGGTGAAATAACTTTTAAAATTATTCACATTGGAAAAGAGGAAGTCAAAATGTGAACCCGTCTTTCCATGCTGGGGAGATAACTAGCTGTACAAGCCTGAAAAGCTAATTTCTATACCTAGAAATCACCTAAAAAGCCAGATATGGTGCTCACATCTGCAATCCTATCATTCCAACAGGGTGGAAACAGAAAACAAGAAGCTCCCAGGTCAGCCCATCTGTGATAAGCAGTACAGAAAGGAAGGAAGAATGGATGGAAGGAAGAAAAGAAGGAAGGAAGGAGAAAAGACGTCTCTCAACAATATCCAAGGTGAGAACTGACCCCTGAAAGTAGTTCCCTCAGTTGCACACATGTGCCATAGCACATCCATGGAATGTGTCCCCATACTCACACTCACATTCGCACAGACAGAACGTAAATTACAGAGTAAATGCCTGTACTCCTAGATGACATGACATTTTATGTAGAAAACTGAAAAAAAAAAAAAACAAAATCACTAAAAATTATCCTTTTGGAGCTGAACTATCAACATCCAAAAGACAGTAACGCTTCTGTACAGTAATAGTCACCTGTGCTGGTTCATTTTATGTCAACATGACACAGGCTAGTGTCACTTGAGAGGAAAGAACTTCTATTAAGAAGATGCCTCCATAAGCTCTGGCTGTAGGCAAGCCTATAGAAATTTTCTTAATAAGTGATTGATGGGAGTAGGCCCAGCCCATTGTGGGTGATGCCACCCCTGGGCTATAGTACTAGGTTTTATAATAATAATAATAATAATAATAACAACAACAATAATAATAAAAGCAAGCTGAGCATGTCAGAAAGCAGTACCTCTCCATGACCCTTACCTCAACTCTTGCCTCCAGATTCCCACTCATTTGAGTTTCTGCCTTGGATTCCCTCAATGGCCTGTGATTCCAGATAGGTAAGTAAAATAAATCATTTCATCACCAAGTTGCTTTCTGTCACAGGGCTTCATCATAGCAATAGTAACCCTAACCAAGACATGTATTGGTATCCAAACAACAAAGTATTGCTGTGACAGATCTGGCCATGTTGTTTTTAGGGAGGTTTGTAGAAGGACTTTGATACTTTGGGCTTGAAAATAACAGCTTGGTGAGCTGTTGTGTGGAAGCTTGGAAGATAAGGCTATTGAGAGAAATGCAGGTGTGAAGTTTCAGAAGAAAAGTTGAGCATCATTTAAAGACTTTATAAGGCCCATTGCGTATTGTGAGTTAAGAATCTGTGGTTCTGGTTAGCGGGGCTGAAGAATTGGCTGAAATTTACAAGATAACGGAACCGACGAAGTGAAACCTTTGCTTTGCTGGGATGATTGTTGAGTGGGGATTAAAAAAAAACAAAAAACAAAAAACAGTTGTTGAGTTGTGTCTGAGAAGTGTTCCTTCAGGGTTAGCACACAGAAGTTTTGTTCCAGAAATGTCCAAGTTTGTATTTGGTAGTGTAAGAGTCATCCCAGGTGCTACTAGCTTTGAAGTCACAAAGAAGTCACAGAGAACAGCTGAGGCTTGGTGCACTGCAGCAGTCTAGAGTCCCTGAAGAGAGCCCAGGAGGGGCTATTGGTGAAAGTTCACCCCAACTGAAGCAAGAGACCCAACATTTTGGTGCCAGTGCCAAGGGACGAACAGCAGCAGCTGTGGGGCTTCTAACATTCCGAGTATTTATACTATAATGTTGATATTAATCGTGATCGTGAGAATGAACAAGAAAGGAAAGGTTGTGGCTTAACAGTGATATAATTATGTATCAAGTTGACAAGGGGTTCATGGTGTTTCATCACACCAATATTAACCCTAAGACATCACATATCTGAAAAAAAAAAATCTAGAGAGCAATCCTGCTCATAATCACTACAAACATAATATAAAATACTCAAGAGCAAAGCTAAGCAATTTGTGAAATATTTCTTCAATTAAAATTGCAAAATGTATATGAGAGAATACCAAAAGGATACAAACACACGGCAAGGTGTCCTATGGATTTGAAAATTAGTATTGTTAAAAGGTACATACCACTCAAAGTGAACCACAAAGTCGTTGTCACACCTGTCACAGAATTAATGTCATTCATTACAGCCTTTTAAATAAAATATTGAATTTGATATGGAATTACAAAAGACCAGTGTGGGTAAGCCAGTCTCAAAAAGTAAAATAGCCATAACACCACCTAGGATGTTTTTGTAAAGTGCCCAGTCTTAGAGAGCAAATGAAACCCATGTTTCCCCCAAGAATGAAACTTTCTACATTTTAGGCACCTATAACTTAAAAAAATGAGTCCTTTTGCAAAATAGGTCATTAACACAATTTTTCGTTAATAAGTACTACCTTTGAGCCCTTCACCAAACTTTCATTCTCTTGCCAGTGGTGAGGGGCAGACAGTTATGACGACAGGAAAGTCCTTGCAAAGAGTGGAAGGGTTGCAGTGACACAGGCCTTTCTACCATTGTAGACAAACATAGCTGTGTGTCATCTGAAACATTGTCAGGGAGATGCCTTGGACTGAAGAAATAAGAGGTGAAAAACAAGTCTGCAGAAAGTAAATGCTTCAAATTTTATACATATTTTCGTCTTCTTTCTTTTCTCAGCTTAAATTTGCCCTTTAGCCAACAAGGCTACTTCGTTTCTCTAATCAAAAAGCCTTGCTTGTAAATTGGTTTCTTCCAGCAAATTCATACTACTTCATGTAAGAACACAGTGAGTTTGGCAGCTCAAATAAAACTTGCCCGTGTCTGGAACCCCATGCTGGAAACACCATTTGCAGAGTCTTCCCCTCTCTAGAGTGGCAGGGTGAGTGGCAGGAGAGGGTCATAGATGAGCTGAGAAGCCTCATGAGCTGGCCCCATCTCTGCTAGTATATGACAAGCATCATTCAGCCAGACCTGGTGAAATCAAACGGATAACCAAGTCTGGTAGAATCTGAAGGTCCTTGAAACAAAATCAAACCTGCCTTCAGATTCCGTCTTCAACTTGGCATTCGCTGTGAGTGTCAAGGTAACAGTAACAATGGTTTAAATCACTGGTTGTATCTCAGTAATACAGATGATTCTCTGATCTTTAGACTGTTGGTGTCCAGAGAGGACTGAGGGAGGCAGCAGAGCAGCAATGAGCCATGACCTTGCCTGCACTCTCTCCATAGCGAGGAAACAATGAATTCTCTCCACATGGACCACATTCTCAAATCTCCAAGGGAAACATAGTAGTGATGAGAGGTTCTCTGAAACACAAATAAACTAAAGAATAAAATCCAACCTCTGCTTCAACAAATTGCAACAGACTGGTCTTCTCATTGCCCGTGAAGATTGTTTGAAGAATCTGTTTCTAGGCTTTCATCTTGGGAACTGGGTCAGGATAGCCTTTGCTGTGATATATATCAGGGGAGGTGGAAGTCGGGGAGGCACAACAAGGGCCAGGGCTGATGGCTGGAAAGATGGCCTATGCTGTGATAACAGCAAAATATGAGGGGGAACTCTAACAGATAAAAACTAACACTAAACAGGCATAGGGAACGTAGCAGAAGGGACAGATATTTACAGGATATGGGTGGTTATTTTGCTCAAGAGAAGGTCTAGACGAATTACCATGGGTACAAGAAGCAAGAGCTTTAAGATAACAAAGCCATTTAGGCCCTCAGTAAGTGAGACGGTACTTCAGCTCTGTCCCAGATACCTACCTCTAGAGCAAACACAACATTGCTCGATGGGCCGAACACATTGTTATGTGGGTTGAGAAGGACATTGAAGGTAGTGATGAGGCAGACATGAAGGCAGCTACATGCAGAAGGCAGGTGTGTGTGTGTGTGTGTGTGTGTGTGTGTGTGTGTGTGTAGAAAGGGGGAGCACAGATTTAACCACTATCAGCCAGGCAGCTAAGTGGTTTCAAGTTATCTGTAGCTCCCATTGAATGATGCCAAGCAAGGTCTGGAAAGGAAAGGTCTAGTATGCGGCAGGGCTTGTTCCTGAACTTCCATGTCCCAGAAAGTCTTGTCATATGTTTCTTGGTATTTGGCCACCATCCCACGTGTTAGTGTATTTCATATTTTAATTTGAGAGTCCTGACTGTATCCATATACAAACGTAGGAAGACCGTTCTTATAAAATTATCAATCACCCCAATTGCAGCTCTTATCTCATAATTATATTGACCCCACTGTGCATGAATATAATTAAATAGTGTAATAACTACACTGACATAATTATCAGTTAATATGCATACATTAGGGTGAGTTCTTAATGCTGGACTGTCATAGTCAACATTTTCTTAAGTAACTAGAGAATAGGAAAATTGGTAGCTAAAAGCAGTAGTTTAAGTAATATTTCTGTTGTCATTGGCATCCCACTAAAACTGACTCACAAGTTTTCTGTTCTAGAGATATTCATCTATTTAGCAACTGCCGAAAATATATCAGTAAATTTTGTTAAGAGGTCAACTGCCTGTATGGATGTTGTCCCACACCACACAAGCTGTTGATGATTCAACTTGTTTAATGTGATGATTATCCAAAAAAGAAGAAAAAGTCATAATTTTAGTGACTCCCTTCCACGTTTACTACTTAAGAAGAGAAAACGGCATTGCCATTCAAGAGAGACCATCTGGTTGACTCATGAGGAGAAGCCTAGAGAAAGGTACAGCAATGAAGATATGAGAAGAAAATTGGTGGATTTGAAGAAACAGCAGAATTGCACCTAAAGAAGCTGCAAGGCTGTCCATAGTTGGTGTCTTCCTCAAAACTAACCCCCTTGAAGGCAGAAAAACATGTAATACTGACAGCCTTAACATGGAGTCATGCACCCCACATACAAAGAAAACAGATAGAGTCGAACAATGGCTGTGCAAGCTCGGGTGGTTTCTTCGTTGACTAGTAGGGGGAAAAAAATAATATGGCTTCACTTTTCCTAGACTGCTGCAAATGCTGACTCCTATTACAAAGTTTCACCCAGCCTTAGAGAATAGTGGTTTCATTGTTTGACATGAACCATTTGGTTTTGATAGTCATCTCATTATGTTGCCTAATTGATGTTGAACTAACAAACTCAAATAGTCCCCATCAGCCTTCAGCATAGCTAGGATGATAAGCATGGGAAGTCACAAATATCCAGATCTGTGGGGCCTTTTTCATCTAAGTTTTAAGATGGCAAAACACACACTCAGCAGAATATGATCCAACTCTGCTTGTGAAAGAAAAGGTCACCTATAAAGCACTCTAATTAGTAGAAGGAATGGTTTGAAGGAAAAAAGAATTAAGAAATGTGATAAAAATGACTTCCCTGTGGCACCATGGGAAATGCATATTCCCCTAACCCAAAGACTTAGGCCAGAGCCTATGTGGACCTTGGCTGACATGAGTTTTATCACCTCATAGGTGTGTGTGTGTGTGTGTGTGTGTGTGTGTGTGTGTGTGTGTACACATATGTATATGTATGGGTGTCTGTACTATATGAGTATTTCTGTACTTGTCACCTCAATTCTTATAGGTCGATTGTCCCACAGCTTCTCTATACTCTAGAGGCATGTGCTCACCAAGGAGACATTATTGCATTGTTTTGCAGTCATTTTATACCCTTGGTTCCCATACGTTTTGGTCTATGGAGCAAACATTTCATAGCTGGCACCCTCGGGTGCTCTTTCTTCTGCAATTTATGAGTTAAAGAATCTCTGATCCCCAAAGTGAGGTGTTCCTTTACATGTCTCATCATTCAGGCTGTACCCTTGCCTTTTCATGTGCGATTAAAAGGTGAGAAAAGGTAGGAATGCCTACCAAAGTCTAAGAAAAGAACCATGGAAAACTACCCATAAGTTTTTATTTAACAGTGTGGGAAATAGCATGGAAAGTGTACTTGCCATTCAAACCATCTTCAAGCCAGATAGGTGTGCCAGCAACCTGTAATCCAGCTATTAAGGAGACAGATACGGGGGATAAATGGAGCAAATTGACTAGGTAGACTAGGCAAAATTAGGAAGCTTGAGGTTCAGTATGAGGACCTCCTTTAACAAATAACATAGATGTGATTGAGAAAGACAGTTGTAGTAATTTGAATGGATATGCCCCACATAAGCTAGTGTGTTTGAACATGTGGTGTCTAGTTAGTGAAACTTCTGGGGTAGGATTAAGAGGAGTAACCTTCTTGGAAGAGGTGTTACTGAGGTCAGGCTTTGAGGTTTTAAGACTTATGCCATTACCTGAATGTCTCTCTTCTCTCTTCTCTCTTCTCTCTGCCACCCTCTTGCCTGTGAACCAATATGTGATATCTGTTTCAACTACCATCATAGACTGCAAACCTATGAAACAATAAGTCCTTAATTCTTTCTTTCTTTTTTTTTGTCTTGGTCATGGTATTTTGATACAGAAATAGAAAAACAACTAAGACAGAAATTGGTATCAAGCATTGACCTATTTCAGAGATAAATCTGACAATGTTATTTGCGGGGGTTGGGGGGATATAGAATTTGGTACTTTGGGCTAGGCTGAAAACTGTAAGCAGGAATGAATGGACCACCCTAGTAAGATTTTGGAAGACAGTAGTTGTGAGAGCAATGTGGACTACAGAGGTCCAGCTGAAGAGGTTTTAGAGGGGAGCAACTGAAGTAGGGACCGTTACTATGATAGTTGGGCCAAAGAATGTCACTGTCTTCTGTCCTTGTCCTGAGAAATTGCCTAAGACTAAGCTGAAAAGTAACAGACTAATTTCTTGGGTGGAGAAAATTTCAATATAACTTAGCATTGACTCTTTCTGTGTGGTTATTAGTAATCACCCTTATGCAGAGTTATAGTGAAGAAAGAACAAGTGGGGGAAAATAATGCAAAATATATAATTTGAAGGGAAAAAAGCAGCAGAATATTTAATGCGGGTGCCAAGGTTTATGATGAAATGAAGATAAAGATAGGGTAAATGGAATAGGGGATGGAGTGCCTTCAGGGCAAGAACCCACCCATCTAAGCTTTCTACTAGTGAAGGCAGAAGGTCTAAAGGAGTTCCTGCTCCTAGTAATCAACATCTATGGGAAGCAATGTGATTCAAGGGAGCCAGGGTCCACCTTAAGTCGGTTTTTAAACCTGGCAGTGTCTTCCATGTTGTTCTGGATTTAGAGTCATGAAGGATATACAAGTAGAAGAGTTGGGTGAAATATTTTAGTTTGCAGAGCAAGGCTGTAGGAAAGGGGCAGAAGAATAATTCTTGCAAGCAGAATATAGAAAAGCATAAAGAATGGACATTGACATGGGAGGAAAAGACAGAAATTATGAGAAAAGGAACGTTACTGTGGTGATGGGGCTAGTGGTTATATGCTAGACTGGTCTTGTTAAATAGGGCTAGTAACTGAATCATCAATCTTTTGTGGAATAACTGAAGGCTCTAAATATACAGCCAAGAGAAAGCCAGAGTATGAAAAAAGTTTCTCACAGGTCTTGGCCCACAACAAGGAAATAGGCCCTCAACCCTGGAACAAATGGTCCCAGATGAACAGCCATGTTTGGGTCACTCCTGGCCAACGGACAGCCTGGGGACTTTCCAAGTCATTCTATGGTTTATCCTTTGAATAAGAACAGGTCACACCTGGGTGATCTCTCAAACATGAGATTATATTTTGTAATCAATCACCTTGTGCCCCATGCATGTATGCTGATTACGGTCTTTCTCTATAAAAAGAGAGCCTAATCCCTTTGGGGGGTGTGCAGCTTTCCCCGAGATTGCTGTCACCCGAGTGCACTCATTCAATAAACACCTCTTGCGTGTTGCATCTCCTGGGTTTGGTGTTGTGTTACAGGGCTCTCCCACCGGCCCATCAGGACCCCAGAATTAGGATCCAACAGGGGAATCTTCCTCTGTGGTTAAGGGGACTGCTGAGACCAGGCAAATGGGTATCAAGAGAGTCCCTGCAAAGAGGCCCAACGGGTGATTGCTTGCAGCTTGAAACTCAAGCCTGAGTTGTGTATGAGACTCCAAGATGTTTGAAGCACCAGAGCTGCAGGGTAACTGCACACAGGAAGGAAAAGCAGCCCAAGAGACCCACGTGTGTTGCTGGAAGGAAGGAAGGAAGGAAGGAAGGAAGGGAGGGAGGGAGGGAGGGAGGGAGGGAGGGAGGGAGGGAGGGAGGGAGGGAGGGAGGGAGGGAGGAAGGAAGGAAGGAAGGAAGGAACTTCCACTACTCCTGCTTCAGCATTCCACATGCTGATATTACAGACATGCTTCACCACACCCCAGTTGTTGTGGATAAACATTCTAAGCCCATCTTGAGAGGTCTGGAAAAAAAAAAGAAAGAAAATATCCTCATCAAGCTAAACTCTCCATGTTTAATTTCAATGAATTAAGAAACAGTAGCAAAATCCGTTCTGTGGCTTCACAAGACAAACTCCACTGATTAGTTTCTTAATGAATCCCACCACTTTCTAACTGATACTAGAAGAAGGAAAAGCAATTTCATTAGGTGAATCACCTGGTTGTAATGAAAGAGCCTCATTACCTAAGCCAAAGGACACGTGACAATGACAGATAATTGCCGTTCCAAAGGATTACCAAAGGTATGTTTGTAGACATGCCAGACTTCAGCAATGAAGGGAATGTGTAGACTTCTATAACCAATTAACAATTTAAAAAAAAAATGAAGCATCAAACGCCAATGGATTTTATATGTTTGAGTCACTGAGAAAAATCTCTTTCTCATGTTCCTCATACTGAAGCCCCTGATCTCATCTATATGTTTTCTAAAGGAAAATATCATACCCCTGTGATTCCAGTCCTTACTATGTTCTGTCTGCAGTATCCCATGATGCAAGGCTCTCCAGGTGTTCCAGGATCATCTTGTGACCAAGTCATGCAAAAGCTATAAAGCTAATTCAGAAAAACAACTCTATTGATAACAGGAAACAATCGCTTTTCTCCTGTGATTTCTTTAAGGTCAAAGTACTTCTAGAAAACAGCTATTCATTCTGGGGTTTACCTTAGATACACTGAAATAACTACTTCATTTTTATGTTTACTTTAGATACAATGATTCTTTTTTTCCCTCTACTACTAGAGCCTGGGTAATACATAAATCACAAGCATTTATTTTTCACTATCGTGAAGGTTGAAAAGTCCAAGATCAAATCACCAGCAGGTTTAGCATCAGGAAGAAAGCCTTCTGCTTTCTTGTTGCTTGTTGCTATGGTCACACCTGGTCGGGGAAATATCCCTATTCTCCTCAAGCCTTTTTGTTTTAAAAATACAATCTATTATTTAACCCTGGTCTTGAACTCACCATGTATTCCTAGGTTGGCCTAGAATTCACTATCCTTGCCTCATCCCCCAATTGTAGGTATTTACAGGAAGGCACCACCATGCCTAGCTCTTCAAGCCTTTGTTTGTACGGGCATTGTTGCATCAAAATCTCCATATGTGAGTGCTCTCATATCATCAATGTCTAACATATGAATGGGGGTTGTCAGTATTTTACTGTCATTTCAGTGTGTTAACACAAGATCACAGCTGCCCTACTTATGTCTGATTTCTAAAATGTCTGCCTTTATTTTTTAGCTTCAGCATTTTGGACTTGTGGGAAAACTTAACATATTTCAATTCTTCTCTGTTTATCCAGTGTGGACATAAGGAAAACAGTAAGACCAGAGAGAGGTGGCTTGGCAGTTATGAGTTCCTGCTTCTCTCGTAGAAGATCTAAGGGTGGTTCCCAACAAAAGCCTAGAAGTTCACAACAGCCTGTAGTTCCAAAGCCAGGGGTATCCAGTGCTGATCCCTGGGGGCACCCACACACAGACACATAAATAGCAATAAAATAACTATTTTTAAAATTGCACTTCAGGCCAGGTGTTAATGGGGCATGCCTTTAATCCCAGCACTTGGGAGACAGGGGCAGGTGGATCTCAGTGAGTTTGAGTGTGAGTTCATCACCAGCCTGGATTACAGAGTGAGTTCCAGGACAGTTAGAGAACCCCTGTCTTGAAAAACCAAAACAAATAAACAAATAAATAGATCTCATTTCATTTTTTAAACAATTTATTGTGTGTGTGTGTGTGTGTGTGTGTGTGTGTGTGTGTAACTATAGTGTAATTGGGGGTTACAAAAGATCCTGTAGAGCTGGGTTATGGTCCTTTGTGAGATGTCCAATTTGAGTGCTAGCATCCAAACTCTGGTCCTCCGATAAAGCTGGAAAAGCTGCCATTTCATTTTCATTTAGAATATTTCCTAGTATGAATACAATTTGTGAAGATTATTTAAAGAGTAAACCAGAAAGAGATTGATTTCCTTGGACTATTGCTATCTTCACTTCAAGCAATGTATTGTTCTTCCTGCTAAGTCTTAGAAAGTAACCTACTACCATTAAAATGTTAAGTCAAAGTTTAAATTTGTTTCTTAACTTGAATTCACCATGAACCAGACTGCAGTACAAGGCATCATGCTTGATTGTATTTTGGGGTAAGGATATTTAATGAGAAATTAAGTAAGATGCAGACCACTTTATTCATAGTAGAAGTGAAGATGCAGTAAAAAGAGACAAAATAACTTCCTGCATAAATAAGGTAACCTTATAATTGGATACCAGTGCACATAAGATTTAACAAAGATTTAAACACACATTTCAGCAATAGTAACAAAAGTTTACAAAAATGATTATCAGCATGGTTAGATCTGTTAAACTCTATAGCTAACTGAGTAATTCTTCATCATATATATACTTGTCAAGCCTAGTATATAACACATGCACTACAGTACATTAATTCTCTGAGTGTCCCTATAGGGTCACTGGAATAATAGACTTTCATCAAGCTCTATAAAGATAGAATATTGATGTGACTTACTTGTAATTAAAAATGAGACCTCTACTCTGAGAATATCCAGTGGTGTATATTTCAAAGATAAAATGACAGAGTATAGATTATACTTCTTGGGGCCAGGAAATGTAAAATAATAATTTTTATGGCCAGAAGTCCATGTTTTTCTGTATACACCATTTCACAGATATGAAATAAACCATAGAATTTTAAAGGGAACAGGGATGGCTTTGAAGAATTCATGTTTATGTCTTTTTTTGGAATCCCCACCCCCTTTCTAGGTTTCCGTAATGTGCTCTAATAGTATGCTACGGGCCTTTTCAGTACACTGGCTTCTAATCTGTTGATCTTGTGACGCGAGAATTAAACAGATAGGAAGGACATGGTCAGGGAGAAAAGACATTCACTTCTCTCAAGATAATACAACTTGCCTCGCTCTATCAAATTGCAGAATTAATGGTTTCAGAAAACTAATTCCAGGACTAAATAAATCCTTTGGGGACTGATAGGAGAAAATGCTTAATTGTTTAACTTGAAAATATTTATCACAATCTAAGGGTTCTAATGACAGTGGATAGGTCTTTTTACGTTCTAGGAGAGTAGAATTAAAAATCAAAAGTTTGAATTGCCGCTAACATATCTCCCATGAACATTAGTAGAAACCAAAATAATAAATACCAGTATTAGCACATCTTAAAAATCACAGAAATTGTGTGGAGTTTCCAAATTAGTGGGTGTTCTTTCCATGCATCCCAGTCTTCTGATGCACATTGGTATAGTGTTACTCGAGAGTTTATCAGAATTCTTTCCACGCATGTTTATTGAACACCTACTTGATGCTAGGCATGTGAGTGTCCTTAGCAATGCTCCCCTGTCTTCTAAATGTCTCACCTGTACAGGAGTACTTTTTGTTCCTGCAGAACAGTAGTTCACCTTCCTGTGCTTTCTCTTTATAGTCCATGTGGCTGATATTTTTGTTTATGATCTAATAAAGCTTGCCCAGAGATCACAATGCAAAGCTAGCCACAGCCATAGAGACCAGGCAGTGGTGGTACACACCTTTAATCACAGGATTTAGAAAATCGAGGCAGATGGATCTCTGTGAGTTCAAAGCCACCTGGCTACGTGAGAGTGAATCAGTCTAAAAGAGAAACAGAGCTCACACCATTAATCCTGGCACTAGAGAGTTATAGAAGACAGGAGCAGGGTCTCGGACCTGGTAATTTGTCTCAGGCAGTTAGTCTTCAGCCACATTGAAAACAGAATCCCCCAAGCCTTGGTAGAGGTAAGAGCTTTCTAGTGCGTTGGATGCTTTGCTTTTCTGGTCTTCGCCTGGAACCCCAGTGTCTGTCTCTGGGTTTTTGTTTTTGTTTTGTTTTGTTTTTTTTTTTTTGTGCTACATCCGTGACTGTAAGTGGAGAGACCTTGCTACATGTGACATGTCCGTGAAGAAAAAGCTGGAAGCGAAAGCTCGTATAGTAAGGTTAAAACATTAAAAATGTGGAGGTTAAGGACAAAATTGAAGAGGGCTCTAATGGTCAGAGATCCTCTTAATCATTCCTTCATAGCCAATGAGGTGTACCATTACAGATCTCGCTTTATAAATTAGTAAATAAAGATGCAAAGGTAGGAGGTAAATTGATCACACAAGTAACAGAAGTGACTAGGTAGAGAGAGTTGGTGTTGGCTGGGTAAGAAAACAGTGCTCCAGGCAGGAAAATGAAGGCATGTGCCCATCATAGGCATCCATTGGCAATATGCAGTGCTGGCTGAGAATATCCTCCATGTGCTTGGCTACTGAGGATTCACTTTATGACTGACATGGGTTTTGATCATGACTTTGTAAGGAAGGCATTATTTTTTCCATACCATAACTCTAAAAGAGAAATCCTATTTTCATTTTGAAGATTAAAAGAAGGATAGCTATCTTAGGACGACTAACTTCCCCAAGATGACTAAGCTGATAAGAAATAAAGCAGCTATGAAGAGCAGGATGCAATCCATTCCTAAGCCCTTGCTCCAAACCCTACCTTGTTACTGCACAGGAAAGAATGAGGGGAGTCCAGAGTATGAAGAGCCTCACCAGCAAACATTAATGGAAATGGGGGGAGGCACTGTGACAATGTACGCAGAATAGTTAGTTACACAGCCATTCTCACTGCTATGAAGGCAATGGGGTTAGCTGTCCTGGAAGCAGTAGAGTAATTAGGACACTATTTCATTATACCTGGAGAGATGTGTACTGCTAATCACAGAGGGGATGTTTGGGAGATAAGACAGTGACAATAATGGCCCAGGATGTGTCTTGGTGGCAAATAAAAAATAAATGAACACGTCAAAAAAATAAAAAAGGACAACTGAAATTACTGCTGTGTTGCTGGCTTGAGTAAACAGTTGGATGACCTTGTCACTCGCTCATTCACAGGAAAGAGAAGGAATATAAGAATGACAATGACTGGGGTGAGGGATGCCTATAGCTCAGTTGTCAGGACAATTGAGTGTCTCAGTGTAGCAGTTTCCTCTGAGATGGAACTTCCGTATTGGAGAGAAGTTTATACAAACAGGGCTTGTTCTAAACCACCACTTCTCTGCCTGTGCAGAGTGTCAGGTATCCAGCATATCTGATATTTATATTACAACTCATAACAGTAGCCGAATTACAGTTGTGAATCGCAATGCAATAATTGTATGGTCGGGGGTCACCTCAGCATGAGGAACTGTGTTAAAGGGTTGCAGCATTTGGAAGGGGGAGAAGCTTTGCTTTCAACCCTGACTCTACAGTAGACTCCTCTACAGAAAATGTAAGAGCATCACCCCAGCTGTAGCCCATTAAAGGCCAACTACAGTAAACAAGGATGTCTGAAAGAGTAACAGAGCTCTGAAATTCCTCTGTTAACTGAGGGCTGGGATCCATTCCTTCAGGGTGTGTCTCAGGCAGAGCAATCTCTAATTGACTGAGTAAATAAAGTTCAGATGAGAACAATAATCAATGGGAAGATTGCCCAAAGTCAATGTAGGTCGTTTGCTTCTAGTTTCTACCTTTTTTTGAGCCACGGAAGCAGACTGCTTGTGGTGAAGTTGTGCCAGGTTATAATGTCTGAGAAAAATGTCTTCTGAAATTCCCTAAAGAGAGGTGAAACTATCCTGCAGGGAAGCTCTCCATGCACCGGAAGTAATGAACTCAAAGGTGTCCGGATAAACCGGTGGAAGGAATGCCATGTTGTCCGGATCCTTCCTTAGCTCCATTTTGTGTCTGTCCTAACCCCTTGAAAAGCCATGAACATGTCCCAGAGGCATAACCACAATATCTGCTGAATATAATAATAACAACAACAACAACAATATCATTACGAGTTTTGTGAAATTTGCCTTTAAAAACCCTGTATCCCTGCGCTTCAGTACCATGAGCTCTTTGTGGCAAGAGCCTGCTCTTGGTTGCCAGTGAAGAAAAGGACCTAATTTGACCTTAGTATGCTTTGTCTGTGACTTTATCACCAGGGCCATAACTCACAGGATACACTTGGCCCTGCCCACCTCAAGCATCTGTCAGCAGAGCGGACTGTGGAAAGACACCCCTGGTAAACTGAGCTTGGATGAGTCTCAGAGGAGCTGGAAAAGAAACTCTTCAACCTGTTGATCTGTCTGCACCCCGATAGTGTGCTGCAGGCTCCCAGCATCCTTTGAACTAGCACACAGCTGGTGTTTGGTATTTTGTGATGCAGCTGTGTTCTCTGCTCTCATAAGTAGTCCGTAACCCACATTCCTGTAACAAACCCCAATAAAACTCAATAGGTCACCAAGTTGGACTTTGGTACTATCCTGGAGTTGGTTCCATTGTGAGCTCCCTACCTGGTTAAGTAGGCGTACTTCTCTTCAGGAGTACTGTCTCACAATGGATAGAGATGCAAAGCCAATAATCTGGGTAGTAGATGTAGATTTGGGAGTCCCAGACTCACAGGCAATCAAATACGTAACAAATATCATGATGACAATAGAGAATAATACATGGGAGTAGTATATTCGTAGAACACTAAAGGGAAATTTGGGGTGGGGAGCCAAGTAGAAAGTGATTCCAAGAATCAGTGATGGTGACGGAAGTGTCCGATTATACGGGGCGCATGACATAGTATGAAGTTAGCTATTTGAGTACCAGGGAGCAACCAGCAAACGTTTGGAACTGGGTGCATGATAGGGTAGGGCGGGGCTGGGAAAGGAAGGTGTGGAATGTATGTAAACTCTTCTTCAAAAGCTTGGCTGTGAGAAAAACAGCACAGAACTAGGGTACTGTAAGGAAATGTGGTTACAATGCATATACGATGGGGGTGGGTGAGTGGGTTAATGCACCGAGAGGAACTCAGGAATTTTTAGAATCTAGGAAGGGGAGGCTCCTGGTGCAGCAGGTAGAATTTTAGAACAATGGCAGTGGAAATAGGAAAAAGCCAGAACCCATGCAAACAGCTTCAGAATTACATGTAAGTTTGGCCTTAGACACATTAACTGGGCAAACAAACGCAATGAGAAAGAGTATCTGCTCTTCCTATTACAAACAGCTATTCTCCCAGTCTGTACAGGGCTCCTTGAGCTCTAAAGTTTGATTAAAATAATAATAATAAAAGGCAAAGGTTGTGGAGACGGTGCAGAGGAAAGCAAACATGAATGACAGACTGTCAAAGAAACATGGGAAGGCAGCAGGGTTCATCGCAGGAGAAACGCAAATGAGTATGTAGGATCTTTACACACCACTTGGCCTCAGATGCCAGGATTTGAAGCTTTTGAGCGTCTATAATATTGCTATAACATGAGAAAATTTCACAAGACTGAAAAAAAATTACAAAAGTTTACCTATTGAGCAGGAAATCCCATTTCTGAGAGTTTTCAAGTTCGAATTTTATTAACTAAAAAGAAATTACCATTTATGACACTTTCTGGGTTTTTTTTTTTTGTTGTTGTTGCTGCTGTTTTTGTTTGGTGTGTGTGTGTGTGTGTGTGTGTGTGTGTGTGTGTGTGTGTGTGTGTGTGTGTGTGTGTGGCTTTTCAAGACAAGGTTTCTCTGTAGCTTTGGAGACTATCCTGACACTCACTGTGTTGATCAGGCTGGGCTCAAACTTGCAGAGATCTGCCTGCCTCTGTCTTCCAAGTGCTGGGACTAAGGTGTTTGCCACCACTGTCTGGTTGACACTGTCTGGTTTTGTAGTAAGAAGTTAAGAACAGAGTTTGGTGGCACATGTCATATAAATGTAAAACTGTGGCATAGATAACAATTATAGTGTCCCCGGTTTTAAAAGGACAGATAGAAAAATGAGTATGTGTGCTTCTTTATTTTTGTTTGAGTATAAATAAATGCACATAAGAAAGTGAGCAGAAATGGTAATCAAAAGAAGCAGGAAAGGGAAAGGGTTGATGAGAATAGATTCTGAAATGAGACTTCCGAATGTAAGTCATTTTATATCATTATGAGTTTTGAATAACTATGTCAGCTGTTAAAGTGAATCTGAAGGATAAATTAAACAAAACCTGTTAGTCTTATTGCTAACCTTTCTCATGATCTAACCAGTCAGTGCTGTAGCAGAGCTGTTCGCAGCCATAATCTGAAATATTTGTCTCCACAGATATCAAACATTCTCTAAAATAAAATGTCAAGTGATTTTTAAAAATGAATTGCAGTAGAGCCAGTAATTTGTCCCAACACGCTCAGACGTTTTCTAATGTGCTGTCTTGGCTGAGAACTCAGAACAATGGGTTAGCACTCTGTCTGGGGAGTTTAGAAGTGCCACACCCTTGGTCTCAATTGACTGCAGGGCAGTGCATAGACTGGATGTGCCTTGGAGCTGTGACTCAAAGTCATTAATGTAGGGACAGTCACTGAAGGAGGCCAACAAGGCCAGCATGTGTGCTATCTATATTTTAAGGGAGTTTAGTACACACTGTTCTCGTTGGTTGTTACTATGCTCTTTCAGTATGAGAGGTGGGCCTTCCGGGTTTCTACTACTATGACAGGAAACACAAGGGCTCATAGTACACCACATGAATACAAGAAGGACCTCATATCTCTGCATGCTTTTAATGTTCAGAACCTTAGAACTTCTTGATACACATACATATGCATTAGTGTTTATGTATGTATATGTATACATATATGTACATATATATAACTTAAAGCTGCAGAAAAGATATTAATACTTGGAATTTTAAATTCTGTCAGTTAAATAACATTTTTACTCTTGCAAATGTATGACAAGGAAAAGAAAATAATTTTTATAGCAATTACTCCAAAATAACAAGTTTTCTGACCTCTGTCCCTCCCAGCTCTTAGTAGCCAATGTTTGTACAGCAGCTCTTCTTTCGCATTAGCTGGTGTGAAATACTTAAACCGCTGAATGTTTGCAGACTTGAACTAATTGTAGGTTCTGGTCTTAACTTGGAGCTAAACTTAATTTAGTTATACACAGCCAAATTCCATACCGGATTGGCTAACAATGAGAATTTTGTCCCAGGAGTGAAAGACCTGATCAACAAGAACAATTGTTATATGGTAACAGTGGTCAATGTGTAAAATTAATGATCTAAGTGGAGACTATTATAATCCCACAATTCTTAAGAACTTAACTAGCCCATGATTTGCTTTCCTCCTGGCCGGGGTAGAAAAAGTTATGTTTCTTGACCTGGGGAAGTCCTTGTTCATGAGACAGACATGGTTATGCTACTTACTTCAACAATCAGGAAAACCATGCCTTGCGGTGTATATCTGCAACAAGTTTTCAGAAACATGCTCGGCGATACTGTAGTGCTCAAAAAGCTGAATATATCCTCTTTTTTTTGTTTGTTTGTTTGTTTTGTTTTGTTTTTTCCTGAGGTTTTCTAGAATTCAGAAGTATCATCATTGTGTCATGGCTTACCTGGGTGACATGTAATATGTGGAAATCAAGATACACGGGACTCAGTATAAGTTAGGTGATGTTTACTAGGGGAGTATTCACTTACACATGAAACAGATGACTGCAGCGGTTCCGCTCCACGGTTCCGCTCCACGGATGCCACCCGGATGCTCTCCGAAACCCAACCAGGAAGCAAGAGCGAGCTGGGGTCCGGGACCCCAGACCTAGCATTCCCTCCCCACCCCACCCCGACCCAGTCACATATGCACCTGTGACCACGCTAAATGGGTGTGGCCAGTGCTACAGGTGTGGGCTGGGTGGATATCTCACTGCAGACGTGGGGCTTAATTTCAGAGATCAAACTGAGAAATATTGCTTGGAAGGAAGCGTCAGAGCATTCCTCGAGAGTTTCTCTTTGGTGGTCTGCAGCCCTTGCTCTTTCTAAACCAATATTGAAAAGCGGAAAAGAAGAACTCCCTGCTGGGAGAAATGCATTTTATCTCATTATTAGCCATAGACGCTTCTAAGGGGGGGATAGAGAGTTGGTAGGAAATAATGAAAACACCGGGGCTTGTGCTGTGATGAAGGAGAGATGCAGATAAGGACTGTCAAGAGGCAGCCTACTTACCTTTCCATTTAAAGAAAAGTGTGTTTCTATTCCACTCGTATCCATCCTGACTATGAGTTCACTGTCAGCCTGGGATCTGGAAGCTCCAGTTAATTACCTGGATGCCCTTCAGGTACACAATGCAAGTTTCAGATGCTCACACTGTCATTTCAGGACTTGGACATACAGGGTTAGAGGGCCATCTGTGGAAGACACGACCTTAGCAGAACCAGTGTCGTGACTTCTAGTGCCGGGAGTACTGGGCTGGCAGGAACAGTTGTCTCGTCACAAGTGCTACTCGCTTGGAGCTACTTCATTAGATGGTGTGGTTTCAGAATCAAGCATGCCTATCAGAACTGATGATTGACACAGACGGTTTGGTTTACAGAGAACTTAAAATATTTATTTTAATTCTGGAGTCTGGGAAGCCCAAGAACAAGCCTCCAGAACCCCATGCGGCCTTTGCTGCTTCATCTTCACATGGCAGAGGCAGAGCGCGAGAGAAGCTGGGTCTTGTATTCTGCTATGGAAAAAGAGAAGAGGTGTAGACATTCTTCTCTAATGCCTTTTAAAGGAGTGGTGGTTGATTTCTGAGCACTTGACCCTCGGGAACTAAACACTACAAAAGTCCCCACCTTGCAACAGTGCTGTTCTGGGGGTTAATGTCGTAAAATATGAATTTGGAGGGAGCATGTTAAAACCTTGGCAACTTGGAATGTTGCAATACCCATAATGCTCAAAGGGGCTTTGTGAGACAATGGAAAATTTCACCCGCTCAATATTGATTTTGTGGCCGGGCATGGTGTATGACTTTAATGACATCACTAGGGAAGCAAAGGCTGATGAATCTCCGAGTTCAAGGTCAGCCTGCTCTACCTAGTGAGTTCCAGTCAGGGTTATACAGGGAGACTCTGTCTTCAAAAAATAAATAAATAAATAAAATGTTTCATTTTAACATGCATGAAATTGCAGTATTTCTTACATTAGGTAGAGAATCAGCCTTATTAATAATGTTTTTTAAGAATTTATTGATTTAAGAATTTATTGATACATTAAATAAGAATGCCCCTTTGTGAATTATCATTTCTATTGGCTATGGTTTTGTTGTCTCACATGATAAGAGCTATTCATCCAAGAGTAGTATTTATTTCATAGAATGAGTCAAACAGGATGCAAAATTCAATTCTAAGTGTTTTCTCCTGGTACTAAAATGTAATAATAGCAAACTTGATGGTAAGGACTATAATATTCTGTGGTAAGATGACTAGTAGTGTTGCAAGATGTCCATGTTTGTTCTACTAATTAGTGTATGTGACTATATTGATCTACATAGCAAAGGAAAATTTAAAGGTTTCTCTTAGTTAAAGGTTCTAAAGCAGCACAATTATTCTAGATTACATACCTGTATCAGCCCAGTGTAATCTTAAGGGACATCGTAACAGAGAGGAAAAAGAATCAGAAATAGAGATTTAGTTAGAAGCAAAGTTTGAAGTGATGTACTTGGAGGATACAGGTAGGGGCCAAGACCCAAGGAATGATGGCATCTATGGAGAACTAGGAAAGGCTCACAATTAAAGCCTGCAGCAGAAACATAGGACTAGCAACATTATATCCAGCCAGGAAGACTGTTGTGGATTTCTGACTTCCATAGCTGTAAGATGAATATGCCTTGTGACCTCATCATACAGCACAAGTGGGGAACTAATACTGTCTTCTAAAAACAGAAAGTCTGCTGAAGAACACAATACAGCTTTGACTATCATTCCGATTAGCATCAAAATACATGCATTTATTAATGATTACTTTCTCCTTTAGAATATGAAACACAAATAATATGATAGATGAGTAGAAGGATACAATCAATACACTTAGAAATACATACATTTATGTAATCTATGTATAATAAAACAAAAACAATAATAAAATCTTAGTAGAACTGTTATTTTTTTCCTTTGATGACAATAGTTTTTCAGTAAAAACATATAGCAGTATGTTCTAAAGGATAAGTTAACTGACATTCTTATATTAGTTAAAAGAATGATGGAAGACGCTCCTGTTTCCCAGTCACAGAGGAATTCGATGCAGAAATGTGCCTTTGATGCCTTCCACTGTCTCTACCAGCACTTGGTCTCCTAACTGCTTTCTGCCCCATGGAAATTTGTTGCAGGTGAGAGTCACAGGATGAACACGCCTCCCTGCTCATCCAGCTCTTCATTACTGAGATGATTTAACTCTAATGTGCTGCTCTTAACAATCCTGATGCCATCAGTAGCTATGGTGAGTGAATAAGTAATGGCTGAGTTCCAGGTCACAAGTCATCTATGAAAGTCCCCGACATGAAGACCTATTTGCTTCCACACTCTGTGATGTGGTCAGAAGGGTATACATAGAGTTCCCTCTCTGCTGCCTGGCAGTACGTAAACATAGAAATGTGATGTAAACTATTTCTTTTCATCATTTTTATATCTATTCTCAGTTCACTTACAATCTATAGTATGGCTTCTGAAATTTAGGAAAAGAAAAACAGCATATATGAACAATAAGCCATAAAAGTTATCCTACCTTAAAAATGAATGACTTATTTTAATTATCACCTTATAGCTCAGTTGGTTAATTGTATTTAATTTTTTCATATTCCTGCTACTGCTTTCATTATACCTATTATCCCTTTAAAATTGCCTATAACCTACAGTAGAGTATCTTCAGAAATGAGCCAATTAAACAGGGGCACACACCATTGAGTAACTTAATTGCTTGTTCAATAGACTTTGTCGGTTTATTTTAGATTATTCTATGTTTGAAAAAAATTACTTAAATGCATGGTTGACGTAAGTTCCTTCTAACTGTTTCCAAGTGAAAACCACACTGTGGTAGTCTCCCTCCACAGTGTCATCTATGATCCCTGAGGACAACTGCCTGTTTTTTTTTTTAAGATTTAAACTGGGTTCTTCCAAAAATACTTCCTGTATCTGCACCTTCATTTGTCTAGAGCCTCCCTTTTCTGTCTTGTGTTTTACTCCCTTTATCCTTCAATCTCTCTCTCTCTCTCTCTCTCTCTCTCTCTCTCTCTCTCTCTCTCTCTCTCTCTCTCTCTCTCTCTAATTGCTTGCACTGGACTGGATTCCTCAGTTGGGTCCCTGATGCTGCTCAGCAATTCTTTTATTTAACTCTAATTGATTCCCTATTGTACTTGCCACAGCAGCAGCTTGAAAATGCATCTCAAGGCACCTAACTCACACCTGTCACACTCACTCTCAGTAAATTATTTCGCCTTACACCTAAATCAAAAAGTCCAGAGCCCTCAGGCAAATTTCTGTTCTGGTCACAGAACAATAGACTCACTCTACCCTCCCAATTCTTTCAGACACGTATTCCTTGTAGTTATTCCATAATCTTGAAGCAGGAATGTCATTCTATTTCCAAATTAATTCTTCTTTTACATGGGTAAAGCACTGGTTTACCTACAACATTTATTCTATGCCAGAAACAATGCTGGCATTTTCAAGTTTTGCAATACTGAAGGCAAGGGGATAACAGAAGATAAAAATTGGGTCTTTAATATAATATAGGCAACTCCCCCACAGTTGTGGGCATCTGGTCTCCAACTTACTGAGTTCCTGGATTCTGCATAGAAACTGTCAGAATTCAGTAGCACACACCTAAACAATGTCATCCTTGGTGATAGGATGACATTGAGAACCTTTCTGTGCCTCCCCATGGGCCAACTTCTGAGATTCCTTGAGGACAGAATGTTCATGAATCCACTTCCAGCACTATGCTGTAGGCACTAGCTCTACAAATATCATCCTAATCATGTCTGCTTGTATCTCCTTCCTCCTGGAATGTATTTCCTCTGGTCCTTGTCCTTTCCGAGGTCTTCCTGTACAAAGCACTCAAGTTCATTTACTCCACAGAACACTCGGAGCAGCTCTCTAGTCTCCAATTTAAGCCACTTGCTCTTCTAATATTGTTATGTTTTAGTTAGGTATGTATTTAATCACTACTCGCACTACATGGGACATATGCTCCTTTACCAGTTGGAGTAGGAACTGAAGCCAGAGGAACCCTGCTTACTGCCTTGTTCCCTATAGCTTGCTCAGCCTGCTTTTTTATACAACTCAGGATGACCTACCTAGGGATAGTGCTGCCCACATCAATCATTAATCAAGATAATACTCCGCAGATTTGCCTACAGGCTGATCGTATGGAGGTGTTTGCTCAGTTAAGATTCCCTCATTGCAGATTTGTGTCAAGTTGACAAATACACACACACACACACACACACACACACACACACACACACACACACACACGCAGGCACACAAAGACGAGAGAGAGAGAGAGAGAGAGAGAGAGAGAGCAAGCATAATTGATCCCTTGATCCCTTGACAACTTGGCACACACATCTGTAACTATTAAGCCATAACCTTTCCTTTCTTGTTCATCTCTGTGGTTTCCTGTTGGTATCAGTATCTCAATATAAAACACATTTCCAAAATGTTTAAGTCCCACAGTCTTTCAAAACTCAAACATTGTTAAAGTTCAGCCCCTTTAAATCACCCAAGTCTCTTTCAAAGTTCAAAGACTCTGTAAAATATCCAAAGAAACAGTGTCAAACTCAGTGCCCTAATTCTGGGACTCGTGATCTCCTTGGCTGCAAAGAGTTTGGGCATCTCCTGTCCAGCTATGTTTCCCACAGCACATGTAGTTTGTTAGGCACAGGTCAGATACACTTTGCATTCGCTGCTATTCTTGATCATCCTCTCATGGTGTTTGCATGTCCAAAATGCCAGGAGTTCTGCTATCACAGGGTTGCACCTTCATCAGCAACTTCTTGGCTCTCATTAGGGACTCTGACTCTGCCATATTGTGCCAAACCTCTACTTCTCTCCATGCCGCCTTCAGTTCTGGGCTTCCACTGCAACTTAGGTGGCACCTTCATCTGGCCTTTCCTAGCCTCTCACAGTGACAAGCCTCCATGACCCCCCGTGCCTTCAAAATCAGTAATACTTGGGAAACTCTTACACATTACCAAGTTCAGCTGCCAGCATGAATTTCAGTCTTGGACCTCTCTGAACCACAGCTTCAATGTGCTTACCCTGGGGAAACACTTCCTAGAAGATTCTGGTCAATTCTTGGTCACAGATGAATCTTCACCCATAGCTAAGTAGTATCAAGGGTTCAGCAAAGCGAAGGTTTCACTTTTGTGGCTGTTGCCTTGTTCATCTCTTGTTCATTGCCGATTCTTCAGCCCCAGCTGACCGGAACAATGGATTATTAATTCAAAATATTACTCAAAGAGCCCTGGAAGAATTTGAACTTCCCTGTGCAACTTCACAAGCCAGGTGTCTTAGTTATTTTTATTGCTGTCATAAAAACACTATGAACAAGGAACTTATAAAAGAAAGTGTTTAATTTGGCTTACAGTTTTGGAGGATTAGAGTTCATTGTGTCCAAGCAGAGAAATGGCTGAAAACTCGTGTCTTGACCCACAGCCTCAAGGCAGAGAGGGAGGAATTGCATGAGTCTTTTGCCCATTCCTGGTGGCACACCTTCTCCAATGAGACCACACTTCCTAATCCTTCCCAAATGGTTCCATCAACTAGGGACCAAGTATGCAAACATATGAGCCAATAAGGCCATTTTCATTCAGTCTACCACAGTAGGCCGGTAGCTTCTCTACTACTCTCAATGCTCTTATTTTCCAAGTTTCCACAATAGCCCATTAAGATTTGAACCCTGAATGGCTTTGCTAGCTCAAAGTTCCAAGTCCTTCTGCAATCCTTCCCAAAACATGGTCACGTCTGTCACAGCAATATTCCACAAACCTAGTATCAATTCCTCCTGGTTAGGGTTTTACTATTGTTGTGATAAAATACCATGACATAAAGCAACTTGGGGAAGAAAGGGTTTATTTCATCTTATAAGCCTCAGCTCACACTCCACACAGAAGGAAGTCAGGGCAGAAGAAACTCAAGGCAGGAACCTGGAGGCAGGAAGTGACGTAAAGACCATGGAGAATGTTGCTTGCTGGCTTGTTCTCCACGGTCTTCTCAGGCTGCTTTCTTATACAAGTTACAAATACTTGCCTAGTGGAACCACTACACCACCCCAACCCCTATGAGAACTGGGCCCACCCACATCAACAACTAATGAAGGCAATACCCACGGACTTACCACAGGCCAATCACATGGAGGAATTTTCTCAATATTCTCTTTACCCACATATATCTAGGTATGTATTAAGTTGACAAAAACCAGTCTTCAGGACACCCCCAAACAGTATAATTTATAGGAAGGAATTTTGCTCATTTGGGACATCTGCATAAAGGTTTTGACTCAGTTAAAATATTTTTTCAAAAATAATGAGTAAAAACTTAAAGATCATACAAACCTATTCACATTTTCGGTATAAATGCAATTGTACTCACACCCATAGCTAAACTCAACAAATATCTAATTGAGCAGAGTGCAAGACAATGTTTACATGAAGTTAAACAGATTTATTTATTCGCAATCTATCATTTCCTTGAGTATTTGTGTCATTCTTAAGATGCCTTACCATACTGACCAATACACACTGTAAATTCAAATTGTCTCATTAAGGGAATGATTAATGCATTCAATGGACTAAAAAGTAGAAAAATTAGGCTTAGTCACAAATACATCAATGATTTTTAAAAAAAAATTCTTTCAACATAAAGATCTTAAAATCAACTGTATATTTTGAGTGGAAGCTCTTGACAGTTCTCAAATGATCACAGAAGAACATAGAAGCTGGACACCAGCTATCAAGTTCATCCAGTTCTGTTTGGTTTATGAAGCTCTAAATATGTACGAGAAGCAGAAAGTAAATTCAAACGCTTGAAACGATCTCATTTCCTAAACTGCACCCATATAACCTTTCCTGTCTTCCTTTGGGTGCATTTTAAAGCAGAGGTGGAATGGAGGGACCGCTGCACTACATACACACCGTTCTGGGGGGGGGCGTGTCTGTTTCGGAGAGAGACGGCTGGCATTCTCTGTGGGCGCGCCCCTGTTGATGCAGACACAAAACTGTAACAGAACATAAAGCACTTCCTTAGCATCCACGGAGCTCATACTGTATTGACTTTTCAAAAATCAATCTGTTCCTCTTTGTTATTAGCAGTTCGGCACATCAATTTTAAAAAAAAACTGAGCCCAGTTGGATGGAAGTTTGGCTCTCAGGGGGATTCTCTTTCTACTACACACAATGAAATTGAGGATGAGCCATTAGGACCCAGGAGTGGGCTGGGGGAAGTGTGGGATGCAAGAGTGACGGGTTCCTGAAGCGTTCTGATGCCTGCAGGGGTTTATGGGATGTTTCTCATCCTTAAACCCAATCTTTAAAGATTTTCATGCTTTCTTGTTACCAGCAGGGTCTCGTGGTGAAATATGATAATTTCTGTGTGTGTATGGCTCAAAGGGATAAGATAAAAACATAGACACATTGGTGCATATCTTCTAAGATTCCGAGCTAAGCAGAATGACGGCATGAGCGCAAGGCTGAGAGCGGAAGGGTTTGCACACACCAGGGACCAGGGACACTGGTTTGTGGTCGTGTGCCTGGCACTTTATGCCTAATACGAACATGTTTAAGACACAGCCACGTGAAACCTGACAGGATCCAGGGACGTTCACCAGACAAGCACCTAAGGGAGCAGATTTTCTAGAAAATAATTTGAGCTGAAATTTGTCAATTATAGAGTCTGGAGAGATGGCTCAGCGGATGACTGCTCTTTCAGAGGACCTAGGTTCAGTTTCCATCCACCACATGAAAGCCAATAACTGTCCATAACTCCAAAATCTGACACATTTACACAGACATAAATGCATGCAAAACAGCAATGCATGTAAAATAAAAATAAATCCTTCTTTAAAAATTTGTCAATTACACGAAAAGCTGGAGACGGGATCTACAAATACCCATATCCCTGACACAAACACACACATACACACACACATACACACACACACATACACACACACACCACAAAAAGCCAGTTGTCTTCCATGGCAATAAAAGTAGAAATCAGGGCATGGGACAAAGATGTTTCTTTCTAGTTTCATGAAATAATAAGCTATATGCTAATATTAGATATTAAAGTATACATATATTTCAGTTCATATTATCCAACATTTCACACAGTGCAATTTCTTTTTAAAAATGTATTTCTTGTTGACTTTATTACCCAGATTTATATCCCCCTGGGGTTTAAGCAAAGGCCTAGAAAGTTTTATAAATGCTTAAAACATGGTTCATCTCACGGCCATGGTAAGAAAGGACCAGGCCTTGCATTTTCATCAAATATTGAAATGGAGATTATATATTAATAGTCTTTTTTTTCCCCCTCGGGAGCTTATGGGAGGTGATTTGTACGTATCTGCCAGAGTTCTCTGCACTCTCTATTTTGGGGGTTTTCTTTTGCAGACTTTAAACAAAACTGCTATCCCTCTTGATGTTTCTGTTTCCTGTGTGAAGTGAGGCACAGATGCTCATGGCCACATCTGCTCGTCTCTTTCCCCTGCTGTCATGACCATGCCCTCTTTCCTGCCTCTGACGCTGTCGTTTATGCCATCTTCATGAAAATGTTGAGTTTATTACTGCAGAATTTGACCTATCTAATACAGAGCCCAGATTACCCGCTTCCTCGTAATGAAGAGCCTGCCGGAGCTGTCTCATGAGCCCATCACCTTGACAACCTCCTAGGCTCACATTTTCTCTCGGTTATGTATAAATTCCCAGCTGCTCAATATAGTGTGAGACATGACAGTATTTCATGTCTTATGAATTCCGGTGTCGTTTTAGTCAGACTATAGAACCGAGGCAGGCTAAATGAAAACAGCAGTTCACAAAGATTTTGTTCTGTGCATCCATTTGTATTCTTATAAAATTACTCAGGACCCGGTGAGCTTTTGCTGATGTGAACGTTATCTATCAGGGTTCCCTTTCAATATCTTCTGTTGCTATAACAGAATATCTGGGGCTAGATAGTTTATGCAGAGATGCAATTTATGTATTTCCTGTGTAAATGAAGCTGAGAAATCCAAGCTCAGGTGGTTGCAACAAGGCCTTGTGTTGTTTCGTAATATGGAAGTCAGTCGAAAGCCTGGGAAAAGCACACACAAGATAGAAAAAGGAGTTAAATGTGATTCCTGCCTATTCTCTGGAGAGAGGTATGAATTAATTTCTTAGGGAGGGTTCTGTTCTTCTGATCCAAACACCACTCCATAGGACCCACCACTGGACAGTGCCAGCATGAAGAATTAAAACATAAAACATGAAGAATTTAAGTTCCACTATCAGAGCATTGCTATGGAAAGTAAAACAAGAATTTTCTTTTGTGAGTTGACTAAAAACTATCAGTCATAAACTCACAGCATGATCACACTAATGTATTTATGAGACAACTCTGCACCTTCCACAGTGCAAGGAAATTATTATGAGTGTCATCATTCTACATGTTGGTTAATCTCTTTAATGCCTGCCTTACTATCCAGAATTAAATTTAAATTCTGCCTTCTCCTGTCTGCTTCTGCAGTTAATCTCTTGTGTTACATGTTATGAAGACTCTAGAGATATCTACCTTACACTTTTGACTTAGTGTGATACAATGAAATGAGTGTCTTGATACAGTTTAGCTTCTTTGATCCTTGGGATTTTTATAGTTTGTGTGACATAACCCCAAATTATACCAGCATTGCTTAGGTATCTCTGCATCACACAAAAATCTTTAGAATAAAAGAACCTAGGAAAAAAGAATGATTGAGAAACTCTTGCAGTACCCCAACTGTGCATAAAGAACAAAATCCTTTGAAGTAGAAATAATTTTATGGATCCTTTGAGGATTGTTTAAATGATGTCAATTACTGGTGTACACTAACACTTACATAGAGATTCAATTGTGTAAGTGTTATGTGAGATTTTGATTGTGTTCTGACAACTAAAGCTTACTTGGAGTCAGAGGGTGAGCTAGCCACTAGCTGACCTAAATTAATCACAGAGGTTTGGAGGACTGTAGACAGAGAGGAGAGAGGAAGTAGTAGGGCGGGGTAGAGAGATGATCTGGTCGCCTTTTGGACAGAGTCTAAGGAATTGCCAGTCAGACACAGAGGGGGCAGGAGAGGAACGTGCCATGCTAATAAGGGCAGAGCATAAATAATTAATATGAAGTAACTGAAAATTTAAGGACTAGTTAGTAATAAGCCTGAGCTATTGGCCAAGCATGTATAATATACATTAAGCGTCTGAGTGGTTATCTGGGAACTGGCAGGTGGGAGAGAAATAGCCAACTACACATAAGTATTTGGACAACTATGAAAATACTTTTCAAACTTATAATGAAAATCTAATTCAAGTTTTTAACTTTGGCAGGAAAATACTTTGCTTAAACAAAATCAACCCTTTTAACTTGCATAAATATGGCTTTGCTACAGAAACAACATTTTCTGGCATGCATGTCATGTAGGCAATTAACTGTGTATAATATATACCTCACTTTCTTCCTTGTTTTTCACTGACACTCTGATGAACCAATCTGCATATGTCCTAGACTGCAATTAAGGACACAGCCTAACCATTGGTCTATTAATTATCTGTTTTTATTTAATAATGTTATTATTTATTTAAGTATTATAAATAATAGTGAATATATTACTCAAAATAAAACTTAAAGAATTGATAATAATTTACAATAGACAGTATTTCCCCCCCCAATATATTCCTCAAGCTCTTCCTATTCAGGGCAATTATTATCCTAAATTCTGTGCTTATTATCTATTCTAAAATATAGTTTAATAGATGCAAAATTTTTATAGTCTTTAAAAAGGCTGATATATTCTTAAGAGATACATATTTATTTTACTGTTTTACATTCAGAGAAAGAGCTATATGATACAGAAATTAGAAACTTGGTTTTCATTTAATGTTTTATTGCTATGATATGTCCATATAATATTGCTTCATTTCATTCATTTGGGTGACTGTATAATATTCCACTGTGAACATACAAAGATTTATTCCTTTTTTAAAAGGCATTGTTTTTCCCCCATGGTGCTGGTATTGTTAATAGTGATGCTTTCAATATTCTCATTCACATTTTCTAATATAAGTGCAAAATGTCATTTTTGTATCCATTCAAACACAATCACAATAGGTGATTTTGCACATTCTTCACTTGACTCAAAGATATTATTTGTATCATGAAAACATAATTTGTCACTGTTGTTACTCTATGGAAAACTATGCTACTAGCACATAACCCATGAGGATCCTTTAGTGTTCATACCAGCTCTATTAGATCAACACCATCATTGTCTTGTTTTACAAAGGCATCAGTCAACAAACGATAGAATAAGTTGTAAAAAACACCGATAGAACAGGTTGTAAAAGGTGTATTCAGAATTGTAATTGCTATTCATATTCCTGAACATGCTTTCTAATTATAGCCACCACTGAATGTATCTCCAGTTTTACTCATGAGTCATCTTCCCAGCCCCAAACTTCTATCTAGCCATTTATGGATATTTTTCATATTCACCTTCTCCCAAGAACACCTTATTATAACCACAAAAATACCTATTAATAACTCATTTGAAAGAGAAGCTGAAACAGGGCTCTGGTACTGAAAGCCTGTAATCCTAGCAACTCAGGATGTTCAAAGCCAGCCTGAGCTACACGGTGAGGTCCTGCTGCCAAAGGAATGGAGGGATACAGGGAGGGAAGGAGGGAGGGAGGAGAAAAAGGAAGGAGGAAGTTCTGTGTTTCATGAACGTGTGTTGTCTAGAACACAACCTTTACTGAGAAGAAATGCTACAGTTATTCAATGTCACTGTGGAGATCTATGACATTGCCCACCTTCTACACATATGTTATTTTGGTAGAGGCATATTAGGAAGGAAAAACATCTTATGAAAATTTGCAGTCAGAAAAGGATAGAGTATTTTCAGCCATCACATGGAAAATATTGTAGATTGATTTATACAAATCTCAAAACAGACATGTTTTACTGGATAACATAAAAAGTTGTATTTGATATCACTATTGACTTTTGAAAAGCACTGACAAATATATATTTTCCAAAACTCAATTTTTTGTTATAATCTTTATAGTTATAGTTGTTGACACCTTTGCTTTCTTGGGAATTTCAGGTCCACATTTTTTTGACAATTTTGTTCGTGTTCAAAGCATTGAGGCTACATTCATCCTCCACAAATACCCTCTCTTTCCCCCACCCACACTACCTTCTTCTTCCCAATGTTTCCCCTCTACTTTCATGTGTCAGTGTGTGCATCTTGTGCTGATAGCCATGGCTGCTCTTTGTCATTCCCACGGCATGCCACATTCAGAAGACAGCATCGTATGACCCTCACTCCCATCCTCAGGTTCTTGCCCTCCTTCCATGCATGATTCCATGATGTTCACTGAATAGGTATAAAATAGGTATCTCATTCAGAACTGAGAACTCAACAAGCACTCATTCTGAGCACTCGGAACAGTTATGAACCTCTGCATTCACTATCACCCGTGGCAAAGGAAGCTTATGGAGACTACAAGCAGCCCAAGTCTACGGATATGAATTAAGTACTTACAAGGCAGGTTTATTACACATCCACTTAGGTTCTACCAACTAGGACCTGTGACTTTTCTAGTCTTAGCTTTTCACTCATATTTTTACTACAAGGACTGAATTCCTTCCCAGGAAGCAGGACTCAAATCCAACCAGAAAGCAGCTGACTACTTCCCAAACAATTGTGATTGCCTGCTGGGCATACATGACTTGCCAGGACAGTATTGTAGCATATATGATACACAATTGACTAAGACCTTGGTGTGTTCTCCCCCCCCCCCAACTTGTGTATTTCCTTCCAGCACTTTGAACATTAGCCAGCATGAAGGCAGTTTCCAACTCAGTTCCTGCTTGAATTCTTTGTGTCCTGTATTTAAAATGTATTGTGCCATCGGTAATGGCATCATAACATATAATTCTAGTAGATAACCAAGAGCACAGACCTCTATTTTTTACTTGCTGGGCAATATCTGTCAAATTCCCAAGTCCAAATGACACCATTTCCATGACAGTCATAGAATGAGAAGGTCTCATGTGGCCCAGGATGGCCTTGGACTCTCTATATGCTGCTAAGTAGCCAAGTAGCAAGAATGAACTTGAACTTCTGGTCATCCCACCTCAACCTTCTAAGCCCTTGGGTTGAAGACATGCACCATGGCTTCTGTTTATGCAATGCTGGAGAAAGATAAGAGCCCAAGACCTTGTGGGTAATAAGCAAGTACTCTACGAAATGAACGCCATCGCCTACCTCATCCTGCCCCTCCTGTAGGTTTGTTTATTCTTCAGGGAAAGTGGTACTCCACAGGAACAGTGAGGCTCCAGCCTCAGCCACAGACTGAAACTGGGAAAGTCTGCCCGTGGAAAAGACCTTGAACTAAATTCTTCTTGCTCTTTCTTCAGGGCCTTTGAGAAGCCTTAGATTGGTCAGGCTTTCCATAGGTGAGGCCTCATTTACTAGTATTAAAGTACCTTTGAGGTCATGCATTCCCTGGAAGCACACGAGAATGTCTTATAGATGATATATGGAAAGATATGGTCTGCTCAAATATACCTCTTCCACTAATTTCACAAGCGCTTCCTAGATGCTAGAAATGTGATTGGCATATGATGAATATCTGAAAGATATCTGGTGAATAAGACTCAATAGATGAATAAACCAGCCATATAGATTGTTACTTGAAATTTTTTCCCCCAGATGCATACTGAGACAAGTAATTTGTCCATGAATTAGTTTATCCTATTTACTGGCCACCCCCTGAAAAAAAATTAAGATGTCTAATTGGAGATATAGTATTTCAAGCAAGATGCAAATAAAGTGCTAAGCACAATACATAGATACAAATGGAGAAAAGCATACTACATTGTAGAATTATGGGTTCTTTCCCACCTCAAACTTGCAAGCAAGTCCAAAAGAATATGTTAGTTACCTCCTTTTATGAAGATGAAGGAGACGATACACTATGGGCATTGTCATACAAGAATCCTTTCAAATAGATTATCCTGGAAAAGGTAAAAAGCCTGACACAGTGGCTTTTGCCTTACTGTCCAGACAGCTAATAAGATTATTATGCTTACACTTGATTTTGTAGACTTAAAATCAGGAATAACACTGCATTCAGCTACAACCTTCACCGAACTGCCTATGCTAACTGCAAACATGCCACTCCCCTGAAAACACCAGGAAAGAGAGTCAGTTACAGAATGAACCTATTAGAATACAGAGCCAGATTTAAACCGTCTCCCTGGTAAAGTACATATACCAGTAGACAGCCAAATTAGTTTGAGACCAAAAGGAACAAAATCCAGACCGTGATTCTACCTGTGTTCCGTCCTAGTCATGCTCAGTCCCAACCCTGATTTACCCTTCCTAAGTTCCCCGATGTATAAAAGCAAAAACACCGGATTAATTTCTTTACCAAGAATTTGAGTCTCACCGAAACAATGATTGAAAGTAGTTTACAGGTTGTAAAACCAAAATCAACGAAGAGTTATGCTCATACTCCAATTAAGATTAAATTGGCTATATCTAAATATTTTTAGGGCATATCAAGGAAAATGCCTTTCATTTTTATTATAGTCAGTGTGTAATATAAAATGTAGACTTATGTATTTATTTATTTTACCCTCCTCTTCCCTCCCCCTCCCCAACCCACTCCTCCTCTGTTTCTATTTAGAAAGGACAGGCCTCTCATGAGTATCAACAAAGCATGAAATATAAAGTTGCAGTCAGACTAAGCCCCTCCCCTTGTATTAAGGCTGGGCAAGGTGACCCAGTATGAGGAATCAGTTCCCAGCCTAAGCATGAGGCACAGCCCCTGCTCCTATTGCTAGGAATCCCAGAAGTAGACCAAGCTATACAACTGTTGAGGGCCTAGGACAGTCCCATGCAGGCTGCCTGGTTGTTGATTCCTATGAACCAGGTTAATTGTTTTTGTGGGTTTTCTTATGGTATCCTTGACCCATCTGGTTCCCACAATCCTTCCTGTATCTCTTCAGCAGGATTCCCCAAGCTCGGCCTTACATTTGGCTGTGGGTCTCTCCATCTATTTGTGTCAGTTACTGGATGAAGTCTCACTGATGAAATTTGGGAGGAAAATGCCTTTAGTTTTTGAGAATGAAGCATCCAGACATTTTACCAAGCCCATTTCCTATCTCCAAACACTTGGGCTCTGAAATTTGGACATTCTTAAGTTCCTATGTAAATAAAATAATTTTAAAATCCAAGATAGCAGATGTGAAAAGTTTCTAACAATTTCTAAGCTGCTAAAAATGATGCTTTATTGGACATTTAATGGTCACATTAAAGCAACATGCTTTGTCTTTCATTTAAAATATTTTTGCATGTAAGATATATCTATACCTCCTGTAATCAGTTATGTCCCAAAGCATGAGAATATTCTCAGCTCATGCACACAACAGTAATAATAATGTAGGTTTGCTGGGAAGTAATAGGTGCAGTAGATATTCTACCATGCTGAATACCTTTAATGGTCCCATGTTAAGAAGACAGATTATGTACTAGCAATAGTGTATAAAAGCTCAAGTATATAACACCGATTCAATTACCTAGAATGTGAAATGCACTGGGGAAAGTGTGTGTTTTTATTTTGCTTTTCTCACAAATGAAGAAAAAAAAGCTGTATGGATCATTTCTCCTCTTAGTCTGCCCACCCCTGTGGAGAAGATGCAAGCATGAGGCTTTCTTTGAAGTGAATGGAATCTCCACACTCAGATCAGCTCTGAGGGTATATAGGAAAGAACAAGAGACAGGGCCACATGAAGACAGACATTAGCATTTAAATGAGGCCGGGATCAAAAGAAAATTTATGCATAGAAACATACTAAGATTTGAAAACGGAAGCATGAGTTTTCAATAATCTTAGGTCAAACCACCTTGCATTAGAAGTAGGTCGTTCTTGGTGTTAGCACTAGAAACATTAGCAAATGCTTAAAAAGCCTAAAGACTAGGTCAAAATAAGAGACCCATGTCACATCAAATTGCCACAGGAGCAAGATATTCTCCCTGACGTCTCGAGACATCTATGCATCTGCATGTGCCTCAATTTTTGTACTATATTTAATACTGGTGGATGGATAAAAGCAAACCAAACAAGGGTAGTCATCATAATACATAACCCAGCTATGAATTAAAACATGAGTCTTGCCGATATGGATAAATACAACACAGGGAAAACAATCTCCTTTGAATGTAAAATGTACCTGCCATGTAGGAAACCAAAATAGAAACCGAAGTCAGGTTGTTTCAGCCACAGTTATCACCTGTCAATCAGGAGCAATCTTTACATAACGCCTGTGTTCAAGTTCCTGAGCCAGACTGAGTCGAAGTGATGCTTGATATTTATACAGAAAGTTAGTTCACTATGTAAAGCTATGTGCGTATGAAGTACCAGAATGTGAGAGGATGGCCTGGAAGGCTTCCTGGGAAGCTCTTGAAGGCTAGAGACGACTTGGCTCAGCAGGGTGAGGTACTAAGATTCCCCTACATACAAGGAGTTGTCCAAACCGACTTATAAACTCCCAGGAACAATGACGTGGACAGGAAGGAAACTAATTAGACTATTACACGTGTTCCTGCCAGTCCCCAGTGAGAATAAAGGACAGAAAGGTTGGCATCAGAACCATAGAGTTTTCTGAGATGACCTTTCACGGTAAGTCACAAAGACTCACATGTTGTAAGGGACAGTGGTGATGGACAGGTCCAAGCCACCAGGTAACCTTTGATTCCCTCTTCAATCATCCATGATAAAATGCTGCTTGGATCCGGCTGCATGAAGGGGATGATTGACAGCTGTATTGTTCTGAACGCAAACTCCTTGACTTTCCTGGAGCCCTTATTTTTTTCTCCATGCTACACCATAAATTCATGATGTGTGAATTCCCAGTCTGTGTTGTAATGAATGATGAATGGCATGTGTGGTGCTGGGAAGCTGTAAGAAATCCACATGAAATGAGCCGGGTATGAATGACAGGAAAAGGTGGGTATCAATGTGACTTCCAGAAAACAAGACATATTTAGGTGCAGAGAAAAAAGGGATGGATTCTAGACAAGGAAATTTAAGCAACAAAAATCCCAAGGACAAAGAGGAATATGAATGAATTAAAGAAGGAGGGGTAGACAACAATACAGAGACTGGCTGATTTATCACGAAGAGCAAAGTAAACATGAGGATCTTCGGAAAGTGCCAAGAATTTGCATTTAACGTGTAGACAGTAATAAGTGGCTGTAGTGTCTTGGCTGAAACTGGGTTTGGATTGTGAGTAAACACTTGTGGAAAAGAGTGTTTGAGAGAACCAGATTAAGGCTTCTGGCAGGATGGGGATGAAAACGAAGGGAGAAATATCATTAAGAGGGTTTTGTTATTGTTAGAAAACTAGTAAGGATGAATTAGTGCAATAACTTGGGAAAATAATTTTTTTTTCCTTTTGGTTTTTCAAGACAGGGTTTGGCTGGATGTGTAGCCTTGGCTGTCCTGGAACTGAACCTGCTTTGTAGACCAGGCTGGCCTCAAAGTCTGCCTCTGTCTCCTGAGTGCTGGGATTAAGGGCGTGTGCCACTGTCACCTGGATGAAAAACAATTTTTTATTACCTGGTAAAACTGCACAGTGAAAAGCATCATGGCCCAGTACTTCTGTCCTTGAGATGCTACCAAGAAAAAAAAAAAAGCAAACAAACAAAACAAAACAAAACTCCTCTATTGGCATCAGAAAATATGCATATGTATGATTGTAGCAACATTTCTTGATTCCATGAAGACTATCCAAAAATATGTTAACATAGAATAAATATCTTTGGTCTACTAAAAAAAGATATGAAAATCAGTGAAGGACAATTGAATCATTTAAGGCACTCTAGAATATGTTAGTTATTGGTAAACAATAATAATTCACAAAAAGAAATTGTGTATACATAGATGCATACATATTTACATATACACATATTTTGTTAGGTGTATGTGTGTGCTTATATAGGTTTGCTTGTGAGTTGATTTGTTTGCCACCATGGTTATTTCATTCTTATTAGCTTCAAACGATCATAAAAACAATTACACATTGTTTAGTATGGTGATTCAAGTGAAAAACACTCCCTGTAGGCTATCATATTTGAATGCTTGGCCCACAGTTGGTGACTCTGTCTGAAGAACTTATGGAGATTTTATGAGCCTTGCTAGAGGAAGTGTGCCACTTGGGGGGGGAGGGGGCTTTGAGGGTTTATAACTAGTTGCTTTTTGAGTGTGGATAGGGATGTGAGGTCTCAGCCTCATGCTCCAGTCACCTGCTGCTGTATCCCTCCTGACATTAGGGACCCTCTCCTTAACTCTTTCATCATCAGGGCCCCTCCCTAACTCTCTTGACATCACAGACCCCTCCCTAAATAGAATATGACCCAAATAAATCCTTCTCCTATGAGTTGATTTTGGTCATGGCATTTTATCACTACCACAGGAAAGCAACCAACACACTTAGAGAAACATTCAAATATAGAAAAGCTGCAGAGAAAAGCAAGGAAGGACATGGAGTGTCTGAATGTTATTTGCCTTTGAGGAAAGAAGTACACCACTGAGGGTGAAACCTGCGGTCCCCCGAGTTTCCAGCAACATTCTATGTTTTAAGTCAGGTGTATTTTTATGAGTTTATCTTATTGTTACTTAAGTGCACCAATACACATCCTTTGGTAGTTGTGGTACGCTTTAAAAACTAAAATAGTTAAAATAATAATGACTTGATCAATGGTAAGGATTGTAGACATATAAGGGAGTGGATGGATGGTGAGGTGGGATTTTAGGCACCTGAGTAAGATAATGAGAGCAGATAAGTAACACTCACGGGACAATTCCCACTCTATTTGGAATAAAGAACAATAATCTGGAAGCCTTTGGCCATGCTTTTTGATGGAGGGTGTCTTTGAAGATGAGCAAGGGTCATGAACTGCTAAGTCATTCCCCCCTTCTTCCACTAACTCTAAGACACAATTCAGAAAGACTCCACAAAGCAACACAAACAACCACCTCAATAAGTTCTCTGCCCCCCCAACTCTGTATCTACTGATGATCAGTTGATCATCTTTTCTTTTCTAATAGTATTTGTGAGAAATGAGTATTCTCTTCTGCCCTCCTTTTTACTGTCCTTTCTCATTTAATGTTCACTGTTGTTAATGTTAATCCCATATGAGGTGCTGAGAGCCAAAGATGCAGCGGTACAGACCATAGTGCTCATAGTAGACGTAGCAGACTAGATTTCTTTATTGTTGCCTTAACAGGTTTCTACAAACCTAGCACCACAGAAAAATAAAGGATATGTTTCTTAAAAACCATACATTTATGTAGGCCTGACATCTCAGTGTATATTAGGAGGCTATATGTACATATACAAGTATATGTCTATATACAAGTATATGCAAGCATATACATACACACATACATACATACATACATACATACATACATTCTAACTAGTCCGAGTGCCATAAACAATGCTCCTTTTGCCAAGTTCCTCTTCCAAAGCACTGGAAACATCATGGCATGTTCTACAAATATGTTCTAGGATTACTGTCTGGGACAGTTTATCTTCACTGGAAATGTGAGGAACTCAGAATTACCATGGAAACATGATTGTAGATGTGTCTACAAGTGTGTTTCCAGAAAGTCTAAGGGAACTTTGAAGAGTCATCCTGAGTGGTGACTATACCACTCCATGGGCTACAGTTCTGTCCTGAACAGGATAATGGTAGCTGAACATCAGCATTCATCTTTCTGTTTCTTGACTATAGAAACATCATCACCAGCTGCCGCGTATTCCTGTCACGATGGACTAACTGTTCCTTCTGACTGTGAGCAAAAACCAAACCTTCCTTCCTTCAGCTACTTTTGTCAGATCTTTTGCCTCAGCAAAGAGAAGACTAACAGAAACAGTGGTTCCCTGCATTGTTGCCAGGCTGCTCTACAGATCTCATCATTCGTCAGCATCACAACCATTGCAAATGGTCTTCATGGCTCCTCTTCAAGCTTTACACACACATTTCATCCACTCTCCAAAAATCAGCAAAAACCATATTGTTACCAGCAGGTTTCCCTGTCAGCCTGGGCCCAGAGCCGTATCAACCCCAAATAACCCTCAGAGACACTGAATTAGACATAAAGCTATTGGCCTGTTACTACTGTTTCTTATTGGATAGCTCTGTCTTAAATAGTAACCCATTTCTATTAGTCTAAGTGTTTCCACATGGTCTTATCTTACCGGAGAGAGGGTATGGACATCTTCTCTCAAGTCCCTAAATCTTGACTCTCTTCCTACATCTCCCAGAATCCTCCTTGTCTCCTAGCCCCACCTATCTTGCCTTCCTATTGGCCAACGTGGCTTTATTCGTTGACCAATAAGAGAAATTTATTTACAGAATGACATCTGTAAATACTATGGTACAGGGGTTTAAAAAAATGGTTACAATGTTGGAGACAAACTCAATCTGTGATATTTGTCATGGCTGGTTTTAGAATCCTTATTCATACCTCACACAATGCTTCTATCACTGACCATTTCTCTTTTACTGCTTTGCTACTAGAAAACAACCTAAGAGCCTTGGCCAAGTTGTGACTTATCCAATTCCTCTACAAATGCCAGAGGTATTTAAGGATATGATGCCTTAGACAACCTTCCTGAAGAGAATGGGGGAGAGTGTGACTTCCACTAGTCCCTCATTCTATCACAGTATCTCTCTACACAGGGAACAGTGTCATGTCTGTAGTTCATAAATTGGAAAAATTCTGGCTTAAAAAAAAAATCATTGTTTTGCCAGGCAGTGGTAGCACATGCCTTTGATCTCAGCATTCAGGGAGGCAGGGGCTTGTGAATCTCTGTTAGTTCAAGGCCAGCCAGAGCTACAAGCTACAATGAGAAACCATGTCTCAAAAATAAATAAATAAACAAACAAACCAAAGCTTGTTGTATCTTATAGTCATATCTTTCTGGAGTCTGAGGCTTGAATCTTGGAGCACTCCTCTTTATTTATTATACTATTATTTTTCATGTTGAAGAAAACCTGCAGTCCTTAAACCACCTCCTTTCTGTTTAAGAAAGGACCCGAGGGTTGGAATGAAGTAATACCCACACCATCCAGCACAGTAACAACAGTCAATTATAACACGTCATTCTGATTTCTTACATGCTAACTCTGAAAAGGCTTTTTCTTATTTGTAATGAAATAATGATAAAAAAAAATCCAACACTCTTGTGTGCTAAATATGACTAGAAAATATGTCATTCTTTACACATCTGGGAATTTTTCATTTTGAAACCAAGTCTCTAATGCCATCCCACTAAGAACACAAATCTTCAACTGCAGAATGAGAAAAGAATGCAAATATGTTTTAAAAATGGAAAACTTTTTGTGTAGCAAATTTGCTTCAGTTTTCAAGTTATTGAAAAGAAACAGAATAGTATGACAAAGTGGATAGATTGTAGCTTTTGAAAATTCTATTGACTTCCAACAATAAATGCATTACAGAATTATTTTGGAAAAATCTGGAAGCCTATATTTTTCTGTGGCAAAACTGAGATCATACACATGGATGCTTTAAAAAAGAATCTCTCATCTTTCTAATTTGATACACATGTACAGTTTTGTATTTTGTGCAGTAAACAAAAATGACATCCCTGCTATTTCCTTAAACAAATATCAGTCCAGTTAGTGAAGAGTTAAATGCATTTCAAGGGGGAAAAAAGCAACACAAAAGTAAAAAGTAACAAATCTTGGAAAGTGATGTCAGGACACAGTGATTTCTAGAACCTTCTAGATGTTCAGTGGCAATTCACTGCCTACAGCTACTGCTGTTTCTTAGATTGCTGGAAATCTCTGAAGATCTTGGAGAGGAAGCAAGAATTTTACTGACCTTGTATCTACCTCTGCTGCCCATCCAGATCCTATTAGCCTTGTGAGCTTCTCCAACACAGAGGTCCCCTCTTTAGTTGTAATTTTGCTTTTTTGTGATTGCAGTAATCCATCAACTCCTGTCCTAAAATACTAAATGGAAAATTCCAGAAACAATTATCCAATTAGCAACAGTCTAAAGGACTTTTACTACTTTATATAGGAATATGGTTATAGTTATTCAGCTCTATGATTAGTCATGATTAAGTTCTTAGTAATTTATAATATACATTTTATTGCAGACATAAATGTGTGTCTATAGTAAGATCTGTGATGTTCAGTATCATCTGCAGGATTAGGTGTTCCCTGAGGCCTTGGGGCACATGGCTCTTTTAAGAGAGTTTACTCTGTATCCAATTTCTATCAACAGATTATTTTTTCTTTATTTCCTGATCCCCAGCTGTGGTGGTTTCAATGTAATTGCCCCCCCCAGAAAAAAGTTTACTCATAAGGAGTGGCGCTGTTAGGAGGTGTGGCTTTTTTTTGAGTATGTGTGACTTTGATGGAGTACATGTCACTGTGGGGATGGGGTGTGGGGTCTCATATATGCTCAAGCCACACCCAATGTCTCAGTTTACTTCCTGTTGATTGAAGGTCAAAATGTTCAACTCTCAGCTCTTTCTCCAACTCCATGTCCGCCTACACACTGCCATGTCCTACCATGATGATAATGGACACTCTGAAAATGTAAGCCACTCCAATTAAATGTTTTTACTTTATAACAATTGCCTTGCTCTTGGTGTCTCTTCACAGCAACAGATCCCTAACTAAGACACCCCACAATTTTATAATCATAACAATAAACTATATGGGGGGAAGTTTAAGTTTGGTGTTATTTGTATAACATACAGATATTACATATTATTATCATGACTCTCCCTTATTTTCACTGACAAGCCTGCATGTATTAGCTACCTATGTGGACTTGCCAGAAGAACGTCAACCATCCTTGTTGGGTCTCCATTAGTGCTGAATCTACACGATATCCTCAGCCTTGTAACTGTTTTGTTTCTGAACTTTGAACTTTAAAATTAAGTGTAAACATATACCCATCTATTTTAGCAGCTGAAGTGAATAGTGGCTGAACAGCTCAAGGGGAAATTTAAGAATTCTAAGAGTCAATTTCCCTAGAGGGTTTTCTCAGTGATTGATGGCTTTGATTCTGTCACAGAGTCATCAAGGGAAGAACAGGTCAGGGATTTTCATTTTAAACCAAACTCACTATCCTAGACAAACATCAAATGTGGCAGAGAACACATAACTTGATACAAACAGCTTATCAGACTTTACTAAAGTCATTTGTAATTAAAAAAAAAAAAAGCAAGCACAGCCAACTTCATGTAAGAGGCAAACCAGTTCATAGTCATGTATTTAGAAGAGTTTTGTTTTTACTTGTAATCCCCTGCCAACGGTTGCTACTGCTACAGAAAACAAAACAAAAGTAAATAAACACACACACACACACACACACACACACACACACACATATATACCTTGGGCCCCACCCCTAAGGGCTTCCAAGTTGTTAGGTCCTGAGGCTTGGCTAGGTGGCTGGGCTTTTAAAGCTCCTTAGGTGAGGACAAGCCCGAGGATCTCTGTGTCTGGCTATGAGGACTGAACTTTATGTGTTTGCTTCCTCTCAATAACTGCATTGTGTGATATCAGAAAGACCAGTTCCTGGGGAATGTGGGATGTATGAATCATAATTAGGCCCTCTAAGTGTCAACCGCAGCCCGGGTAGCGAACACCTGTGGAGTAGAGAATTAAAAATGAATGATGCCCTTTGTACAGTAATGATAATACATTCCACTCTCTGGGAAGCGATTAAAATATTCCCCTTCAGAATTTTTTTCAAGTCTGTTTTAAAGTGACACCAGAGAAAGCAATATGGAGTATTCAAGAAGGCTTCATGTACTTAGCCTGGCAGAGCTTTCTACAAAATATTTCTCTTTATTTTATTTATGGGTACACCCTGCAGTGACAGTGTGTGGGGGGAACAGGGATGTGAAAGCCAAAAAAAAAAGCAGAGAAGCAGCCTTCCCATGCGCATTGCACCAAGCCAGGCTGCAATTTTTAGGTCTGTTGGATGCAGGCATTTCATAAAAGTCTAGTCTCACTTAAATGATCACTGATGTCCTTAGAATATCCTTCGCTGAGTTGTTCTTCCCCATGCCTCTGGAGCCTGGTAATGTGGTGATTCCTTTGTTTTCAAAGGAAATTCTACATGCACATCCGCCCCATGGGGGTTAGTAGAATAGGGCCAGGAAGCAGGCCTAGCGATTCCTCGATTCCTCCTAATGAGGGAAACCTTCCCTCCTACGTGCACAACCATAGGTAATTGAATTAGTACAGTAGGGAAGGGCTTGCTATTTCATACTCATCGCTTTTTTTTCTTAACACCATGAAATTAAAGACATGCCAGCATGGAGCTGCATACCCCTGATCACTTTCAAATAGGCAATGCAGTATATTATTTCCTTTATGTGCTTTTACAGCACATGCTGCGCGAGATAATTGAGCCCATGACAGATGTCTGTATTACAGAGGGAAATTTATTTGTGAAAGAACAAACATGTATTACTTTTAACACAGGGCTATTCGTTATGTGGCCCACAAGGTGCTTTCTGACGACTTGTAAATTGAAATTAATATTTTGTCTAGTCATCTTAAATATGCATTAAGCAAGTTTGACTGTTTGATAACAACCGAGAGGAAGCTCATTCTTGTGCTTCAGCGTAGCTTCCTGTTCTTAATCAAGGCTGGGCACTCGTAGTTCATACGTGAAGCGTGGAAGGAGAAATCATTTATTTTTCTCTCTTTTTTCCTTTCTTTTTTTTTTTTCTTCAGAAAAGTCCACAGACCTACATGTTCCCCAAGACTTGAAGAATAAATGATGTCTACCACAGCCATCCACACAACGAAATGGCTATTAGGTAGGGCTCAGCCTGAAGGGAAAAGGAAGATACCTCATGATCCTATCTTTACTCACTTGTGCTCAGAATGTCTCTCTTCCAAAACAAACGCCAGTGTGGTACAGCATGTGATGTCCCTAACAGTTTTGTTTGAGATGTATTGGCTTGGAGAACTGGGTGAACACCAATCACAGGAGGGTGGATTGAAGAAACAATGGGGTGGTTTACTGAGGAATCTGTACTTCCATCGGCTCTGAAACTCTGCCCAGGAGCACTGTTGCTATTTGTAAATTAACCCTCTCATTCTCTTCTCTTCTCTTCTCTTCTCTTCTCTTCTCTTCTCTTCTCTTCTCTTTCTTTCTTCCTTTCTGTCTGTCTTTCTTTCTTTATTCTTTTTTTTTTGAGACAGGTGTAGCTTTGTAGACCAGGCTGGCCCGGAACTCACAGAGATGCACCTGCCTCTGCCTCCCGAGTGCTGGGATTAAAGGCATGGATCACCACTGCCCGGCCAATACTCTCATTCTTAGCTGAAGGATTTTTTTTTTCTGGAAAACGACTGGACATTTTACCACTGCAGGCTGGCTACACATCATTTGCACTAAGACTGTGCACTGCATTAAAGTCAAATTAGACCGATAGACTACAGTATCCGGAAGGACCCAAATTTAGTGTTATCTCTTTCAAAGGGGAGAGGAGGGGTTGATATGGTTGGCTTCTTATGGCTGGCCTACACACAGACTGGCCTGCCCTGAAGCCACAGCTCCCTGGCCACATTCGTTGTGTGGTTTCCCCCAGGTGCTGGTGAGCTTATTCATATATTTAACTTTATTATTTTTTTTTGTCAACATGACAGAAAAATAGAGTCCTCTCGGAAGGAGACTCTCAAAGGAAGAATTGTCCTCATCAGATTGGCGTGCAGCCCACTGTGGATGATACCACTCCAGGGCCAATGGTCCTGAGTTGGCTCAGAAAGCAAGCTGAGCAGGCTATGAAAAGGGGTCAGTAAACAGCATTCCTCTGTGGTGACCCCTGCTTCAGTTCCTGCCTCTAGGTCCCTGATAGAGCTTCTGCCTGGTCCCCTCAGAGATGGGCTGTTTCCTGACAGCACAAGCCAAGCAAACCCTCTGCTCCCAAGTTGGTTACTGTTATTGTGAGTGTTTTTTTGTGGCGACAGAAACCAAATGAGGACACCCAGGCACAGAACTGAGTCTGCACTGTGAAAGTTGATGCTGTTGACTGTCTACCAGGAGCCTGACGGTGAGGCAAGATGACATTCAGACATTTTAACCTAGGTGCTAGTGCGCTCTCTCTCTCTCTCTCTCTCTGTGTGTGTGTGTGTGTGTCTGTCTGTCTGTCTCTCTCTCTCTCTCTCTCTCTCACACACACACACACACACGCACAGACACTGGTTGGTTTTTGTTGTTGTTTTGGGAAAGGCACACAAATTTATGGATGTCCATGAATATAGAGAGCACAGAAGAATGGCTTATTCAATGACATCTTTCTTAAAAGGGGTGAGGAAATGTCTTAAAGATGCCTAAAGGCAAAGATCAGCTTCTCTCTCTCTCTCTCTCTCTCTCTCTCCCTCTCTCTCTCTCCCTCTCTCTCTCTCTCTCTCTCTCTCTGTGTTCGTGTGCCTGTGTTAGTAAACTGAACCAGTTTCTTGTCTCTTTCGATGGCATTCAGTTTCCACAAAGAATTTCTTATCTCCAGCTGAGAACCTGGGGTCAAAGACTTGCTTTGGAGCTTGGGTTGAGAAACAGAGCTCAAATTGGCCTGCCTGGTCTACCTGATTTCTCTGGCTCAGCACCACTGCTTGGAAATGCTGTGAGAATAATCCAGTGTGGTAGTTTTCCTACAGAGAGATGGATTTTCTTTCTGAATCCCCTTACGACTTGAGAGCCACGACTGGCTCCTCTAGCTGGTCCTTTTCAAAGCATCTTCTCGCCTCATTACCCGGACTTCTTCCACACCTTCAGTGACCCTCCTTCCAACAGCTCCCAATCCTGCCCAACAGAACTCTAGAGAACTAAGCAGGGGACACTACTTGGAAAGACTAGAGCTGGAGACCCAGTGTAGCTCAGGGCTGCAGCTGGAATGAGAAAAAAGGTTAGCTGAGGTTACTTCCTCTGGGAGGAAGTAAGAGATTTGCAGGGAACAGGCGCCATAAACACTCCAGTAGTGACTGCACAAGGCAAAATCAAATACTGCTTCAATTAAACGCCTTTCCATTGCGCCTCAACACTACGAAGCCTCTGGTGCACAACATTCCTGGCTGTAACTCATCCGTCCCCATTTCACTTGCTTTGGGGTGACAGCCCGAGGGGGCTGGTCTGGTTGACCTGTGTGCCTACTTTAGTGGCTGGCACAGGGCCCTGCATGCCAAAACTGAGTGGTCTCCTCAGGAGTAGGACGATTCAGCAGAAAGAGACAGCGGGTGGAGGTGGGAAGTCAGGAGAAGCAAGTCTCTGGTCTTAGGGTACTGGCCCGGAAGTCGCCTGCAGCCTAAACCTGCGGCCCGAATTCGGGATCTGGTTGGGGGAGGTAACTTCGAATAAAATTACATCTCTGCTACGGGGTTCGAATCCAAGCCTCCTATCTCCGGGCGCGCACTGCCTGGCAGAGCTCAGAGGAGGAAGGGAGGGAGAGAGGGAGGGGAGGTCCCCGTTCACTCAGGAAACATCCTCGGAACCCGGAGCCAGGCGGAGGGCGACTCAGACATCGTCCTCCTCCTCCCTGCACGCAGCTGGCGCTGCCACCGCACGGAGCCGGCCTGGAAGGACCCAGGACTCCGCCGCGTCCCGGAGACTTTCGGGCCTGGCCTGCTGCACGCCCTCGGGGGGTCCTCAGGTGACTTGCAGCCCTGGGGCTCGCAGCGGACTCCGGACACCCAGCTCGCGCTTCCCGGGAGCTGGCGGCCAGCGCGGGGCTGGCAGGGAGGGCTGGGGGCGGAGCGGAGGCCGGGGCGCAGCCGGGAGCCGCCCCAGGGGGAGGGACCGGGAGGTCCCGGAGCCCAGAGCGTGACCGGGGAGGAGGCAGCCGGGCAGCCACCGCGGCCTCGTGCTCAGCCCCGTCCCCGCCCAGGGAGCCGGCGCCTTCAACTAACTCCGCCCGCCACCCGCGGGCTCGGGCTTCCGTCCCGGAGAGAGCCTGCGGCCGCGCAGGTTGGTGCGGCCGGTGCGGGGCGCGGCGGGGAGCGGGGCGGGCGCCGAGTGGGGCGCGGAAGTTGGGCAGAGGCCGGGCGGGGCTCGGGCTGCTGGTCCCCCGGCTGCCTGGCGCGGGGACCGTGGTGGCTTTCCTCTGGCGCGGCCCGGGTCAGGGCATCCGGCGTCCCGAGCCTTCCTGGCTCCCCCAGTCCCGGGGTTGTCAGCGCCACCGCGTTCTCCTCCCCTGCGTCCTCCCCATCGCACTTAACTGCGCCCTCGCCTTTTGGGGCGCATTTGTTCATTCGCCGTGGCTTTTGTTTTGTTGTTTTGTTTTGTGCCCCTTTGGGGGCAACTGGAAGCGACAGTGGGAAAGCCTCGCGGGACCCCGAGCTGTCCTTAGTTGGGACTTAGTTTGGGGGTCGTGGGGGCTACCGCGGAGGTGGAGAGCGGCGCGGCAGTGGAATAGCGAGCTATGGGGCACTGAAGTACCGGCGAGTGCCGGGAAGCATGGAACATGCCTGTCCTCATGGCTGTGGTGCCTGCCCAGCTCTGCTCTCTCTCTCTCCCCGCCGTTTTGCCAGCCTTAGAATGTGTGTAACACTCCAGGGAGAGGTGCTTGCTCTGCTAGCCAGGATGGAAAGTACCCGCCACTCCTATACTAATTCAGTCTGGTCACCTTGTCTGTGTGGTCTCGGTATTCTCTCCCACCATAATCTCCGTCGTCCTGGATAAAATCTGTGCCGTTTTGTTGGATACGTAGAGCCTGTTGGGACGATTTAGGGGTGCTATGTTTTGAGTCAATGTCTCTGGTGTAGTGAGGCTCCTTGCTAATGGGTCCCTGCCCTGAGGGTCAGAGTTCCTTCCTAAAACTGAAACCTGGTGATGGTTCTAAATGACTTGGCCTGGAGCTCTCTAAGGCTGAGAGGCACAGGGCACTTTTTTTCTGGAAGTGTTTAATAGGATTCAGAGTTGAAACTGCCCTTTTACTCTGCAAATACTGTGTTCAAGCTTTGGTCCTCTATGCCCATGGTGATAAAAATTCGACTACCAAGAAGATACTAATGGCCTCAGGCTTTGCACTTAAGTTTGTTTGCCTCACATATTTTGTTTTCTCTATAGGCTTGTTTCCATCCTACAAGTACATCTAACTTTATTTCCAATGTTAATAATTTCGAAAGAAAATCTGAGCCACCACATGTTTGCGGGGAATTGAACTCGGGACCCCTGGAAGAGTTGTGAATGCCTTAACCTCTGAGTCCTATCTCCAGGCCCAGAAAATCTTGGTCTTTGTAAAGCAGATTCAAATACTTAGTATCTGAACTTGAGAATCATAGGCACAAGAATCATGTTCAATGTTTTTCGATCTGCCTTATGAGGAAAAGAAGTGAGAAAATCAGATTTACATTTTGTATTAAATGGTAAAGTTCTGTCATTCATGGATTCTCAATTTAATAGCCATTTTCACGATTCCATGTCTTGTACAGTGCAGTTGGATGAGTTCTTTAAAGAGCAGGACACGGAATATATTCCTTGCCCTAAAGGGCTTTTAAATTTAATTTAGTGACACCAGCATCTTTATGTGAACGTCCTATGCAGGCTGATGACTATATGTGGCCAGTAGGATGCTGTCAGGAATAAATACCAGGTTCACTTAAGGATGCACTTCTAAAATAACCTCTCAAATGCTCATAGTTCATCAAATAGAGGTACATTTGGAAAATTAACTTTTTTAGAGCAAAAGTTTAGAAAAGCATCCTATAAGACAGTGATTCTCAACCTCCCTAAACCCATTAATCCATTTCCTCATAATGTGGTGACCCCAACCATAAACTTACTTTGTTGCTACTTCATAATTCTAAATTTGCTACTCTCATGAATTGTCATGTATAATGTAATCTGATATATAGTATATCTAATATGGAACCCCTGGAAAAAGGGTCTTTTGACCTCCCCCTCAAAGGGTTTGCAGTCCACAAGCTGAGAACCCCTGCTATAAGACATAGTATGTGGTAATTAAATATTAAAAGGCACAGGCACGAAACTGGAAATCAGAGCACACGTTGTTTGTTAGTTGCTTCTCAACCTCTACTACTACTGTGGGTTTTAGTTATAGACTCAGGTCTCACACTTAGTGGCAAGTACCTTTATGCACAGAGCCATCTTGTCAACCCACAAATGTATAGTTTTCAATAGAGTGGTCCTTCAGCACTGTATTAGAGACTTTCCTTTTGCTGTGACAAAGCACTGTGATCAAAAGCAATTTATAGAAGACTGAGCCCCATAACCTAAGTGTTCTGTAACCTTTCCAAAGAGTGCCACCTACCAGTGAACCAGTGTTCAAATACTGTGGGGGACATTTCTTCCTCAGAACACCACAGACACATAAATGTAGGAATAGTTCTGGGTTGGCTTTAAGAAGTTAAGTGAAACCCATTTCTTTGTATGTTAGCCCCCAAAACAAACAAAAACAAAAACTAATAATAATAAAATTCTGAATGCTTTTGAATTAAAAACAAAAAGTTAAAAAAGGTCTTGGTGAGAATTATTTTTGAAACTAATTCTTAGTAAGCTTGGTGTATAGCACAAATTCAGAGATAGTTGTCAGGGGGTGAAAGTTGAAGGACCAGAGACTCATAGTGGCCAGCCACTAGAGTTCGTACCGCTATCAATGCTCAGACCAAAGGGCGATCCTGTCCTCAGATTCATCCTCAGACTGACTCCTCAGACTGCAGTGAGTTCCTGTCTCCTGCCTTATACTTCTCTCTGATCAGCTGTATCAATCCTGTCTCCACCTACCTACTGCTGGGATTCAAAGCTTGTTACTCCCAAGTACTGGGATTAAAGGTGTGAGCCACCACCACCTGTGTCTGCTTCTCTTTTAGACTGGATCAAACTTGTATGGCCCAGGGTGGCCTTGAACTCACAGAGATCCGTCTACCTCTAGTGCTGGGATTAAAGGTGTGTACCACCACTGCCTGGCCTCTGTGGCTCATTAGTATGGCTAGCTTTGCACTCTGATTGTTAGGCAAGCTTTGTTAGATCGCAAACAAAGCATCACCACATTGGAGCACGGAATAAGTCAGATGTCTGTTTGGAAAAGATTGATCCAGGCTCTTCCCTTCCAACTAATGTGATGTGATCTCACCGATTCGTTCCCCATTTCTAAGGAGAATTCATCTACCTGCTGGCTGGGTGGAGTTTCTTATGCTGTGTGCAGGTGGAACTTTGAGAATTGATGGAACTCACACAATGAGGCATGGCTGGTTGCAGGGCAGCCGGAAGGATGTGGTGTTCACTCTCCTGCCTCCCTTATAGCTCAGTATGTTTGTTATCCCATTTACAAAATGAGATTAAAGATTCTTATCATTGCCCTGGAAACCATGTGGTTTGGAGAAACAGCCATGAATATTACACCCCAGGGCTTCTTGTGCCACAGGAACTCTCTTTCCTTTACCTCCTCTAGGCCAGAAGAGCTAATTGTCAAAAGTACATAAAAATTGCTCAGATAGGCTATGAATAAAGTCAATGCTGTGCACTATTGAGTCTCCTTGGAGAAACTGTAGTCATCTATTATCTCTCTCCTGGGGTTTTTGGTTTTTTTGTTGTTGTTGCTGGTTGGTTTGCTTTGTTTTACTTTGAAATGGAGCCTCACTGTTCAATTCGGGCTAGACTAGAATTTGGTCTACAGATCAGGCAAAGGTCAAACTCATGGTCCTTCCAACTCAGCCTACTGAATGCTGATTATAGAGCTGTTGCCATGATTGACATCTACTGTTATTTCACACTGCTGAGAGGAATAGAGTTATAATTCCAAATGGCAGACAGATAGTTTTGTGGTTTATCCCCAAACCCTATGTGGTCTTGCGTTATCCAGAGCACACTAAACACTTGTTTGCAAATAAAGTATGGATACATTTTTTTTTTTTTTTTTTTTTTTTTTTTTTTGGCTCTGTGTTCTGGTGGGCCTGTGTTGCTCCGAAGGTTTTTACCCATCCTGTAATCTTGGAAAGTTATTTAACTTCTCAAACACCCATTTTTATCATCAACAAAATGGGAGTAATGGAAGTCCCTAGGTAAATGGACTCTTGTAAAGATTAGATACACTAACCAAGAGTCTTTAGACCATCACTTGCCCTTGAATGTGGGGTGGGGTAGGAGATGGCAATTCAGAGTTCCAAGATTAAAAATAATGCATAACATCCATAAATACATACCCAAAATATTTTGAAGTGGACATCCCTCATCTAAATGGTGTCAGCCATGTAGTCAATAAAGCTGCTACAATATGCTTGAATTTTGCATCGACTGACACAATGGCATTCAAGAAAGGAGGTAGCTACTCTCCTCTACTTTAAATGTCAGTGTTATAAACAAGTTCATAATATCACGTTACTTGTTCCGTGGTGGTAGAAGTACAGAGAATTACAGAGGCCGTGATGAAATGTGAGGTCCTGTCAGGTCCTAGATGTGCAAGCATGAAACTATCTTGAGTTTCTTCTTAGTGTGAGGGACCAGAAACTATCTGCTCCAGCAGTTACCAGGCAGCACCCGCTGCCGACACAGCTTGCTGGCCTAGACTGACATAAGGTAAAGGACAGGAACACAGTTTCCACATGGCTCTTGTCCAGAGCACGTAAGAGGACAGACTCAAAACAGAAGTATTGAACTTGATTAATAAAAAACGTATACTTGACAACTCTGAGTGACCCAGCAGAATCAAAGGGCAGTGCCAAGTAGCCTCTTTGTCCCTTGTCAGTGAGAGGAAGCTCATTATGAGCTGCATGGACCACAAGGAGTTAGAATTAAGAGCACACTGAATGCCAGGCCCAGCAGAAAGCAGCTGCAGCCAGGGAAGACAGTTTTTTTCTCTGTAGTACTTTAAGGATGCTCTTGCCTGCTTGTCCTAGACAACACAGAAGCCAGTTAGAGAAACAGCAGCAAAGGCTGAAGACCTTACAAGATGACATAGTAAGTCAAAAGTGTCTTATTATGAGTGTAAGCTATTACAACATCCATTTATCATTGCCGAAAGAGGTCTTAGAAGGAGTGTTTGTTGGTGCTGGAGAGATGGCTCAGGGACTAAGAGCACATGTTGCTCTTGCAGAGGACCAAAGTTTGGTTCCCAGAACCCTGTTGGACATCTTACAACTACCTGTCGCTCCAGCTCCATGGGGATCCCAAGGCCCCTGCACTTATGTGAACATACATACATACATCCACACATATATGCATGATTAGAAAATAATAAAAATGCATTAATGTATTTGTAGGACAATGAGTCTTTATGTAAAAACTAATTGAGAGTCCCATATTTTTTGACTTTTAGAGTATTTAAGTATTGATATTTTCTTTAAGTACCTATATCCACAACCCAGCCTCTACTAAGGATGCTACCCTTTACAATTTGAGAACTTTTAAATGAGATAACTGAATATTGAATTACCATGATAATTGCAGTATTTAAAGAAAACATTTTTTTTTTGTAGCTTATACATGTATTTCTTATATGCATTACTAGTTGCACCAAAAAGTCATTATTATTGTAGATAATCTTCCCATTTTGGGAAAAGCCTGGATACCTCTCTCTCACTTGGTTTTTCAAGACAGTGTTTCTCTGGGTAACAGTCCTGGCTGTCCTGAAACTCACTCTATAGGCCAGGCTGGCCTCAAACTCACAAAGATGCAAGATTCACCCTCTTTTGCCTCCCAAGTGTTGGGATTAAAGGTATATGCCACCATCCCCAGCCTGTATCTCTCTCTCTTATGGATGGCACTAGGGATTCCTTAATCCCTGGGAGAAAGCAGGTATTTGTTACTGATAGCATTTAACTCTTCAGCTTTTAAATGCTGCTTTGTCTTTTAATTGTGGATTCTGTAGGTTTTGAAAAGGGCCAGTGGTTCCTCCTACAATCCCTCTTGTCTGCCTCTTTACAGGAGGTGGTGGTTGGGGTTGTTCCATGGGCTTTCTTTTTTTTTTTTTTTTTTTCTGTTCTGTTTGCCACAGCTGTTACCAGTGTGTTCTGTTTGCCACAGTTGTTACCAGTGCTGCGGTTTCCCTTTGCCTCGGTTCTCTGCAGATACATTGTATGGGATTGGGAATCGTCACTCTTCTACTTTGGGACACAGCTGTCCCGTGTCCCCCCCCCCCCCCCCCCCCCCTGCTTCCTTTAGTGGGCAGGGCTTTAGAAAGCTGGTGGCAGTAAAACTGGAAAATACTGCTGAAACTGTAGGTGTGTCAGTCCCTCAGAAATAAAGCCGGACGTCTTGCTGCTACTGCATTAGTAGGTTCAGTGGCAGGAAAGGGCACCTGGTTGTTTCTCATGCTCATCAGTCTTTCCCCCCATCCTTTAAAGAGGCCCACAGTAAGGAAATAATAGCAAACCAATACGCCTTCTTCCCTGCCCCTGAGAATTTAGAATTATATGGACTGTAATGTGTGGGGAGGGAAGCCCTGAGTATGGGGCTCATAAAAACAGGCCTTGTCCTTTAGCCCAGGATGGCCTGTTGTGCTCCATTTTCTCCAGCTGCACATGAGCGACTTTAATCAGGACCAAAGTGGCTTCTTCCTGTTAGACGCAATTTTCTCCATGGCCCCTGCCTCGCTTAGCTATTACTGTATGCCTATGCCTAACTGACTGGAGTAAAAACAACTTTAAGGCATTTTCCAGGGAGCTAAGGACTTCTTGGAGAAATTCTTTTTCCTTTTTTTTTTTTTTTTTTAAAGAATGAAAAATGCCAAGGAGAGAATGTTTCGATTTTTTTCTTTTCTTTTTGCAAAGGTAAATGCTTCCAGAACAGAATGAGGAGTCAAGGAGGAGCTGTTAATAGGATATGTAAATGCAACCTTTCACCCAGTTACTGTCACTACCTAAGTCATAACTGTGTGGTTTCAGTAAATCCTTTGAGCTGGATCTTGTCTAGTTCCTTAATGAGGCAGATTCTCTGGATCCCATTGCCTTGCAGTTGGTCACGAGTCCATGGTTGAACTGTCGCCTTTGCTGTTTTAATAGCAGCTCACCATCAGATTATAGAATTCTACTGATATATTCACCTTCATCTTCACTTCAGTATTTGTAGAATGTTTGTATATTAATGTGTCAGACAGCGACTTCCAGTTCCTTGGTTCCCAATAAACTGTCTTGACATTTATTTAACAAATACTTATTCGGTGCTAGCCATGTGTGAGACACTACACATTCCTCCTTCCCTCTCTCCTTTTCCTCCTGCTTATCGTTTTCAGCGCTAAGGATGAATTCCAGGACCTTGTCCGTGCTAGCAAATGCTCAACCGCAGCTTCTGTTTCAGGCTTGACACAGAATTCCTGACTTTAGAGATATGGGAAGGGGAAAGCATGAACTATACTATCAGGGAGCCAAGGCTTAAGGGAAAAGACAAGCATTAATTGCATGTACACATTATAACAATAAAAGTTTACAAATAATTGTGTTAGATCCAAACAGGACACTGTGATTTTGTTTGCTTATGTAACAGGAGTCTGAAGAAGGACTGCTTCATTAATAATTAATGACTGGGTGGGTAAGTTTGTAACAGGGCGGGAAGAAGGTGGAGAAAAGTGGTATTTGGTCAGAAGATCTCTTACAGAAAGTAACAAGGTGAAATGAAGTAATGGAGAGATAACTTTTGGTCCTGGGGCTGAATAAGTCTAGACTCCTCCTGGTTCAGTTCATACCGGAAGTTCCTGGATGTGTTAAATTTTAGTTTTTACCCTAACAGCAACAATGTCGAGTGTTTAAGTAGCCCAGGAACTTGATATGAGTTGGGTTGGAGAAGATGACTTGTGAGGGAGATATATTGGAACAGAGCCTGGACTTCACCTCGGAGAAGTTGAGTAGCTGCTACTTATAAGCAAGTAGAAGAGTTGAGATGTACCTGTGATGGACTGGGAACATGGCAGGAGATGTACCTGTGATGGGCTGGAGAGGTAGCTCAGTGGTTAAGAGGACTGGCCGCTCTGCCAGAGGACCTGGGTTCAGTTACAGCACCCACATGGTGGATCACCAGTGTCTGTAATCCCAGATCCAGAAGAGTACCCCTTCTGGCCTCCATGGCATACGGTACAGAGGCATATATGCAGGCAAAACAGCAACACACATGAAATAAAGGAGAGAGAGGGAGAGAGAGCGAGCGTACAAGAGAGCGAGCGTGCTGTGACATGCACTAGAAAACAGGTATAAAAGTAGAAAATACTGTAGGGTTGTCTTCCTGTGAAGATGAGATGAGAAGTTTTCTTACCTATTCAACAAACATTTTGTGAGTTTCTACCTAGATTTGTGTGCTAGTTTCTGTGAGTAAAGAGTGGTCGTGATATCAGAGACCTCTGTACTCCTGAACTTGCATACTAGTAGTGACAGGTAGGTTATTAAAAATATAGTTTGAGGAAGTAACAAGTCGTAAAGAGAAATAAGACAGGTAAGACAGAGAGAACAAGGGTGGGTCCCTTGGGTAGTAACAGCAGGAAAGACATTGCTGAGTAAATAGGCCTCAGTGAACCAGGTAAAGCCAACCATGAAAAGATCCAGAAAGCAAAAGGTATAAATACAAGATCTTAAAGCAGGAACAAGAACCCTGACTCCCATCTAGCACCTCAGCCACCACTACACCTGCCAATGAATAAAAATCTGGGATGTCAGCCTGGCGTTGGTGGCACACGCCTTCAATCCCAGCACTCCAGAGGTAGAGGCAGGTGGATCTCTGTGAGTTCGAGGCCAGCCTGGTCTACACATAGAGTTCCAGGACAGCCTCCAAAACAATACAGAGAAACCCTGTCTCGAAAAACTAAACAAACAAAAGTCCAGGGTGTGTCCAGTTTCGTGAGACAAGAAAGATTGCAAAAGTCACCCCGAACCATCTTTCTATTGACCCCGAGCAGTGTGTCAGAGTCACATTCCACACCAGCCTTAATCTCACACCTCTCAGCCACTCACCTGGTGTTGGCACAGCCTACAGGAGAGTCCCTTCATTACATCACACCCTGCTGGAGAACTGACAGTGACAAGCATGTGTCCCCATGTCTCTGTGAGTGATGAGTCTTACCAGAACAACAGAAGGGCCTCCACCTCTGCTCCTTCTCTTCTCCATTGTTGTTAAAGGAAGCCATCTCTCTGGCATTTACTTAGGCACTCACAGTTTATTTCCTTCTCTCTGGCAGCACACTTACTCATCATGATGAATACATCATCTTCTTCCTGCCATTCCGTTTCATTTTTTTCTTTCAGGGTTTCTTCCTTTGTTTTGTTTTTCTTTTCCAGTTTCTCCTGACTAACTCCTTCTTACCTGGCTCTTTGAGTGCCTTAACCTACACAGGCTGTGGTCCTATTTTTGCCTTTCTGTTGGAGTCGCTTGAAGAGGCACCGCCTTTAAAGTGTCACCGTTGTTCCAGGTCAGGATATTTATTTTTATTGTTTTGTAGGAAAGCTTTGACATTAAAACTTGCCTTGCCACATATTTATGGAGGGAATACTCCTGCCCTCTGCAACTTGCTGGAATGATATGATGAAGATCAAATAGGTGTGAAGGCAAACACTACTGAAAATCATTCAAAGGGGGGAAAAACAAAGCAGGGGTAATAATCATAGGATTGAAATAAAACATTAGCCTCAAGCTGTCTCAAACATATACACATCCTGTAGGATTTGAAACATATACACATCCTTTAGGATTGGAAACATATACACATCCTGTTGGATTTGAAACATATACACATCCTTTAGGGTTTGATACATATACACATCCTTTAAGATTTGAATGAGTTTGTGATCTTGTGGTCACTGTGTACATATGTGTTTATATTCCTTAACGTTTTGAGATCGTGACTTTCAGGATGGGTATGGAAATCGGTTTGGTCCAGATGAAGATTAAGGGATTTCAAGGCCTCTCTCTGATACATAGTTGGACTGAAGCAATAAAAGACTTCCTTTACAGCAAATATTTAGCTGCCAAAAACTTGTCTATTTGTCAGTATGGTTCTTGGGACACCAGTGTGTGTGAGAGAAAGGGTGGGAGTTGCCAAACGCTCAGAGAGTCAACTTTCAGGTTCTGTTACTGATGGGAGATGATAACCCTCCCTTTCATCACGATGTAGTTGGGTGTAGTTGCAAGGAGTAAGTAAGGTCAGCCTCCTGCAGAGCGTGCTTTGGGGACATTCAGGATATTTTTTTCCATGTTCCAGATGAGGATACTTCCCAATCCTCCTTGAGCTGCTGGATTCTCTGCCTTTTCCTGCAGCGTGGAGTCCTACGTCTGGGCTTCCGCGCTGCCCTGAGCTTCCAGGTTTCCAGCCACACTTCAGGCTTTGACCTGCTCCTTCTGCAACATATGCATTTATTTCCTAAAACTGTAAGGTCAGGGATGCCACAAATCGAGTGGCTCAAATAACTGAAACTAGTACCTCGTAGTTCCAGAAGTTAGGAGTCTGCTGTGGCTTGTGTGGGTCCCCCGCAAAAGAACGCCTTGGAAACAACCCTGTGTGACTTGCGCTGTGAAACCTAATGAGAAGTAGTTCAGTCGAGCGTGCGAGTGAAGCCCTCAGGACCCCAGTACCAATTACAGAGTGCTTCGGGCCCTCTCTCACCCTTGCTTTCCATCGTGGGTTAATGAAGCAAGACGATTTTGACGTTAGACTCCCTGAACTCAAGAGCTGTGAGAAACTGAGTTTCTTTTCTTTATTAATAGCACAGTTAGAGTACTCTGTGGTAACAGTCAGAGTCACATGCTGACTGCTTTGGTTCCTTCTGAGGATGCCGGCCAGGGGATGCCCTATCCCACACCTGAGTCTTGCCTGCTTGTTTGAGACATTCTTTGGCCTGTAGACGTCCTCTCTGTCCTTCCCAACTTTGCTGCCATTCTTCTCGTACGTCTGCCCCATTTCCAGGCTTTCCCTTTGTATTGGAGGCTGGGCCACCCTAATGGCTTTTCTTAGCTTGGTCACCGGCACTGAGCCCATCTCTAAGTTCTGGAAGTTAAGACCAGAACATTGCTTTAGGGAAGACAACTAAAACTCTGTCAGCCCTGGGCAGTATACACGCAAGAAAGTATAGTCACAAACAGGGCACAGTAATGTGCTGCTAACGTGTCGCATAAAATAAATGAATATGACACATATGACACAGGGCAAAAATAAATGAAATACATTGTAAAACTATCTGTGGGGTTCTGAATGTTCATTATTAGAGTTCTGCGAGTCTTATTAATTAATTTTACATGGGCAGAAATTGAAGTAGAGGTCTAGCCAATAAAAAGGACAAAGAACCAATTAATTTTCTTCCTACTTTTAATAGTACATTCAACTAATATACTGATGTCACTGGAAAATATGTGGTTCACATGTTTTTCTTATGTGGATGTTTTTCTGTGTGCACAACTGTACTTCTTTACCTTTTTCTCCCCTTGCTTTCTGTCCCCTATGTCTTCCTTTGCCTTTCCTGCCTGCCCATTTCTGCTCAACACTCAGGAATGCGTATGGTTTTATCTTGTGAGATGTGCTTGCCTTAGTTGACTAAAAAGCCTTTCCTCTTAGAATTAAATCTCATTAGTATTCTGAAATAGTTACAAGTGTTTCTGTCTTTGGTGTGTGTGTGTGTGTGTGTGTGTGTGTGTGTGTGATTTTCATCTCTTGATGCTGGAGAATATGTGAGTTCTTGCATTGTGCAGATTTACCAAGCTTTGGAATGAAGACATTCCATTTTACCTGGTGAGTCCAGCGTTATTACCCCTCATGTGACCTCCTGTTGAGCCATTAGGGCAGTCTTTGTTTGACATGAAGCTGGTGTGCTGGTCCCTTGTGCACCTGGCTGGCCAGTTTAAAAGTTGAACTGTTTTCTGTTTTTAACAGAGTGACACATAGATCACACCAAGAGACAAATTGTATAGGAACTCATTCAGATTTGGTGAACAGAAATTAGAGACTTGACTTTTGCCTTAGAAAAGTGGCTGTTTTGTTACCCACCAAAAAGTTTTCATACCCCAGCTCCTACACTACAAATAGCTCAGCGCTATTTTCCAGGAGGTTTTTATTACCTCACTTTCATTAATTTGCGTCATTATTGTAGCCGCATGGAGCAAGCAGAGGCATTAATCCTGCTTCTGATAAGATACAGTGAAAACAGTGAATTCCAGAGTTCGCTGCTTTTGTACACATGCATATCCTCCCCCCATACCCCCTCCCTCCCCGCCATATTGAGTAGCTCTTACTGTGAGCACGAGTCTCAATCTTTTTAGCCAAGTAGAATACCATCCTTATTTTTATTTTCAATTATGTGTGTATGTTGTTTGGGTGGGGGTGGCATATGCATGTGTATGCAGATGCCCAAGGGGTGGAGAACAGTCAGGTACAATAGAGCTGGAGTTATAGTTATTTGTAAGCTGCCCAACTTTGGTCCTCTGCAAGAGTGGCACCTGCTTCTAACCACTGAGCCACATCTGCAGCTCCATTCCTGAGACTACAAAGGAATGGGAGACATGTATGAAAACAGTAGTAAACCAAATGTCTGTCTGCATGGTTACCAATTTTCACTCTTCTTCGCCCTTCAGGGAATTTGTCTTAAATGCTTTTCCATTAAACGGTGAACACTAAGCTGTCAGAACAGTGCCTGATGTTAGCACAGGTCACAGATGTGGAGGGAATTTGCTTTTTGATAAGACCGTCCAGGGCCTGGGGTTGAGGGCAGTTCTGCCAGGCCATTTGTGCCTGGAGCCTGCCAAGACTATTTAAAAATGTTCTTCGTGTTTTGGAAATGGTCTGTTGTTTTTTAATTAGAATGCTTGTGTATTTATTCATTTTTCCTAGGAAGTGAGGATCATGGTACCCTGGCAACCCCTCAGGTTTTCAAGCTGCATCGTGAAGAAGGCGGCTTTGGCATTCTGGGTACTTAGCCAGCAGACTTCGTAGCCACCAGAACCAATTTTTGTGATGGTTAAGTGTATGGACTCCATGGTCAGTCCACCCGGGTTCAAACCCAAGTTTCAACATTTACTAGCAGTGTGTCTTAGAGAAGTGATGCAGGCTCCCCATGCCTCAGTGTCATCATCTCTGAGGTTGGCTCCTGATACTTAGCAACAATGTTCTATTCTAAGCATGTCATATATCTCCAGCACTTCTTAACTAATTCTCACAGCTACGCTGCAATTGTTTCCATTTACAAACACGGAGAAGGAAGCGAGAGAGACTAAGATGGCTTGTCCAAGTTCACTAAGTTACCAAGAGCAAGGGCCAGGATTTGAATTCATAGTTTTGGCCTGGGGGCCTGTGTGACTCTGGCCAACTTGTCCAGTGGGAACAAATGCATTCCTTAGTGGTTGGACCATAACAGGTCCCAGGCATGAGCAAGTATTCTGCGTACTGTGACAGCAGGGACTGAGTTGGCTGTCCTGTCATGCTGCAGATAGTTCCCTCTGTGTTTCAGTGCATTTCTGAGTGTGCGTTCTCTTTTGATATAGGGTTTATCTGTGTAGCTCTGGCTGTCTCGGAAGTCGCTCTGTAGACCTGGCTGGCTTCAAACTCACAGAGATCCAGCTCTGCCTCCTGAGTGCTGGGACTAAAGGTGTTCACCACCACACCATAAACACTCTTGAGCTTCCATAGTAGTATATCATTTTTAAAATGCTGTTGTCTGTGAAAATAGCTTTGATACTGTCTGTCTAGCTTGACAGTGTCTCTCTAGCTTTTTTTTTTTTTGTTTGTTTGTTTGTTTAAAGGCAGCAGTACTGGTATTGGATCTCAAAGGGCTTGTATTTGCTTTTAAATCTGTTCTTTTAGTATTTTATGTCATAAAGTGTTTTGGTGCAATGGAGTCATTTGAAGGTTGTACTGTGTTGGGGGAAAAAAACCCCACAAAGTTTTGGTTAAACCTATTGAAAGTTGTAAAATCCTGCCAGGCCTCTTAGATTTTTTTTTTCTTTTTTCCAAAAGAAGTTGAGAGAAGCCCTGTAGCACTTTACAATTCTTATTTTCAGTAAAGGGTATATTTAATTCCAAGAGAGGAGGTTGGGACAATAGCATTGAAGAAACTCTTTCATTTCTAAAACTGTAATTCTTTTAAATCATTTTACTTGCTTTTTAATACTAAAGGCACCCCCATTTGCTGGTGGGAATGAAATCCAAGGCCTTTGTCATTAGTGCTGAGCTCTCAGCTGACAAAATACCAAGTCTGGGGAGGGTGAATGCAGCAACCCTTAAGCGCCACCTTCCTGGGTTTAAACTCACCAACCTGGTAATGTTTGTCAAGCAGTTTTTCTCCCAGTAACATACTTGGTGGTGGTGTTGCTGGCTTCTTCCTCTGGGCATTTTGTCTACATGCCTGGCGGCTTAGCCTAGCATTTTCTGCTGGCTCACAAAGGGCAGAAAGATATGGGGGAGGGAACTTCAGCATCCTGAGAAGAGGATTGCAGTCTTGCCTGTAATTTCGAAATACTTCAAACTAAAATTATGCTGGATGTCCCAGATTTTGTGAAGGAGAAGCCCGCTGCCAACTGGGGAGGAAACAGCATTCTGGAAGTTTCTAGTCCCCGTGGCTTTGAGGCTTCTTCAAAGGGCTGTGTTATACAAGCAGGGTGAGACTACATTTAAAGTTTTTTTTTTTTTTTTTTTTTTAATTGTTACCTCTTATTTTATGTGGAGCATGCATGTGTATGTACCACATGCATGCAGGTACCCATGGTAACCAGAATACAGTGTTGGGTGTCCTGAAACAGAAAGTACATGTGCTTGGGAGCCACCTGATGTCGGTGCTTGGGAAGTGAATCCAGGTCCCCTAAGAGAGCATTAAGTCTTGTTAACCCCTGAGCTATCATCCTTCTAGCCTCATGCAGGTCTAGGAATTAATGAAAAAAATATTCATTTGTTTTTAAACTCTGGTCCTTACAATTATAGTAATTACTCTTGTTTATTGGAGGAGTTTATTATGGCATTAGATAGTGGGGGAATGTAGACTTTTCTGTCCCTCTGGGTCCCACAGCCATTTAGTCCCAAATAAATACACAGAGGTTTATATTAATTATAAACTGCTTGGTCCATGGCTTAGGCTTTTTATTGGCTAGCTCTCTCTTATATTAACCCACTTCTATCAATCTGTGTATTTCCACATAGTCTTGGCTTACCAGTGATGCCCAGACCTCTGCTCCCTCGGCAGCCTCATAGCATCTCGCTCTGCACTCACCCTCTGCGCTCCTCTTCCCAGAATCCTAGTCTGGTAGCCCCGCCTTTACTTCCTGCCTGGCTACATCCTGCCTGTCCATTGGCCAAAACAGCTTTATTCATCAACCAATGAGAGAAACATATTCACAGCATACAGAAGGACATCTCCCATCTTTAAGACAAGATCGTTTTGCATACTTCATCTAGTTTGATAATTATGATTATTCCTTGAGGGGATGCATGTAAAATGTGCGCATAAAACACCTGACACATTGTTAGTTGCTTTGAGCATATCAGAGGTACTCTGTCACCCAGCCTGCACTGTGTACCACGGTCCCTAGCCTGTGGAAGAGGAAATGGAGGCTCACAAAAGCTAATGTCTCTGCTCTGAACGCGATACTATCTGTCTTGTGCTCTTCGCGCCAATGCTTCTCTGTTCCCGCCCTCAAGGCAGGGGGGTAGCAAGGGACCACGTTTGGTTTGATTTTCCTCAGAATTATATGCTGTGTTGCTTATGCAAATCAGGAGATGCCCAAGTGGTCACTAAACCCCATGAAACAGACAGACCTTTGTCAACGGAAAATATCGATGCCTCAAGTTTGACTGAAGTACATTTGTTAAAATGTGCCTTAAATATGTTCAAGGCGAGGTAAATACCTTAGTTTACAGCACTTATGAGCGAAGCACATTTGCAAGTTAAGTGTCAGCAGGGCTGTAGAACAAAATGTGAGCAATTAGACTAGTTTATGGGATGGATGTTACTTTGCTGAAAGTTTTGGGCTCATCTGCACTTGGAAAAGACTGTGTTGAATCCGCTGTTTGGTTTCATAAATAGATATATCACGAATCTGCAATATTTGCAGTTTTGTTTGATTGATCATTAAAGAAGTCGTCTTAGATAATTGTTATATACCTTGGTAGCTGTGGTTTCAAGGACCTGACAGTTCTGAATGTCAGGATTTCAGGAGTCCAGTTTCAATGGGCATTGATTGATAAATCTGGTGAACTGTTCTATTCCCAGGGGAGGAGCTTAATTCCATGTTTAACTGCACACCTCTCCGTGCCCCGTACTTACTGCCTGGAATCTGTGGCTTTACATGCTGTAGCATTTTCATAGATTTTTTTTTATTCTTTGATGTGTTTTATTTTTCATTTTTAAAATACAACCTTATTTTACATACCCATCCCAGTTCCCACCCCCTCCTCCTGCACCTTCCACCCCCACCGCAGCCCCCCTCCACTTCTCAGAGAGCATAAGGCTTCCCATGGGGAGTCAATGAAGTCTATCACTCTAGGCAGGACCAAGGTCCTCCCCACTGTATCTATGCTGGGCAAGGTGTCTCTCTACAGGGAATGGGCTCCAAAAAGCCAGTTCATGCCCTAGGGATAAATCTTGCTTCCACTGCCAATGGCCACACAGACTGCCCGAGCCACACAGCTGTCACCCACATTCAGAGGACCTAGTTTGGTCCTATGCAGATGGTCCGGAGTCAGTGAGCTCCTACTAGCTCAGGGCAGCTGTCCCTGTGGGTTTCCCCAAACTGGTCTTGACCCCCTTTGCTCATATTATCGCCCCTCCCTCTCTTCCATTGGACTCTTTGCTGTGTTTTGATCCTGGGTTTTGTGAATTGATCCCATGGTCTTTTGGGGCTCACCCTCTGACCTACTCTGCCCTTTTAAAAATAAATTTTAAAAATAAATTTCCATTTCTTTGATTTCTATACATTTCCATTTCTTTGTGGTAAATTGCAATTGTTTGGTCATTAGGTATGTACAATCTGTATTTTATACTGTGTTTGATTGCTGTTTATCATGACAGTACAAAACAGAACCTAGTTTGTCATATTCCATGTATACCTCCTGTCAAGGGCCAGAAGCTAAATAGACTTTATAGGCTGGTATTGTTTCTGTTATAACTACTGACCTCTGTCACAGAAGCTGCCGGTGGCTGTACATCCACAACACTTTACAGGCATTGAAACAACACTTTACAGGCATTGAAATTTTAAAAATTAAAAATAGTGGTTATCATGACTCACAAAATATAATCTTAGTGGTGGTTGTTGTTGTCAAATTGTTTTTTTACAATTTGAAAAGCCTTTGGAGCTTGAGCCAGGTAGTGTGACATTTGGTTTGTTGCCTGGACCTGTGAGGGCTGCATTAGATGGCATGTGATGCCGTGAATTGCTCTCTCCATTGTACCTTGTCTATGGAGGCCAGCTTTCATCTGTGGAAGCAGGATTACGGTAGCACCTCCAAAGTGAAATTGACCTTAAGATGGATGGTTTTCTGACCCAGTTTCCTCCTCTTAAAAATAAGGGAAGGTTTCTTTGTTTGTCTCTGGCTGGCATGGGAAGATTAAAAGGGGAAGGCAATGTATGAAAGAATGAGTAAGTGTGGCTTAGCTGTTATTGCTCCTTTAATTGCTATTGAGACTTAGCAGTTTGTTTCAGGCTCTTACCGCATCGTTTAATGTCTTGTTTGCACATTCACATCATACACACACATCTTATGCACATTATTAGGGTTATCGATCCTTTGCCCAGGATCACACACAGGATGTATTATATACATTATTAAGGTTGTTAACTCATTGTCAGGGTATCTTGACACTCACTTTTGTCTGCTTGCCTTTTAGTTTTGCTATGTGGTGGATTTTTCCATAGATAGAGTTTTCATTTTTAAATTTAGTTACCGAAGACAACCTTATAGACATTTCAGGTTTTGAAGATAAATACATTCACTTATTTTTATAAAAATACCTTTGGGTTTGAGGGAGATGGTAAAAGTACTTGTGCTGCAGATATAGAGACTCAAGTTCAAATAATCAGTACAGACTTAAAAATCTGAGCATGCCTGCATGTGCCCTTTGCCCCAGTGTTGGGGTTGAAGCCAGACAGATCCCAAGAGCTTGCTGGCCAGCCAGTCTAGCCAAAGCAGTAAGCGTGCAGTTTAGTGAGAGACCCTGTCCCAAGGCAGTATGCCAAAGAGCAATGGAGAAAGACACCTCGTCTCCTGCAAGTGTGCATACAGTTGCACACCTGTGCATACTCAGAAGCATGCACCATATGAATAATGCATACTACAATCCCCCTCCACCCTGGCTTCCCACGATAGTATTCGTCTAAGTGTTTACTGTGCTTGTTTGATAATGTCACATTTCATTGAATTTTATGTATGTGATGATGTATTGACTCAGTATAAAGTATTCATTCAATAGATTTTACAAACACATTCAATGTCATTAATCGAATAATTAATCACTCTTCTTTATAAATATAAATTTTGGACTCCATCGAGATAGTTTAGTTCCCTGGAACATGACCTGAAAGTATCTTAGAACAGTGTTGTCAATCAGACTCCGTTCTTTGTCTATGATTTTGTGTTTTGTGTGAGTTGAGGAAATGTGTGTTACTTTATGAGTTTCTGTCTGTTTTCAGAGCTAAACAGTCTGGTGACAAAAACTGTCTAATTCTCTTAACATTTATTGTCGCATTATTTATTATTCATATAGCCATACAGCATCCCAGGAACTTCTTGAGAGGGACCATCCTACTAGGAAACATGTTTTCATGCTGTTTCATTTGTACACTCATAGACCATACTAGCACTCAATTATGTTTGTGTATTCTACACTTTCTTAGTAAGGTTAATAAGCAATTTTACGTGTGTTGGAGAATGTCTTGGTTTCTTCTTAAATTCTGGGAAGGACCACTTCTTTGCTTCCTAATCTGCCCTTGTAGGACTCTTGAGTAAGCTTATTTGGGGAGGAGGCTATTTTGACTGTGGGTAGTTTTTTCTGTATGTTCAGTCTCTCACTTGAAATGGACATTTTACAAAATCGCCTTGCATCAATACAATCTAGTCACAGGGTGTGGGATGGTGATCTGTAATCTAGAGAAAAAGGTGGGTTTCTTATCGACTGAAAACTGCCGCAGCCATGGTCTCATTGAGCTCAACCGCAATACCTTATGGGAAATCGCCAACAGTCGTCTTCTGACTCTTGATTTCTTTAACTTACTATTCTTAGTCATCTAACTTACCCCCTTCCTGTTTGCTGTGTGTCCCCTGAATAGGAGCTTCCTTGGGGACTGGGAATTGTACAAGTTTATTAGGGTGATGGATAAATAACAAATGAATTAATAAAACTGAAGGCGATGAAAAATCATTAATCATTATGAAAGTAGATGGGAGGGGTGTCATTGCTTAGAGATTGACTCTACTAGCAAATTTTAAAATTATCGTAAACTATGTCTTTTGTCCCAAAAGGAGTCTGTGGGTAAAATGCACACAAAGCCGTTGGACTGGGAGGACACCGATTCATGATTGAGTACACGAGGAACCAAAATGTTGCCCTTCTTTTTAGACCCTCCTTTATTATGTGATGTGTTCCCCTCCCCCCTACCTCCTGGAATAGACAGCTTATTGGCTTAAGCCCATTTTCAATTTCCCTGAAAGACAGAGGTCATTGAAGTACTGTTCTTCATTATTAGAGGTGGAAAAAATAAGGAGAAACGTTGTTCTCCTAGAGATTACCATGGGGTGGTTCTCTTTACTTTTCTTCTGTGATGGTATCAACGAAAGGGTGCTTGCCAATTTTCTGTCACCCTTGACAGTCACCTTTCCTTCAGGCGGAACTATGTCCCTATGGCTTCACACTGAAATGGCATTGTGTGATCTTGGGGGTAAGCAGGCTAGATTTGCAGTGCGCACTTCTGTGCACCCCCCCCCCCCCGCCATGGCAGCTAGAAAAGTTCAGTGGAGGAAACCCAATCACAAAGAATTCAAAATGAGACCTAGGGGAACTGCCCTTAGCTCTCCTCCCTACCTGCCACCTACAAGCCTTTTTTTCTAAGCCCTGGTTTGTGACCTTTAATACTGAGTATTTCTCCTTGATTTTGTCTTGTACTTGTGTTTATATTTGTTTTGTCTCCTTCCAAGGTAGTAACATTGTCAAAGGCAGACAGATTGTCTTCTACTTTATAATTCCCTAGAGTGTTCTGTACAGTATTTTAAAAGAGAAACACTCAATTAATGTTTGCCTAACGAGTAAACAGGAGGGAGAAGGAAGGTTTCAGGAAGGAGATTGTAATATTACCAAAAATCACATCAAGGAGTCTGAGTAATGAGAACTGACATTTGGTCTCCCTGGCACTTAGAATGAAATGAAAACTGGACCCCATATGGATGGATAAAATGAGGCATGGGACTGCTTGTCTAGATGGTTTTTATTGTTTTCCTTCTGAAGTCTGGTCTGTGGCATTTTGTTCCAAAGGAAACTCTAGACCTACGGTGATTTAATCTTGCCAAGTAAGACCTCTGCAGTGACTCATTCCCATTTCCAGTTAGTTTGTTTTTGTCTGGAAGAGGGTTGTAGAGACAAACAAGCACAATTCACAGCTTAGTTTTCTGGTGGGTTGTTCTTGCAGTGGCTCCAGAAGTAATACCATATATGTGGATACCACGCAGGTCAAATTTCCATTTGGAGGTAGTACATTGTGTGAATTGAATGGGGTAGTCCCTTGTACTCTGAGATCTGGTAATTGCAGACATATAAGAAAGAATGACTCTGGTGGTGACACCCACACTTGACACCAGAAGTCCTGATGGGCTGGCGATACTTTGGGTTTGCAACTGATTTACAGGAAGTGAAGGGACTTGAAGGTGGTACCCTGCTTAGCAAAGATTGTCAGTTCCGGTGGAGCAAATGAGTTCGTCATCTAAAATACATGTTTATTTTGTTGTTATTTTATGTGTGTAGGAGTGTTGTGTCTGCATGTATGTGAGCACATTGTGTGCATGCGTGGAGGTTGCAAGCTTCCCTGTGGGTGCTGGGAACTGAAGCTGGGTCTTCTGTAAGGGCAACAAGTGCCCTTTACCACTGAGCTGCCTCTGCAGCCTTTGGTCCTCATTTTGAAAGTATCGTATGCATTAGAGCGACTTTCTGGCCACCAAGAAATGCAACCAATATGTAACGTAACCTATCCGTGTAACTTAAAAAATGTGTAATGTTGAATTATAACACAAATGAGTAATACAGATAACTTACAGTGAAGCAGTAAAAACTTGAGTATGCAAATATTTAGTTGTGAGTACCCTGGAGGAAGACATAGTTAGAGACATACTTACTCCAGGCATATACTATGGATGTGACCACTACACATGAGGGTTGATGATCTTTGTTTTAGTGACCATGGAAATACCCCAAACAATTCTTGTTGCTCACATGGCATTTTCAAAAGGAACAACTCTTGGCAAAATTCCAAATCGAGCAGTTTTCCTTTTCAAATGTAGGACTTTTGTATGTAGAGTTGGGTTTGAGATTTGGAGACTGATGAAGAAAGAGGTGTGTGTATCACAAATGTGGTGTGTGGACCATGTCCAAGGCTTTCGTCCAGGCAGTCTTTGGACAGAGCAGCCTTCTTCCCATATAGCTCTAGCATCTAGATTTCTGAATTGCCCACTAGGAGGTGATGCTGCTCCTCATGAACACACCTTCCTCAGGCACAGTGTCAGCAAGTAAGGTGCTGAGTCCTTGGTGTTTGTCAGATCCCTGGGCCTTTCCCAGCAGATGCTTCCTCAACCTAGATAACAAATGACTCAGATACTCCCAGGTGTCTCTGACGGGCCGGGGAGCAGAAATTTAGAAGCATTGCTGTGAGGTCTCTTTACCAATCCACACAGGAGCTGCCATTAAAATAAGGTAACTTTTGTTAATGTGGATTAAAACTCTGCGTAGCATGCAAATAGACGTTGTTATTTTCCTGCTAGTAAAAGGAGCCTTTGATAATTCCCCATTTGGTGAACCGAGATTACCTTGTTTTCTGGCCTACCAGGTAGGAAGTATCCAAGTGATGTATTCTATAACATAAGCGCAGAGAGAACAAGAATGTTGAGGAAGATTGCCAGGAAAGCCCTTTGCTGAGGCTGACTGAAGTGCCTCCCACAAGCCTGCCATCATAGTTACGGGCTATAAAACAGAGTCTCGGTTCCTCGAGAAGCATTAGTCATTCAGCGGACGCTTCTCATTGTATAGGCAGCAGCGGGAAAGCAGTCTTAATGCCAGAGCGCTGATGGTTTAATGGGACTGGAACCTTGATCCCAGTGTGTATGCGGTCTGCACCATTCTGTACTGCTCTCCCCACCCTGTATTTTTAACTGTTTTCAGACTCTGAGATTTGATACAAAATAAAAGACAAAATAACGTTTCTTTTTTTCTCTGAAAACTTGACCTTTGTTACTTACTCCAAGAAAAATAAGGGAAGTTAGCTACTAGCTACAGGGCCTTGTGTTCCTGGACTAAGTGTGGAGACATTTTAAAATCCTAATGTAATAACAACATTTCTGTGATGCTTCTTGTGTGCTGGCATTGTTCTGAGGACTGAACCATTTCAGTGCTTATAGTTGCCTTACGATTCTTTTATTATCGTGCCCCTTGTTAGTGGAGGCAACAAATACTAAAGAAGCTTGCTTGGGCAAGGGCATGAGGGTAAGGACTGAGCTAGGTCCTGCAGCAGGGATGTCTGCCTTTGCTGGCTGTCTCCACCAGTCTGCCTGTTCCAAGTCTGAAGGGTTGAACCGAGGCGAGGCAGGTTGGCATTGCACCATTTGTGAAGTGGGTTTCTCTAGGAGCTCTATATTGGAAAAGCTTAGACTTGAGCTCCTTCTTCAAAGATTAACCCATCCCTCAGGCCTCCATAACGTCCACACCAAAGGTGAACTCTCTCCTTCTGGGCTACAAGAGCTTCTCTGCTGCACAGTGAAGCGAGGCTTTGGGTGAAGGTCATAGCAGGCAGGGAACAGAATCAGAAATAAAAGGCTTATTTGAAATCTCTTTCCTTATTTGTTTTACCCTTTGTTTATTCTCTGGAGGAAAGAGAGAGTTTTTAAATCCTTTACTGCAAAATGAGTTTGAAGTAGATACACATAATGCATACGATTGACAGCTATACAAAAGAAAAATAATCCAACTCTGAGGAAAGACACACGAAGGGGAAAGAAACCGCCCTGTATTTGTTGAGAAGTGAGATGTTGGATCCCTATCGCTGCTTCTGGATATAATATTAAGCAGAAGACAGTGTATTGGGTATAGGTGTATTTCCGAAGTCCACAGGTTCTGGGGTTGCAGAAATGCAGAGCCAGACTCAAGCTCTGTCTTCTCAGAGCTTTCTACCCTGTCAGCCTCATCTCTTTCATTGCTGGTGGAATTAGTATGGGGATCACATTGGCTTCTTTTTAGTATTTTTTTTTTCTTAATTTGAACTTTTGTGAAAAACCTTTCTTTCTAAGGATCTCTTCTACTGTGTGTTATTGATGGCATCTGAGACACCAATGAACCTTTGTTTCAAGTATTTGTTTTCGAGTTGACAATATGAATTTTACCTTCTCCAAGTTGGAAACCTGTCTGGAAAGCCATATGCCAAGGCTAGTCTCTATGCAGGAGGTGCAAAGGTCAAAATGGGGTGAGGGTAGGGTTCTGCTCCAGGGCGTGTCTCTGATCAGGAGGGGGCTACATGGGGTGTGGGGCGGTGCTCCAATTAGAAAGAAAGCTTTTTCATTCAATGTGAACTCGGCAATGTCTTCTTTCTATATAATTTGTCTTGGTCAGCATTGGCTTCCTGATTTGAGGATCCTGAAAGTAAAGATAGGCTTGCCAGAGATAATAAAAGTAGAAGATACCAAGTTAAATCTGATTTTTCAGATAACGAAGACTGTATCCTATGACTGTATCCCAAATAACCCCAATTTTCCTAAAGGACAAGGTGTTATTCGAATGTTATTCAGCGTCTTAGCACCCAGATACTGCAAGTTATCTGAAATTGAGAGTCACAGGGCGCCACCTTCACTTGCCTTAAAAATAAAGTTGAAAACTCAAGAAAGGGGGGGAAAGGAAGGTGATTTTCAATGGCAGCACCGGTGTTTGGAGTCACCCCTTTCTGTGAACCTCTGTCGCCCCCCCCCCGCCCCCACCACGAGATAGGTAAACAGAAACCTGAGCACTGGGGAAGGAAGGAGAATTTGTAGCTCCCAGAGTCTCTCAGGCTGCTGAGTGCTGAGATTTAGGGACGAGTATAAATGAAGTCTGAGTATCTAGAAATGGATTCTTGTAAGATTGCCTCTGTGCTGCGGAAGTCCCTGTGAAGTTGCCCTCGTGTCTCTGGGGATTTGCAACAAGCACCTTGAGGGCTGCTGGCCTGGCATCCAGAGGGGAAGAGCTATCAAGCAGGGACTGCCTGGGAGGAGCATCCCTGCTGGAGGGGGGCTGCCCCGTAACGACCTGACTGGGGTCATGTGTGAACAGTTGCCTTCGCTCTTGGTTCAGTATTCTCATACTCCCTTCTCTGGGTACACAGTGAGTTGCAGGCATATCAGGCTCCCAGTCTCTAGAGAGCCTAAGCTGTTTTTGGTCTAAGCATTGGTCAAGGGCCCCTGATGGTCTAGGAGGCATGTTTCCTCCACCTCTCCATCTGTAAACCACAGGCTGTTTGGAACATCTGTGCTGCTTCTCTGTCTCCCATTTATTGCTGTGTGCTACGGACCTTCTGAGGGCGGCTGCCTTGGTTGTCATCTTTAACCATATGTTCTCCCTGCAGTGTATAGTATATAGCTCTTTCCACTAAGATGCTGAGCTGTGTACATATTCATGTGGTAAATAATTAGGAAGAGCAAAGTGATGGGCTAAAGACAAGAATGGTTGTCATGGCAATCACTGGGTTGGGCTTTGGGGTTTCAAAAGATTGGTACCATTCCCAGTGCCTCTCTCTCTTCATCCCACGTTATTTTAATGTGTGGCACTAGCAAGATCTCACCTGTTCTGCCTCCATGCTTTGGATTCATCATCTGAGACTCCAGCCTCTGAAACCGTAAGCCCCAAATAAACTCTGTCTTCCCTAAATGGCCTTGGGTATTCTGTCTTGCCATAGCAACAGAAAAGGAACTAAGAGAGGTCCCAATTTAAGAACTACAATGTATGGCATTTGAAAAATAAAACAAGTCTTTAGCACTTTCTTACTACGAAGACGCCTGAGGAATGTCCCGTTTCAGCTAATTTGCAGTTCCGGTGGATCTCGGCACTAGTCAGGGACTGTATAAAGATCATAAGCATATGTTTGATGTCCTGTAAGACGTGAACAGATAGGAAGTAATTTCCTTTTATGATCTGATCACCTAATTCTGCTTGCTTTAAATACTTGTGAACAAAGTGTGGAAATTTATGTGTTAAAAATAAAAATTTATAATAAGAGACTGCCCAAATACTTGATTTGAAAGGCAATTACCCTCCATAAACCCCATAACTCAGCAGCTTTGATGAAGATGGCAGTGACTTATAATGCTCTTTGCCTTGTGAGAAAGTCTCTAATGACTTTATCATGCCGTGGATGTCTTCAAGTTATGGATCACATGCACAGTATAATAACTCTTTCTTCTCAGTGGAAACTACATTTCTCTTCTCAAGTGGTCAGTAATTTACAGTGAATAGTTTGAAAAATGGTAACTACTCAGCTCTAGATTATATTTCTATGAATAATGGAGATGGATTACCTTATGTAATTCAAAATTAGTAGAAGAATCCTTGTCTTTAAGAAGCATCTTTTTTTTAGACAACGGAGCATATAATAGGTTGAATCATCTGTACTGTGTTACATGCAGTTTTGAAGGTGATAAGAAAACAAGAGTCTTGTTAGGAAAAGGATTCTAATTTGAGTTGAAGCACATTACTACGTCCTTGTTCCACTGGACTGGAATTCTTCCCATTGAGTGGCCATTATTGTAATAGCAAAATTGCGAGCTCCCGTGGCATTATGAAAATATGTGTATTATCTGGAAGTTGGAGATAAGAGTGTGTTCATAGATGGGATGGAAAATACAAGGACAGAAGTTTTGTTCTTGGTGCCCTGATGCTTGATACTCAAGCAAAGAAACTAGAAGGGGCAGGAAAGAGGAAGAATGTTATTAATAACACCACTAGAGAGGCATTGGCTAAGTAAGCATTATTGGGATACTTAGCTTGAAATGTCGCCTTATAAGGAACATTTTCATTTTCCGGTGATGTTTTCAAATGGCACAATGAAAGAATAAAATAACTCCTACTCTGTTAAAAATGTAGTATGAAGACTAGATTCAGTGATAATAATGTGTTAATGAAAGTCAGAGTTTTGAAAGACAAATTCATTTAGAAGTTTCATTTCTGATGACATACTCTCCAAAATTGAAAGTAGAAGTGCCAAACTGGTATTTTTATGCCAGTGTTTGCCACAGCAATCCTCACAATATCTTAAAAAGAAAATAGCTCAGGTATCTATCAATAGACGAATGGATTAACAAGTCATGGCCCAACCATGGTTTGTCATCTTATTTTTCTGTAAAGAGGCATGGGATCATGACAACTGTCGAAACATGGATGAGCCATGAAGATATGCTAAGGGGAACACTAAAGGAAAACTACAGTGTGATTTCAGTTACATGAGATATACTATTTGCACACAGAAGATAGAATGCTGGTCACGAGGGGATGGGAGAAGAGGGGTTTGAATAGGAATGGCCTCCATTGGCTCATAGATTTGAATGTGTGGTCATCAGGGAATAGCAGTACTGGAGAAGAATTTGGAGGTGTGGTCTTGTTGGAGGAAGTGAATTGCTGGGGATGGGCTTTGAGATTTCAAAAACCCAAGCCAAGCCTAGTAAGTAGCTCTCTTCTTGCTGCCTGTGGGTCAGAGTGTAGAACTCCGAGCTACTTCTCCAGCATCCTGTCTTGCCTCCGTGTTGCCATGTCCCCCTGACATGGTGATAATGGACTAAACCCCTGAAACTGTAAGCCAGTTGCAATGAAATGCTTTCCTTCATATGAGTTGCCCTAGTCATGGTTTCTCTTTACAGCAATAGAGCAGGGGAGTGGGAAATTACCTAATAGATACACAGTTGTGGCTAGGGAAGGTGAAAGTGTTTTGGTGATCGATAATGGCAATCAGTGCCCAACAATGTTAGTGCTGCTGGATATATAACTAAAATACTTAAAATGATAAGTACTTTATTATGAATACTTTGCCAGTAGCTTGCTAAAATAACATTGCAAGCCAATAAAATATTTTCAGTTATTTAGAGAAGAGTTTAACAAACAAGTAGAAGGGTTTAGCTAATTATTCATATTCATAAATATTCAGTAGTTTGTGAAAAATACAATTTCCTTATCTTGCATATATCTGGGGAATGATTGGCCCATAATTTTCTTTCAGTACTTGACATGATTCTTGCAGCAAGGAAAACACTCAATAAATATTTGCTGATTGATATTTGTTTATTCAGGAAATTATAGTCATAGCTTCATATGCAAAGCAATCAGCATCGGGGTAGCTCTTTAAACTTATTTACCTGCTCAGTAGAGGTAGCAAATAACCTTTAAAATACTATTTTAAAAACGTAGCATGCAATGCATTAGATTGTAGGAACTAAATAACGTTTTAACTGTTGTGAAACATATCATGTATTTTTGTTGTTGAAATAAAGATACCGCTGAGAAATGAACAATTACTTTGGCTAGTAAAACTATGTTTAGGATGAACAGCATTGTTAGTCCGTTCTGTGGAGGTACAGTGGCTGTTTCAGAGATTGCCTTGGGGCTCCTGGCTTTCCTGGAAGTCATTTCACTGTGGTCCTAGCTTTATCTAAGTCTCTCATTCTTATGAGGGCAACAGGACTGTCATCCAGGGAACAGATCTGAGTGACGAGGTGCGACATTTTCTTAATAATCGCACAGACCCTTTTGCCATATTTTCTGCATTTCACTAAGCAGTCATTGTTAGCCTCCTGTAGAAAGAAAATCATTTTCACTGCTCTGAGCTGTGTAATCCTATTTATCAGAAACCACAGAGCACCTGAATAAGAAGGTACCCACCCTTATTTTTCAGAGTAATTATACTTCCTTCCACTGTATTCTTGACTTATATTTGTTTATTTAGAGAATTAGCAAATGTAAAAAAAAATAGCTATTTTGCAACAGTACTTTCAAACTGTGGGTTATTTCACTGCCAACCCATAAGCACTGACATCATTTGAGTATTTTAATGCGGAGCCCTTGCATGTGTGCACATGCAGAGATAAAAATCGAGGGGCATAGACTTGATCATGGTGCTTTTTCTGTTTTGGAGCATGCATATTTTCAATGAGCATTAGACAGTCAGGCCTGGGCTTTCCTTTACCGAATGTCTCGCCACAGCTGCTTTCAGAGTAGTTACATTGCGTTTTACTTTATTATACTTAAGTCAATATCCTTTATAGAGATTTTCAAGATTATCTGCTATTATAAATAACATTAAGATGAAAACATGTTTAATCTTATGCCCATCTCTACTTTCTTGAAGATAAATGGCTTGATAAAAAGTTAAGTAAAGGGTTATGAACATTATTAATAGAGTTTGATATGTTTGTGCCACCTTCAGAAAGGTCTTATACTGTACTACCGTGGCATGCTGTATGAGAACACATAGTACCCATACTCAGATGAGAAGTAAGAAATAGGGATCATTTATTTAAATTTGTGTTGACATGATCATATTTATGCAGTCCTGTAATCTTTTGGTATGGAGATATGCATTTTACATGCCCAGACAATGTTTGGATTTGTTTTTTATGCTGGTAAGATTTGTGTGTCAAAGGTATCCTTGTTGTATGCTTCTTCTTTTGCGATTAACCCCACTCTGCCCTGCCCCTGAATTTTTCTGTTTTCATTACCAAGAGTTATCAAGGGAAAAATTAAGGTAAGCTTTGCAAATAACAAAACACTCTAGGATTGTGTCACTTTGTTTCTATAAAAGGAGAGTAGAGGCATTCATTGTTTTGGAGTTGTAGCTCATTTTCAACAGGATCTTATGAATTTAGAAAGTTCACTTGAGATAATGAGAACTATCCTTAACATTTGTATGTGGCTGAGTGTGGGTACATGTTCCAGGGAAAAGGAAAACTGCCAAAATTAAGGTCGTGAGAAACATGTTGGTGATAAATGAAATTTTTATTATTAATAATTGCTCTCCAATCAGTGGTGATAAAAGGCGTGGATGTGAAAAGCCTGTAGGCTGTTACTTTTAAGACAAATATTTACCACATTCCAGGAAATGAATTTATTTATATAAAGAAGCATTTAACAGTTGCACAGTGTTCTTTTTTTTAATTTTTTTTTCTGCCTTATCATTTCATAAGACAGTTGACTATAGAGGTCTTTTGGTTGCCTTGGGGCACTTGGTATGAGCTCTCTTAAGTTTTGGAAATACATAATGCATAGGGCTTCAGTTGCTTCTGACTGGTAGTGAGGAGTTGCAGCAGGGGAACATGATGAATTTTATAATTTTAGATCTGTTCTTAATATGCTAGAGGGGATCCCTGCTTTAAAAACATTCTACAAATCTTATTTTTATCAAGTAGAGGACTTGTAACACAAAATTATGATGGTTTATTTTTCTTAGGAGTCAAAATGCAGCATCATAATTTTTGTTACTCAGGGTGATCTCACGCTGAAAGTTTGATTATCAGAAGATAATGTTTTTGTTTTGTTTTGTTTTGTTTTTGCAGAAAAAAAAGGCAAAAGTCTTAGGTCGTGTAGTATGTTTTTTTTTTTTTTTCCTTTCTTTCTGAAAACACCTTTTTACATTAGAGTTTCATAAGTCTTGTCCTCATAGGGACTAGATATTATTTCCATTCCAAAGTGATGTCAATCCTAATTTTTCTAATAAAGTTATTTTAGGCATTTGTTTCTTGTGTATGAGTGTTGAAGAGGCCAGAAGCAGGGGTCAGATTCCTTGGGGCTGGAGTTAACAGATGGCTGTGAGCCACTATGTGTGTTCAGGGAATGGAATCTGGACTGTCTAATGTAGCAGCCAATGCTCTTAACTGTGGAGCCGTATCTCCACGTCTCTCTAGACTTGTGATTTTTTTTTTAACTGTTCTTACCATCCAGAAGAGAGAGAAAAGATGAATGGATGCAATGCTTGATATGTTAATTAACCGGGTTAAAAGTTTAATATATAATAGAGCAAGACATTATATTGCAGCCTATAATGTATTTAATTATCAATCAAAAATAAAATGAAAAAGTTTTATAAAAATGCCCTCTTTAAGTCTGGGGAGTTTTTAATTGAACACCTAAGATTCTTGGTATTTAAAACTATTAGAAGAAATATATAGATTCACATTTAATCTACCACATGGATTCCAAAGCGCCTAGAATCTATGCTTAACTTCTTACACGTGGAGACATTTTAAATTGAGTACTATTGCAAAGTCTTCCAAACTTTCTAGTGACGACAGTGTTTTATTCATAGTAAGTCCATATATCAATATAATTATGCTAAGTGCAGTAGGTAAATTCTGGCTATAACAATTGGCTAGTAAGTGATTTTTAATGAATTTTGATAACATGAAATACATTAGGAAGTTTTAGTAGCAGTTTTATACCAAACATAAAATTAACTTACCGGTTTTATAAAGTTAAACTGCATACAGCAGATTCTTTATTTAAAAAAACAAAAACCAGAAGTGTGGTAAATTTCTGTCTTAACAAACTAAATATACATTTCTTTTTTAAATTTATTTTTAAATCCATTGATTACATTTAACTACCGATTTCTACTGGAGAAATTTAAATAAGATTCATTATTTATTTAATACCTTTGAATTTATAATATACTTGAAGTGGTTTCTTCATCCTTGGCCAGTTACCCCTTGAGACTTTAACTTCCTGTCTTGTAGAGTTAATTTAAATTACCTTTCAACGTGAATGACTGGTTGGTACATGTCATCTTCTTATCTCTTACATAGGGAGTTATTGTACCACGGTGCTGGCAGGGCCACCCGGTCCCCTGGGAAGTAGGAAGTCCACAGCCTCAGCTGTGATGTGGGCTGAGGGGGATGGTCTTCCCTGAAGTGCATTGGCAGATGCCGCCTCTTAATGATGCCACCCTTACCCAGCTGAAGTCAGGAATCATTAAATCCAATCCCAGACAAAACATGGGAAGAAGCATTCGCAAGATGTGGTCAGATGAGGAGGTTTTCTTTACTCTTTTAAAATAGAAGAAAAGTTAGCATCACCAGATTCCTTTTAATCTGTAATAGTCCATGGTGTAAACGTTTAAGAAACATTATTATTGTTATTAATAGTATTAATTGTTATTAAATAACAGTATTCATTGTTACTAAACAATTATTGAAGACAATTTCATTAAATAGAATGCTGAATCATATTTACAGATAGGATAATTCCCCCATGAGAAACTTCAAAAATTACCTTCATCTGTTGATCATGTAAAATGTGACCATGGAAAAACCCTCATGTTAGTTTTCTTACTTGAGAACTGAGTACCTCAGATGCTGATGTACTGATTCATGAGGTTGGCAATCCTTGTTTCCACTGTGGTGTCCAATTTTGGTGCTGTGGCTTTTCCTAAGTGTTGGCAGTTGCTCTAGAAGGGCAACTGTTGAGAACATGAGATGCCTTACCCGACTCCCATGCCTTTTCGGTTTTTTGTTTGACTGCTGTCTTGTTTGACTGCTGTCCTTGTCTGTCTTTCCTTAGATAAAACTCCCATCGTTTTTGAGAATTTTGTGTGGACAAGTGAGGCAAGCAGGCATTTGGAGCTGTTGTCTAATACTGGCATTGTGATGCTCATACTCAGGACAACTAAGAGCTTGAAGGTGTTTTTCAGGGCCTCTTCTGCTGCTCTAATGTATGTGTACCGATGGCTCTTGGCGCTGTTACCATCTGTTTTGTACCGGGCTTCCTAGCTAATTCCTTGTTTATTAGCTAAACGATTTTCTTAAGACCTATGCTTCTGACAAATGAAGAAACCTTAGCTGCTTGGTGAAGAAATGCTGAAGTTAAATACTCAAAGTGGAAGGGAGTAGGGCATGTGTATTCATGGAGGGCTGTGATGTCTGTGTGAGAGAAATCTGCTGATTGATCTTCATTCTTGAGTGAATGTCAGAAAAATATGCATGATTGGTCCTTATCCACAAAATAAATAGCAAATGTCTCCAGCGGAAGCAGCGAATTCAATTCCCTTTGCTCTGGGCATGAAAAGGGAGCCCCTTCCCAGCCAGCCCTGTGGTCAGAGGGTCTAATGATTTTTTTCTTGTTATTTTCTTATTAATTTGTTTAATTTACGTGTACTGGTTTGGAGGCCACCAAAAAGAGAAACGCCATTGGTTAAATGGCCAAGCACACCTTTGTTGACACACTGACATCGACAAAACATTCTAGGATCTGGTGATAGATTTTGGATTAAGGTAATTGAGAAGGACCTTGAGCTCTGCTATCAGGAATCAGTCTGAGGTTTATAAGTCAGCTTAGACTGAATGAGTTCAATGAGGAGAACCCCAGAGCTTGTTCCCTCTGAACTGAAGTTTAAACTGCATTTCATGTTCATGGAGTCAGTCCCCAGGGGCAGCCTTCCATGCATATTAGACCAAAATCCGTTGGCGAATAGACCTAGACTCTAATGGACTCCTTTGTACCTCTGTGGCAAGCAAGTTAACATGGTACCCAAATGTTTGGCTATCTTCTATCTTCCGTCCTTCATAGTAGACAAGTGCTTATTCAATTCAACGAGAAAGTCCTGAGTTAGATGACTGTTTTAAACTGTTATTTTAAAATTATGTTAAGCATTGGGAATAAGTTTTTGAGCCATCACATTTTTCAACAGTGATAATTAACTTTGTCCATTTTCACTTTGAGACTATTACACGTCAGCAAATTGCAAAGGACGTTTTGTTTCCTGGTGTGTCTTTTGTTCAGCAGGTGGCTATGGCTTTTGACCTACTGTAGGAGCATACACACCTGAATATCAAACTGAATATTTTTAAAAGCTGCATTTTTATCTTGTATAATGAAGGAAGCATAAGTTTTTTTTTTTTCTCAAGTAATTGTTAGAGACACATCAATTTGTTACAGGGAAGGGAAATTTGCATTTCTCCAGCATTTGGTTTTAAGACTATTTTAAAGTCCTTAAATACAAATATTTTAGTAAATATCAGTTTTAACATTTATATGCTAAAAGTCATTTGAATTGCATGGAATTTCCCTCTCTCTAGCTCATCTGGCAAATATTTATAATTGCTATAAAAACCAACCATTTTAACCTCCCTTTTCTGTTGAGCCACCAGGCTCTTCTCACAGTGACTTTAAGAGTGTCTGCATTAACCAATAACTCAATGCTTATGTGAAGATTCACTAGGGTGAATAAGTGATACCAGTTTCTGAGCTTCCCAGGGCTCACACATTAAGACAATTATCAGTGTTAGTTTCAAATTAAGTCTTGCCTGTTTCATGCAACACTAATTGAACACTGGCTCTGGGTTTCAGCTCAGGTGAATTCTTCAGATGAGCTTGTGCATGTCGCCTGGTTAATATTCACAGTATTCTGAGTGTGGTTGCTATGGAAAGTGACAATGAGGCTCATGTTTGTGTACTGTACATAGTAGAGCTGCCATTTTGCCACAGAGCTTTGACCAGAGCAGAATCTTTATGGGTTTTGCATTTAAGGTATAATTTCTAGGTCCAAGCTCTAATTCTGTTTATTCCCTCAGGCAATTAGTGATTTTTCAGCATGCAGAGGAAGTGTGCTATTGGACTTTTTACTGTTTAATCTTAGATGTCCTTTCTTGCAACTTGGGCATCCAAACTTCTCACATCAAAGAAGCTTGCGATGCCTGTGTGTTGCTAGAGTGTTAATCATCTTTTGGCACTGCTTTGAAGTTAGCTTCCCCTTCTTTTTTAACTTCTTAACTCGGCAGGAGTTCATGAATAAAGCCAACTTCTCTGATAGGTATAGTATATTATTGCAGCTGCCTGTGGCTCTTTCTAATACAAACTCCATTTCTGGTTAGTTTGCTGAAATCAACTCAGTGTAGCAGAGGGCACCTTTTTTTCTTGTTATAGATCTCTCTCTCAGAACACTGGCAGGAAAGAAATGCTGGCAGGTGGGAGAGTGAGTGAGCAGGGTAGGGAGGAATTTGGGGTGAAGTGTATTTTAATTTTCTTCTTATGTTGTTTTAGTGCAGTGGCTCTCAACCTGTGGGTCACGGCCCCTTTAGGGGGTTGCATATTAGATCCCCTGCATATCAGATATTTACATTCATAATAATAGTAAAATTACAGTTATGAAGTAGCAACGAAATAATTTTGTGGTTGGAGGTCACCATGGCAAGAAGAACTGTATTAAAGGGTCGCAGCATTAGGAAGGTTGAGAACCACTGTTTTAGTCTGTTTGCCTGTATTGCATACATCTCGTTGCCCATCCTTAAGATTGAAATCCCTGTCCTTTAGAACCACAGTCTTAAAGATTCATATCTTCCCATTAAGCTATATGAATTTGTTGTTGCATGGATGAAATGACAATAACAGTGTGCATGCTGTGTGTGTGTACTTAGAAGCTGCTGGATGAGGAACAGGTGGAGAGGAGGCTGGTTGGCTCCACTCCTGAAAGTCCCTGGAATCCTGACAGTTAGTGACATTAAGTCCTCTTGCTTTAAAAAAAAAAAAAAAATTAATCGCTAAGTCAGGTGAGAATGGCCTTTTCCTCAAACAGGATGTTATCCACCGACCTCAGTACAGAAATGAATTATGCCTGTATGCCTGTTTCAAAATACAACACATGAATAAAGGAAACAGAGAACATGCCTGAACCAGCGTGCTGACAGTATAATATCTCATGTCCAAGTCAGGTGTACTATGACAGCTAGAGCCTTTAAAATGCATTTGGGAAATAAAAATAAAGGGCTACTTTTGAAAATTTCTACATGTGTATCACAGTGTTGGGGGCATGGTCTCTAGGATTGCTATACCCCAGTGTTGAAGGCTGGTCAGTTTGAACAAGTGCATTATTGCCTCTGAGTTGTAGATTTCTTTTTTAAAATTCATTTTACTGTAAGTTGTAGATTTCCTAACTGTAAAGATAAGACATGTAAGCTATACTTACACTTTTAAGAAGTAAATATCAAAATTAAGTAAGGTCCAGTGCTTGGAAACCTTATTCTTGATCTGATTTGTATATACAGTGAGCTTGCTTTTGGCCTCAGAATCATTCTCAAGGCAGAGTGGCAAGAAGGCCCTACTGTTTCTTAGGTGTTGGCTGAGTGAGAGCTTTAGTGCCTGCCTGAGGTAATCTCACCTTGTCTTTGCATTTTGCTAATGACCTCCCTGATACAGACACAAATTCGGTGACTTGAGAGGGCGGGAATAGAAAGATGGGGCTTCTGGGGCTTCCAGGGGCTTCCTGCAGGTCTTTTTTTAAAGGAGTGTATCCTCTCCTCTTCATGCAACTTCATTCAGGCATTACCTGTTTATGCTTTCCTTCTCTTGTCTTCTGCTAGGGTTCTGTCTGTCTGTGGTAGCCACACTGGGCTTTTTTCCCCTTAAACATCCTCGGCTCGTTTCTTTGAAACATCACTCTCTGGAATATGTATTTCTTGAAGAGTCTTTCCTATTCCATGCTTCTTGTTCCTTCTTATTCCAGTGTAATTTCTTCTGACACCACACATCATCCTGACCAGTCAGTGTGTAACTCATCATCGAGTGGTGTGGCTCTTATGAGGTCTTTAATCTCCCACTTGGAAATACAAGTTCTGTAAAATACTATATCCCCAGTGCCTTTAAATAGTGGTTGCCTTTTTCTCAGCTTCAAAACTGAAGTACAAGGGAAGTTAAGTAACCCAGCTAGCTGCACGGAGCTTGGATGCGGCAGGCTCGGTGTTGTGTTCTAAAAGTCTTCTAAATATTGTCTCCCTTTCATGGCTCAAAGTGAGAAATCTTGCTAATATATTTAACTGCATGTCCACTGGTGTGAAGGTGTCAGATCTGGAACTGGAGTTACAGACAATTGTGAGCTGCTATGTGGGTACTGGAAATTGAACGTAGGTCCTCTGGATGAGCAGCCAGTGCTCTTTAACTGCTGGGCCATCTCTCCATCCCCCTCAGAATTTAGAAGTAGGAATGTTAATAGGATGGGAAGGGGGCAATGTGGTGAGTTCTTGGGAGAGATTCTGGACAGGTAATTACTGTTTCCAGACAAGCACTGGTCCTCAACATTTCATAGTCTCTTGCCTTTAGTTTAGCTTCTCTACCCTTTGCTTTGGCATTTGGTGCCCAAGACACACATGATTAATATTTTAGAAGAATGTATTCATTCTCTCCTGCAGCAGAAAAGCGATAGAACGCTAGATTTCAAAGAATCTCCCAGTGGACTAGAATCTGGTTTTTTTTTTTTTTTTTTTTTTTTTTCATCCAGATGAAAATGTCCACCTGCCTTGGGTGTTAGATACCCCTCTGTCTAGAGTCCTTGCTTGGCAGTGCTTATAGGTATGAGTTTCTTTTGTGTGTTTTTTCCTAATACACCATTTCTGCTCTGGTGTTTGTGTACTTGTACGTGGCCCCTGTTGACTGGAGTCCTTACTGTCATGCTCTCCTCCCCACTGTGGTATTATAACGGACCCAGTACAGAAGAAAACCAGCTTCCCTGTAATTAATAGTATTAAAATGTATGAATTATGCTTTAGCTTTTGGGGAGGAAAAAAAGAAGATCAGGGTACTTCATTAAAAGGGACTAATCCATCACACAAGCCACACTTAGCGTGTTACAGGGATGCTGTGATTGGGACATTTGATGTGTATTGCTTCATTTGACCTTTTCGAAGCCATTGATATGATTTGGGAACTGCCAGCAAACCTGCTTTAACTGGTTAAAAGGAAGGGATTGCAACATTGTGCAACCGACTGGTTGATTAATTTAAATCCAGAGATACAGGCCTGCCTGAATGTCCTTTGCAAGATCCCTGTACAGAAGAGATGCTATTCAGAAGCCGGAGCCAGCCCCGCTGTCAGACCCTTTCTGCTCTGCTGGACCGCATAGGCTGGGGCAGCATCCTTAACCCCTCTAAAGCCTGCTTTTCTTAACAAAACAAAATTTCTGCTTTGATTCATGTCCATGCTCTCTAGTTCCCCCCAGAGTTCTTTATTTGCATCTTAGGGAAGAAGTATTTTAAATCATACTAATTGAAGGGCTGAAATAGGAGGTTATCTTTAACCAGCTTCTTTAGAAAAAAAAAAATATTAGAACTTAATCCCTCACTTCTTCTGGGAATCACAATCAAAATTAGAATCATGAAATGCTGAAATAAGTTTTAGGCATTAAAGTAAGTCATAATGTATAATTCCTTGACTCTTAGATTGGAAACACTGAGGGCTTTGCTATCTGTGTTTAGTTCCTGATATGTGTTTAAGATGCTGACTCTTGAGTGAGTTAAAAGTAAGCATATAAAGCTTGACTTTTAAATGAGAGAGAAAATTAGAATATTCAAGGAAAAAACTGAGTAGTCACATTTCTTTTCAAGGACTGAGAAGTGTCCTTCAAAGGATCCGACGCCACCTCTGGCCCCTACAGGAACTGCATGCACATGTTGCACAGCCATACATGCAGAGTAAACATCTATACACAAAAACTACTATGAAAAATTAAAACAGAAAAGCAGTTAAACCCAAACCATATCATACCACACACACACACACACACACACACACACACACACACACACGAAAAGTTTCAATATATAGGGCAGGCTACTTGGCCTACTTTCAGAAAAGGCAGGTATTTATTAGAAGGAAGAGGTCCAAATGAGAAATGTAATGGTAAATCAGGGAAATTAGAAGTTGTATGACAGAAATGAAATCTACTTGAGCATGTGTTTCTTCTTCCTCTTCTACTTCTCCTCCTCCTCCATCTCCCTCTTCTTCTACTACTTATTTATTTATTTTTGTTTTTCAAGACAGTTTCTTCATGTAGCCTTGGCTGTCCTGGAACTCACTCCATACACCAGGCTTCACAGTAACAGAGATCCACCTGCCTCTGCCTCTTGAGTGCTGGGAATAAAGGCGTGCGCCACCATTTCCCATATTTTATTTTTCACTTTTGAGAGTAGCATTCATATTTGTACCTTAGCACGTCACATAGGGTTGTTTTAAAAAGAAGGTAAAGTACAAGAGTTTGGTCTTAAGTTCTTTGCACAACTGAATGTAGGCTATATAACGTTTGTCTTCCTGTATTACTAATTGAGCGATGCTGAGTGCACGCATGGTGCTGTGTTGAGAATAAGAAGTGAATACAGACTCCACTTTTTAGAAGGTTAGAGGAGGTAGTGCAGTCTAAGTACAGCAAGGCTAGATTAAGTGTGTTTGGGGGTGGGAGCTCAGTGGCCCCCGGAACCATGTGTCGTATTTTTTCCTTTTCCTTAGGGTGGGGAAGACCTCATATGTTGAGTGTAGACTCTACCAGTGAGCTACCATCCTAGAGCCACAAAACAATTATTTAAGTCCAGTTAGAGAGATAAAGAACTCTGGAGATCTCAGAAGTAGATGAGGTTGGCCTTGATGGGTTGGTAGGGTTCATTGATAGTGAGAGATGAGAGACATGGGGGAGGGCAAGGCTAGGGGTAGAAAGGTAGACGTGGGATTTCTCAAGAAAGAAAAGGCATACTTTTCTAGAGGAGAGAACGAACAGGGTCTAATTAGTGCAAGGTTTGCCTGGTGGGCTATGGTTGGAAGTGCTGGGAGGTAAGACTGGCAGGGGTGGGCCCTGGAGATGCAGTGTCCTCCCCGGGGACCCTTTCACAGTCTGGTAGTTTGGTAGTAAACTGGTCGGGGTAGCTAAAGATGTATCCAGGACAAAGTAAAGATCATAGAAAGACCAAGTGTGGCTACACTGAGGACGGAGAGGCCAGGAATAAGGCTAGATAGTTAGGAGACTCCAGGTGTAGAGGTCTCGGGGGACAAGTCACTAAGCGGCCACCACCTGGCTTTAAATTTAATGTAGGGTCATAGTCCTATTCCACAAGTTCTTTATCTTTTTCGTTAACTCAGTTTGAACTTGTTTTAATTAAAATACCGAATCTCAGATGTTGATCATCAAACCCGGTGTAATTCCAGTATGTTTGTACTCTGCTGACATGGAGTTCGGTAAACATCCTGCTAAGAGCAGAACAGCCACGAGCACTGATCCCTTGGTCTAGGAGGTAGTGCAGTCAAGCAAGGATAGATTAAGGGTGTTTGGAGGAGGGAGCTCAGTGGCCCCCGGAACAGGCCTGTCTGGCCTTATCCCTCTGGACCCTAAGCTCCCCTTGCTTTTACTCACCAGCTTGAGTTCACATCAGCTTAAGATACTTGCCACGCTAAGGACCTTTGGGCTTCCTAACCTCATTTTAAAGGTGAAGGTGGTTCCTGTAGGTTACCGTGTCAGATGTAGTTTATCAGACATAGGTAGTCCATGGAGGTGATTTCGTTGACAGACACACTCTTTTATTGTAAAAGAATAATTTTGCACTTTTAAGTTTTGATTTCTTTCTGCTTGGGTACCCATGAAGCTTTAGGCTACTCAGAGAATAAGTGCTTGCATCCTCCCCCCACCCCCCACCCCCTGAAGTCAGGACAGATACCAGGAGGTAGCTAGTTCTCCAGCTGGAACCTGGCAGATCACAGGAGAGGCTACTCTGTTACTCGGTAGATTTTTCTTTGCTCCCAGCTGTGTTTCTAGACTCTGGGCCTTGTGGCTCTGTGGATTTTAATGTGGGTGTGTACTTCACCTGGCCTTCCCTGTTGTTGCTGTCCCAGGGGAGTCAACCCACGGGTAGAAAGGAGGTAGCGGTGCTTTTTATTCCAAGTTGTCAGCTGACAAATTTATGATCTGCAGGAAGTCAGTGACATGGCACTGTTCGGAAAAGACTAGTAGAGGAGAAAGGGGCGCTAGAATATCGACCAGAACTTATTACATCTCGCTGTTTTTAAAAAATCAATTATCAAGAGAATAAAAGTTGTCTCAGGATGAATTGCGGATAGAAGCATCTCCAGCAGACCTCATAATCTGACCACCTAGGGCCACTGGCAGGATTTCTGTTTCCTGGCACTCTTCCATGTTTTCTTCAGCCCTTTATAGTGTTAGAGATCTCCTGGTTTTGTCTCATTTGTGGTTATGCTCTTACTGTAACTGTTCTTTAAAAAATGACCTGACAAACTAGCTTTATTGATGGATCGTTTTTTTCCCTTTTGACCCACGTGTCTGGAAAAGTCAATCCACCTGCTGCCTTTGGTATGTTTGTTGCCTGGATAACCTTAATTCACTCTTACAGTGTAGCACTATTTAGCTAGGCAGGAGATATCTCCATGAGACTCATTTGAAGCATCCTTGAACTTAGTGGTTAGTGTCAGGCCTGGCCCACGGAAGGTGTGATGAGCCTTCTGTGTGGCCAGTGCAGGGTGACCAATGCAGTGCACACCTAGGTGGAATTCTATTTGTTGAATTATGGTAATAATCCATGGTTAAATTTCCTTTAAAGCAGAAATTCACTGTATATATATATAAAAAATTGAAACACTCTCCCTCATATAGAGTTTATAGTTTAAATTGCCAAAAGTGTCACACCTAACATTTTCCAGTGCATATTCGTATAAATAAAGATACATCGTTTGAGAGATGGTTTCATGGAAGACAGAGTGGCCCCAAATTTGCTCTGTAGAAGAGGATGGATGACCTTGAGTACTTAGCTTCTGATTTCTGGCATCTCAAGCATGAACTGGCAGACAGTTTATGAGCACTTGGGATGAACTCAGAGGCCTTCATGCATGCTAAGCAAGCATTCCACCTACCGAGCTATATCCTCATGTATTCTCAATCCAATAAATGTTTTTAAAATCATAACACTCATAGAGTAATGGTAGAAGTAGTTTTCCCAACAGCCTGATCCCACAGCCGCCGTCAGCCCCAAATAACACACAGAGACACTGTATTAGATACAAAGCTATTGGCCAGTAATTACTAGCATTTCTTATTGGCTATCTCTGTCTTAAATATTAACCCATTTCTATTAATCTAAGTATTTCTACATGGTCTTATCTTACCGGAGAGAGGGTCTGGATTTGTTCTCTCCCCATTCTCTACATCTTGACTCTTCTGCTACATCCCCCAGACTCCTCCTTGTCTCCTAGTCCCACCAATCTTGCCGTCCTATTGGCCAACAGTGCTTTATTCATTAACCAATAAGAGAACCATGCTTACAGAATGACATATCCCATCAGAGTAATATTTTTGCTTTTATACTGTGTGTGTGTGTGTGTGTGTGTGTGTGTGCGCGCGCGCGCAGGGGTGCGTGTGCTGGTGCCATAGCGTGTGGGGGGCGGGGGCGGGAGCAAGAGGACAGTTTCCAGGAGTTGATTCTCTCCTACTTCATGGGTCCTGGGGACCAATCTCAGATTGCCACACTTAGTAGCAAGCACCATACTTGATAAGCCATCACATTGCTTTCACCTTGGTGAATTTGGTCTTCTCAAGCAGGCTCTCTGAAAGAATGGGACCTTTATTGGAACACTCTCTCCCATTTCCCCACGTAAGGAAATGCTGTGTTCTCATGAGACTAGATGTTACTATCGTGCTCTCAGTCGGAGTCTTTCCCAACCTTGACAGAAATGAGAACTCTCAACTTGTCAATTAGATTAGAAATTCTCTATATTTTTTTCAGAATGGAAATTGGTACTTACTGGTTTTGAAGCCACAATACTGTTAGGCATTTGTAAGCTATTTACTTACAAGGGAAACATTAAAAGGCAGACCCGGCGTCATCTAAATTGAAAAAGAGATAATAATAGTTTCTCTGAAAAAGCAGAGATCTAAGTATACAGTACAGAATGACAACCTTCAGTTTTTATTGTGCTGTGACTGTCTTCAGGAAGACCTGCCAACTTACTTGCTTATCTTCAGAATTGCAGTAGTTCCAATAAAAATTAGGCCCTAGCATTGTTGAAAAACATGTCAATCAAATATTCCTGGAAAAGAAAACAATAGTTTTCATAGCACAGATGATAAATTATATACTTATTAAAGTGTTGCAACTGATCGGATAAGCGCAGGATATCATTAGAGGCTTGGGTTGATGCTGAAACCTGGTATTTTAAGCAATTACTCCAAACCTGGTGTTTTAAAAGGGGTTTGTGTTCTCTTCAACACGGGTGACAGATGCTCAGAAGAACAAAGAGTTCAAAGGGAAGCTTTGCATTTCCTGTGGTTTTCCAGAGGAGGGCGTTATTACAGTGAGAAGTTATTCTGCCTTTGACATGAAAGACTTCACCAAGAGAACTGTCCCAGCAAGTTGTGGTTTTCTGACTGGTTTTATCTGGCTGTTAAAATTAGGCATTTCCTTGGAGGTGTTTTCTGGGTAAGTGACCTGTTGGCAAGCATTTATTGAAGCTCAGACTTAAATGGACCCACAACTGCCACCTCCCAGAGAAGTAAATAGAGAAAATCCTTGGTCATTGTTACTAGCATGCTGAGTTTCTAAGGCACAGAGGTGGGCTTTCTTTTCAAAGTGAGTCAAGTATTCACTCTCAAGGAGAAGGATATTTGTAAAGGAATGACATTCATTAATGCTCATTAAGTGAGGGAATTAGATATGAACTTAGACACTTGTTACCTGGGAGCGTTAGGTATTGACCTATGCCTTCCTCAGAGCTCTGCCTGTGAAAGGGATGTTGCCAATGGAACCATGTAACGCCGAAATTAATAATTTCAGAATTCACCCAGTCCTTTTCCTCCACACCACAATTGTCACAGTCGCTGCCTCCATGACAGTGACAGCCTTCCTTTCCTACTTAGCAAATCCGAGGCTGGTAGCTTGAGCCCCAGGAAGTTGTTAAAGCAATTAAAGGCGGCTGTCTCCCAGCACACTGCTCCGTTACCATAGTATCCTCTGCCTCCACTAGTCTCCTGGTGATGTCAGTATGCATTCAGGGGTTGCTCAGAGCATCTATGCGGGGATGATTCATCCCACAATAAGGTCCCCCTCCCGTTGCTCTCCTCCCAGTGTGATTTTCCATGTCCCTAGCAATAGAAGGTAAGTGCTTTGGTTTGTATAGTATTGCAAGAATTGCCAAACACCTTTATTGTTTTTGCTTCAGGTGTCTTGTGTTCTAAAGCATACTACTACCTGAAATCATGACATATAGGAGATTTCAGACAGTCACTGATAACAGATTTATAGTTTGTGTTTGAGGTACTGTGTATGTGTATATGTATGTATGTATGTATGTATGTATGTATGTACTTCATTTTCAAGCTGTTTGACTACACAAAAACCTTAACATATTTTTACAGGTGTCACAGGGCAACTAAGGCTCTTAGAAAGGATATGAGTTACATATTCTTATTGATATTTTATCCCGCTTATGTGATGCTAACATACTATGGGAAGGTATTGTTGGGAGAACACAGATTTATTTGTGCTGTGAAGTTCAAAGTATGCTGACAGCCATTTGGTACTTATGTCCTGCTTTCCGTATGTTTCTAGTACTGCCCTGCAATGAGCTTGGTGCTTGACGAGATACTCAAATACACATCCTTTCTCAAGGATAAGCATTTTATCCAGTTTTCTGAAAAGAGTACCGTGTGGTCACTTGGAGCATCAGGTGGAGGGAGAGCTGTGAGTGAAGATTTTCATCTAGATCTTAGTTTTCTATCTCAGCGTTTTTCCTCCAGGCTGCCTCATCAATCAAACAATGACGATGAAACATGCAACCCATTGCTCAGTCACCACACCGAGCATTCTTCCAATAGTTCTTCTCCTGGACTCCCAACACACAGTTTCAGCACTATGATATAAGGTTTTAAGGAGGGAAGTAGGGGAAAATGTCTTCTGAATGCTAGTAAATAGCATCCAGGAGGATGACCTGGATGGAGACTGTGCTGTCTCTTTAGGTGGGTGAAACTTTATTCTGTACAGTAGGCAGGCAGATGGCTTTGGTGGGGAGGACAGAAATGGTTTAGACTGTTCATTTCTAGAGTCTTGTATTTTTAGAATCCTTTGGAATATGCTCCACTGTCTAAGTTTGATTTGTTTCTGAGAAACTATGCTAGTGGAACATTAATACAACATGTCACTTTCTATGAAGAGACAGTAAGAAATAACAGTTGTAAGAGCATAAAACGATATTAAAATTTACAGTTAGCTCATAGGAACTGAAGGATATGATGTAAGTATCGCAAATGTTTATTTGATTTTTTTTTCCAATGTTGAAACTATGTTAAAAGTCTTACTTGCCAGGCATTGGTGGCACACACCTTTAGTCCCAGCACTCAGGAGGCAGAGGCAGGCAGATCACTGTGAGTTTGAAGCCAGCCTGGTCTAAAAAGCTAGTTCCAGGACAGGCTCCAAAGCAATATTACAGAGAAACCCTGTCTCAAAAAGGTCTTACTTAAATTATTACCTGTTTGAAACTTGACCTTGTGTTTGTTGCTCATTATTGCTATTAGAAACCACTTATAAAAGGTAATAGTACTTAAGTTACAGTAGGGAAAATGTTGAAGAGATTGAATCAATCCAAACTTACACCATACTTAAAAAAAAACATTAAAATATACTCATAATGCTTGTGTTGTACATAAAACTGATATGTTTCGTGTTAAATTATATCTTATTTTTGTGCTCATGTCTCATCAAGCAATATAATCTAATCCGTTGGTTATATGAATTTGTAGTATAAAACACATATTCAGTTTCAACTTTGTGAGTATCATTGAAAACAGTCTTCTGCCAGATTGGCTATGCAAGTAGTACTCTGGGGAGAATCTGCTCATATGTCTAGCCTTCTTCCTATCTGAGTCAGAAGTAGTCCTATGCTGTTCATGCAAAGTGATCTTAAAAATTATGTTAGTTTCTGTTTTATTCCCATGTGTTTTAAGTTCAATGCTTAAATTTGTTCCTGCTAAATTATGGAAATGCTAAGGCTGCAGGCTTGACAGCACAGGGTAAATGAAATATAACAGAAAGATGATTATATTGGCTCTGCCTAGACAGATAAGCGAAAGGAAATACAGAAGAATTCAAGGAAGTTGTGTGGAGAATACATGTGCAAGTAAACATCCAGAGGAGACAAGAGTTGTGAGGCATCCGTGAAGCACCTTCTGTGATGTTATGGCCCGATCTTGGAGCCTAGGTTCTAGGTTTTATATGACACTCTTACTTGTCCTGCCACTGCAGCCCCAAATAAACACACAGAAGCTATATTAATTATTAAACTGTTGACCAACAGTTAAGGCTTCTTATTGGCTAACTCTGTCTTAATTATTAACCCATTTCTATTAATCTGTGTATTTCCGCATGGTCCTGTCTTACCAGTGAATGCCAGATGTGACCTTTCTTCCCAGTCCCTACATGATGACTGCCTTTGGCGGGCTCTCTCTGCCTTCCTTTCCCAGAATTCTCCTCATCTCCTAGTCCTACCTATCTTCCTGCCTCAGTGGCCAAACAGTGTTTTATTCATCAACCAAATAAGAGAAACATATATACAGAACGACATTCCCTATCATCACACTCTCAATTTTCATGGTACCATGATTCCCAAATTAGAATTGGGCCCTTTTCCTCTAGTCAGCTTTTAACCCAAAAGAAGTAATCTATGGAGCATAATGTAGACACTTTATTAGCTTCTGCTTGTTGGCTCTATCCAATTACTATGGGAGTTATAGATTACAGGGCACAGAAGGCTTATCTTATAGTTCTGTTGGTCACAAGTCAACAGGACTGAAGACATCCCCCCCCCCCCAGGAGGCTCTGAGGAAAAATCAAGTTCCATGACCTTGCAGACCTTGCAGCTTCCATTTTCACAACAAGCAAGTGGAGACAAGTCTTCACCTTGATATCTCTCTGGTTTGCTGTAGCCAGAGCTCGCTCGCTCTCTCTCTCTCTCTCTCTCTCTCTCTCTCTCTCTCTCTCTCTCCTCTTACTTAAAGCAGGCAAACAAACAAACAAACAACAACAAAAAACACATGTTGTCCCTTAGCTTGGGTCTATTTGTATAACCCAGGACAGCTTAACCATTTTGGCATCTTTAACCTTAACCATTTACATTGTTATTCCTGTGATGTTGTGTGGCATGTTCACAGACTCTCCAGATTAGGACATGGGTATCTTTTGGGGGCCAATATTCTATCTACTACAGAAGGGTAACTTTAAATTCACAAATCCGATATTCTTTACATAAAGCTGTGCTAGTTTGGAACAGGAAATTCTGACCTAATTCAATGAATGCACTCCTCCCGGAGGATATTAAAATGCTTCAAGTTAAGGAGTCAGGAGAAACTGGATTAGAAAGAAGTGTTTCTGTAATTCCAGCATTCAAAACTCTGAGTTACAGAGTTTTGACATTCTTCACACTTTAATATTTTTATTGAGAGGCCAACAGCATAATAGGTTAATTAAACAAGGCTGATTAGGGACTACAAAAATTCTATTAGTTAAGTCCTATGTAAGTAACTGAGGTTTTTCTTTTCTTTTTTTTTTTTTTCAGATTTTGAAGGGTAATGACTGGGCCCCTGGAGACCCAGACATGAGACCTAATAACCCTAAATTTTGAATAACACTGCCATTCATTGATCTTGGATGAATCCATATGAGTCACAAGCTGCAGCTGATGGTGCTGGCAGGTTTGCCCTGTAGGTTCCTAGGAAAAGCACACTATATTCTCATGATCAATACTTCCAGGCCCAGAGGCAAAATATATTTCCTTTTATTCAGGTATATCCAACAGTTACTATAAATGGGACCTGAATCTTAGTGTATGGCTTCACACATATTAAGCATAAAATAATTTATATCTCACAGTTTTTTAACCTTTGCTACAACACTAGTGGTAAAAGACGAGAGAAAGGAACTATTGTAGTATGTTTGTTTTGGACAGAAGTCCTCAATTACATTTGCTGTGGCTCTCTGGAGAAAAGTAGACGGAAGGAAAGGTGGTTTCTGCTTATATTCTTAAAATAAAACTGGAATCGTTTACTCAAGCAAAACTAAACATTACCCTAGCAACTGGGCTTAAAAGCACAAGGGCTTTGGCAAATACCTATATTATGGGAAGTAGTTATTTTGACTCCATTTCTTTTTGTTTCCATGGTAGTGCATGGCCTTAGGAGTCAATATAAAACGAAAATCCAATCTTAATGTTGTTGTGGTATTTATTTATCAATCAAAATAACATTAAAAACCAATAAATTATATAATTTAGTAAACCAAACAATTATCAGAAACTACTAATCTATGAAAATAGTCGTTGATATAAAAATATATCTGCTTATGTTTTCTTGTTTATACATTTATTCACTCACTCTAATATTTACTTCTCATCAACCATGTAAATCATGAATAAAAGCTAAACCTTTAGGCATGAGGTTTTTTTTTTTTTTTTTAAGAATAGTCAACTAAGTACTGATCATTTATTTTTTTCTAATTCTAGTAAATTAAGGTGAGGAAATATTAAATTCATTTCACTTGAAAAAACAAAACAGAGCAACCTTCAGAGAACAGCTGCTTTCTCTGTGATAGAAGAGACTGTTTCATCTCAAATCAGCCTGAACCAGCTCTTAAAAGTTTATCATTGAAGAAAACAATCAGAGATAAAGGAACTAATGAAAATTAGAGTTTTAGGGCTCTGGAATCTTCTTGGTCGGTGGGTGGTAGATAAGATGGAAGGAGACTTCAAAACAAAATCTTCAAAGACTGCTGTGATAACTCATATTTTGAAAACTAGTTCAGAGTTTCATTTCTTGGGGGGATTTCTCCCCCTGCTCCACTAGTGGGAACAAAGTCAAGCAGCAAAGAAGTTTGGGAGCCAGGGGCTTCTCCTGAGTTGGTTATTCCAGAGTCTGTGCAGATCAGAGAGCTGTCTCTCACTGACTCTGCATTCAGCGGCTTTTCTCAATTATTGACACTTTAATATTGTGCTCATCTCAAAAATGGAGTGAATAGTGCAGAAAGAAAAGTGATTATTGAGATCATTTCTGGTGGCCTAATTTCTGCCGAGGTGTATTATGGAACTGGGGTCCCATATTGGCTACATCATGTTGAAATTAACTGTTGCAAAACAGTCTTTTGAGAGGAGGATTGATGGAACTAAAGGGTTCCCCTCTCAGCCGGATCTGCTACAACACCACGCAGTAATTATACAGCCACGGTCTCATGAGATAACTCGCAGGAATTAAGGAGTCTTGTGATGGACAAACCAGTACAAAAGCTGTGCTTGGCGTTATAATCTTGTGAATGAATTGGCTATTTCTTGCTATAGATTCTTCCCGTAGCTTCCAGTAACAAACTAGGGGTTTACTTCAGCACTATCTAATCATTTACTGGGAACAAATTTCTTCCATGCATTCAGAGTTTACTGATTACACTCCCTAGCTGAGTGTGAATACCTGTTCTCCATTAACAGGTCCCAGTTCACTGATTACATTCCTTAACTATGTTTGAGACCTGTTTCCCACTATCCGTTCCTCTCTCCATTGCAATTGGAGAGATCTGCCTTCTTGCAATTACCTTTATTGGCAGACATTTGGTCATTGTTTAGGGCCCAGGGAGAAGCATCCCATCTAATACATTTCCAGATATCGAAGGACACAGATTTACTACACGTTCAAATTGTTGATCATAGCTGCCTAGATAGAAAAAGTAAGCATTCCCTGGTTTTACCTCACTGGCAGATAGAGAAGCCATAACCTAAACTAATCCCGTACTAAAAGATTCTGAAACTTCTTGTTTTATTAAGTCAAGATTTTAGCTCAGAGATTTACAGCTCCCCTCTGTTTCCCCTGAGAAGATAAGGACATAGGTAAGCAGTCCATTTCTCATCCTCAGGGAAAAGTAAACTTTATTGAAGACCTGTGCTGCCACTGAGGCCAGAGTACTGGAAGGCACCAGATTTTATTTCTTGTGCAAATTAAACTGAGAGCCTCTCTTTGACTCACAGACATAAGCAATTGATGCTAAATGTTTCTCCTAGAAGTTTTAGATTATTGCTCTGCGTGTAAATCTTATCTACCTTGCTGATCCTGAGAAACTCAAGCCTCACGTTGTATTGTAAAAAGAATTACTGTTGCAAATGTACATATATATATATATATATATATGCATATATGTTCATGTTCATATATACATGTTCATATTCTCAAGAACCTGGGGGGGATAGAGAGACAGAGAAACAAAGAAACAGACAAGAAACAGAAATAGAGAGGGAAAAGAAAGAAGAATACAGGAATAAAGGAGCATGCAGAGGAAAAATTGTGAGTCAATTCCTTTTTCCTTCAGATTTTAATTCTTTTGCTTATTTGTAGTTCCCTTTTTTTGAACCCTGAGCAAAACTCTAAAAGCTGGACTTAAAGAGTTTTTGATATGGAGATTGTGGCCTGAAGCAGACGGAGTGGAAAAGAGCCATGCAGCAGTACTTCAAAGGGCATGAAAACACAGACACAAATGCTGTTCTTCCTCTGGTGTTTGCTAGACTAGGGGGTCTGTAAACATCTCAAATGGAAAAGCCTATGGAGAATTGGTTTCCCATGCATGTTGTTGACTTCTGCCATAAACGACTTAAACAAAAAAATGAGGAAACAGCCATGGGGACAGGAGTTTGATTTCTGGATGTAAACACAGCCATGCCGGTAACTTGCATGGCTGTTAGGTGCTTTCGCCACCAGAATGAGAAAGGAAACTGAAGACTATCTGGCCATCTGGTCAACCTTTAGTATTTGTAATAACGGTCCAAGCACTCCATCTTGGAAAGTTCATAAATTCAAATAGTCTCATAATGTTTATATGTCAGGCTTGAAGCAACAACATATCCAATAAACTCAGCAGAGAAAAATGACAAGAGTAATTCTGCTCACTAATTACAGTATGAGGGCATAAGACGACTCAGGGAGCAACATTTGCCTTATTGGGAAAAGCCATCTGGGTCTTCTTCTACTAAAATTCAGTCACAGTAATTAGTGTAGGAGACCACCACACACAGGTCAGAGCAGAAGAGACAGTGCAGAATTAATCAAAGGATAAGGTGATCTTGGGCTTCCAGAAGTTTTGGCTAAGAACATGTGTGTGTAGAATGAATGACTTTCTGTCAACTTAATAATTGGCATTTTGATTTCATACTGATTTTTGTAAAGAGAAAATTCATCAGAATGTAACATGTTCACTTTGTTTGAATCCAGCTAAAGAATACCCTTTCTTAAAATTCTCGCTTACTTGATGGCCAGCCTGGTGTCACCCTCTTATTCCTCAGCTCTCAATTCTGCTTGCCTAACCATATAACTCTGGTCATTTTCTCTTGAGATCTTTGCTTCACTGAGTATTTTTCTTTTTTTCCACGGACAACTCCAGGTGTGGCACCTGTCACTAACTGTTTCATTACCGTGACCTCTCTAGTCTGTTTCTTTCTCTGGTTTCCATCTTCCTTTAAGCTTCTTGTGAATTTTATTTTAAACAAATAACTCCCACTCATTAAACAGCTACTGATGATACAGCATTATCTACATCCGGAGGCCACTACAGATTCCTGTTTGTACAGTTAGCCCTGCTTCCTTCTGATGGGAAGGTTGAACACATTAAAGAAAAGCCTAGGTTAATGAAGAACAGAGCTGCTAGCCAGAAGGCAGGCAGCTGACGCATCCTGAGGGATTTTTATCACTGGAGAGTCCACAGAAGATGCAGTGTTTTGAGACATTTTGTGGGAAATGGATTTTTAAAAAAATTTTTCTTTCTTTTTTATTTAAATTTGAAACAAAGTTGTTTTACATGTCAATCCCAGTTCCCTCACCCTCCCATCCTCCCCTATCACCTCCACCAAACCCCAGCCCATCCTCGTTCTACTCCCCAGGGAGGATGAGGCCTTCCATGGGGGGGTTCTTCAAAGTCTGCCATATAATTTGGGGAAGGGCCTAGACCCTCTCCCATGTATCTAGACTGAGGGAGTATCTTTCTGTGTGGAATGGGCTCCCAAAGTTCATATACTAGGTTTAAATACTGATCCATTACTAGAAGCTCCATGTCTAACACCTATATTCAGGGGGTCTGGGTTGGTCCTATGCTGGTTTCCCAGCTATCAGACTGGGGTCCATGAGCTCCCAGGTCGTGTCAGATCAGCTGATTCTGTTGGCTTTTCCAACCTAGTCTTGATCCCTTTGCTCATCACTCCTCTCTGTAACTGGATTCCAGGAGTTCAGTTAGTATTTAGCTGTGGGTGTCTGCTTCTGCTTCCATCGGCTACTAGATGAAGGCTCTAGGATGGTATATAAGGTATCATTAATCTCATTATGGTGGAAAGGAATTAAAGAGACAAACATTGTATGTACTCACTCATTTGTGGATTTTAGACATAAAGCAAGGCAGTACCAGCCTACAATTCACACCACCAGAAAAGCTAGGAAACAAGAAGGACCCTAAGAGAGACATACACAGTCCCCTGCAGATGGGGAAAAAGATCTTCTGAGAAATGGATTATTGTATGGACACCCACACCTGTGTTAATTTAGCTTATCCTCCCAACCAGCTACAACCCATGTTGCAAAACTTAAAATCTTTTCATTATATGACATCACTACAGCTGTTCCAATAGCCCATCTATATTCTGACAATTATTTCTCATCTTGGATGCTGACATTTAAAAAGGAAGTCTCTAAATTCTGTGTAGAAAAAGACTTGAGTTTTCTCAGTGAAATCTAAGAGGAACATCCCTTGGATCAACACACAGCAATTTGGATAGTTATCAACTATTATCTTGTAATATGCTAGCTCTGCGAAGATTTTCCAGCAAGTTTAAAACATTGTTGAAAGACTGGTTGTACAAAAACAATAATTTGAAAATTTCCTAGGCTTAGCAAAATGTTGAAAGTTGAAATAATATCTAAATCTTCTAATCAGTGTATGCTTTAATGAACTCTTTTCTTGATTGGTTTATAGCTCATATATATGTTTTACTTTCATAGCATGTCTCACTGGCTATCTACTTTAAAGTTTTGGTATTTGGAAAAAAAATTATACTAATGCCAAGAAAATGGATAGTTTAGCGGTTTTTAAACTTGTTATTTAACAATAAGGTGTTTCCTGTCCCTTCATTCCAAGTCCTTTGGGGTTCAGGCCTTCATTGCTGCCCTGCTGGTCAGCAAGCAAGAGAGCGCTCCGGGGCCCCTTCCCCAGATTTAGTTCCCCCCAGGTCACTTCCAAACCTGTCTCCATCTCAATGGGCATGGTCAATGCCACAGGTGTGGACAGAATGATTATCTCACTACCAAGAAAGACTGTTGTTGATGAAGTAATTCAGTGAGTCATCAGAAATACATATTTATGCTTCTGACAACAGTAATTATTGGACTGCAGTTATTTTTCAAAGTATTTACCCTGGGTTGAAGTTTTATCCTACTGATGATCTGAGTCATGACTCGGGTCTCCGGTTAATCCAATAGGTTAGGTCACTAGCCCAGTCTGCTAGAGTGTGTAGAAATCACTGCTACTTTTAGTCACAAGTTTTTAATTCTTTGCCATGGAAGCTATATTGGGAGGGAGTTAAGATGTAACTGCTTGTTGAGATAGGATGGGAATACAAGGAATATGAAGTTATACTGGTGTAAATACCCTTATTTCTTTATTCCCTTCGTACAGAACTGCCCATGTGAACTGTGCCTGCTTCCTGCTTGTCTCCAGTTCCTTCCCGTCTTTCCTTTCTTTTTTGACTATTTATTTTATTTTTGTATGTGAACATGTGTATGCCTGAGTGTATTGATGTGCTCTATGTGTGTGCAGGAACCACCTTTGGATCTCCCTGGAACTGGAGTTATACATAGTTGTGAACCACCCTGTAGGTGCTGGGAGCCAATCTCTGGTCCTCTGCTAGAGCAGGAAGTGCTCTTAACTTCCTAGTCATTTCTTCAGCCCCAAAGAAGCTTTATTATTATTATTATTATCATCATCATCATCTTAGTGTGTATGTGGCTGGCTTACCTGCATGTGTATCTCTGCACAATTTGCCTGGGTGTCTGGTACCTTCCAAGGCCAGGTATCTGCTGGGACTGAAGTTACAGATGGTTATGTTCTGGAAATTGAACTCAAGTGTTTTGGAAGAGGAGACTGTGATTTTAACCACTGAGCCCTCTCTCCACCCCCTACCCCAGTCCCTAGTCCTGTAGCCCCTTTCTTTCACCAACTTTTCAGAGTCACCTGTCTATGGAATTGATCCTGGGAAGTCCTCATTCTTCCTCCAACTGAACTTTTCAGTCACATTTGTAACAAGTCACCCCGTCTCTACTGCCTGAAGCATCACATTTTCCCAGTTGCCTTTGCCCTAACTTGTGTGCTCTCCAGTCACCTCACTGCTTCTGAATCATCTTTCTTCCTGACTCTAAAGCTGGAGTTTGGTACTCTGCTAAAGTTCACTTTCTTTCTTTTTCCTTTTATAGAATAAATTATTATTATTATTATTATTATTATTATTATATGTATGAGTGCTTTGCATACATACCGGCATGCCAGAAGAGGGAATCAAATCCTATTATAGATGATTGTGAGACACCATGTGGCTGCTGGGAATTGAACACATGACCTCTGGAAGAGCAGCCAGTGCTCATAACCATGGAGCCTTCTTTCCAGCCCCCTTAAGTTCTTTTTCTTAATGACCTCATCTGGTCTTGTGGCTTTAAATTTCATTTGCATACTGGCAGATGCCAAGTTTGTATTTCTGACCTAAACCTCATTGACGAACTATGGATAACATCTTTCTGTATGAGGTAAAGTTTTATTCCTCCCTGAGCCAAAGCAGAAATATTTTCTGTCTCAGCCATCCAAAAGAACATCTTTGTGAGCTCTTTACTGTATGCCTTTCCAGGCTCCAGAGGACATGCATGGCCTACGTCTACTCCCTTCTTATAAGATCATGTTTTATATGCTGGTTCTCCCCACCCTATGGACACATACTCAAATATTTTCTGGAAAATAGGTACTGTCTTACAGTACCTACTTGTGTATAGAACAGTTTATTAACTAACTCTTTGTTGGCCAGCATTGGATTCCATTCCACAATTTGCATGCAATTCAAAGCAAAAGAGAACACTTCATACTTCTAGTTTTCCACCCCAGCAGCCTCTAGTCACATGTTAAACACAGGTCCTCTGAATCATGGTCTGCTATAATAATTAAGTGCAAAACAATTTGGAATGCTTTAGTAATTTTTTACATTGATTGTTTACTCAAAATAGCAATTAGGCTATATTGTGTTAAATATGATAAATTTAAAAATTGATTTCACTTTTGCCATTTTGCTTTTAAAATATGACTTCCAGAAAAATAAAAAAGAATGTGCATGGTTTATGTTCTGTTTTTATTAGATCACACTGTTTGAGTTTAGATAACTTTGGAAGAGTTCATTTCCCTTCTTCCCTTATAGGGAATCCAACTGTTTTTAACCATCTCCACCACCCCCACTCAGTTTCAGACACCATTAAATTCTTTTTCAGTTCTGGCCACAGTTCCTTAACTTGTCTCTGTAGAGCCACAGTGACACTTTGAAAGGCCATTCTGGGTCATGTCTCTCTTCTCAAAGCTCTCAGGTAATTAACTTAGTCATTGTAAATTGAGTCCTCAATAGTCTCAAAAGCTGATTTCTTGATCACTTTAATTTTATTTCTACACTTCTCTGACATAGGCAAAAGTGTATTCCCCAATTAGAACAACTGTTCTAGCTCCTACCTCTATGGATCTCATCCCACTGGCTACATGGGCCTCTTTACCACCTCAAATCTTCACGTTTGTAAAACCTTTGTGAAGAATTTAAAGTTAGTAGCTCATCATTCTTGATTTCTTCAGATAATTGGTTTCTTGTTTCTCTTTGTTTTTGTTTTGATGTGAATTACGAGCTAATGAATTACATGGTTTTCATGGTAGTTGAATTTTTATTTTTGTCCAGTGTAATCCTCTATTCTGTGAAAGCAGGAATATTATTTACTGCTGTGTCTCCAGCTCTAAGAACACTGATTTGTCTGTATTCAATGACAAATAGTTACCTATTGAAAGAATGAGTGATCGGATGTGTGTTATGATGACAAGCTCCCTAGGGCATTGACATGAGTAATTGTGGGTATCGGAGGAAATGATCTCATATCCTATATTGAAAGTAATTGGAAGGTGAGACAGGATTCTTTGTTAGAGTGGGCCTTAAATACTAGGTAAGGGGTCAACATTTATATTTTGATGAGAACTAGAGAGCATTTATGTTCTTTAAATTTTAAAATTAAAATTATCTGAAAGTGATACATGAACCAAAAGTTTTACATATTAGTGGGGTGACCAGTGGTGTTGTACTTCATGTATGTTCTATATAAGTTTAAATCAGGCAAATAAATATTTCTACTCAATTACCTGTTTTTGTGAATATGTGTATGTGAAAAATCCCACTGTCTTTTCCTTTAGCTTTTGAAATGTATACAACATTACCATTATTTATGGTTTTCCTATGTTGGGTATGATATTCCAGGATATCTCGTTCTCTCCATTTAACCAGACACAGTACCTCTGACTAGCATTTTACATCCCGTCCTGTGCACTGGTCTCCTCGGCCTCTGTAACTACCACTCTACTCTGTATCTACGAGAAAAGTGAGATCATACTTCTTGTCTTTAGAGCCATTTAATTTCTTTAATCAAAAAAAAAATCAAAGTACCTTGTATTTTGCTGTCATCTGGACAATGATAATTGTGCATAAAAGAGTAATTTAATTTAAAAGTTTGCAGGAAGTTGGGAACCACTGGTAACTGTTTACATATGGGGAAAGGGAGGATCTGCTCAAGAGGACTTTGCTCTCCTCTTTGACGTCAGAGTTGATGAGGAGATAGAAGAACTTAGCAGGCTAAGGAGGACAAGGGTTCAGGGATATTGATAAGGTCAGTCTTGAAGATGTCTCATGCATGCTTCAAGCATCTTAAATAACAGATGCACGCTTTACAGTTTTTCATGCTTCTCATTGTCCTCGAATTCTACTTGTCTTCAAATTTGTGCTATGGGAAACTGATTTTTTTTCCCCCTTCATTTTCGTGCAAAAATTAAGGCAACTCTAAATATACATATTAAGAAACATTAGTTAGCCCTCAATAAATACATATCACAAATAGTCAAAAGTATTGGTGAGAGGATTTCTTGTGTATGTGTTCAGTTGCTGATAATTAGAAACACTGAGACACACATGCATGGAGCAGTTTGTGAAGATGGTAGTGAATGGTATTAGTCATGTACTCAAAGAATCACCCAAAGACTATATACTACAGGTTATTTTGAAATGAAGCTATTGTCTCTGATTTCAGACATCATTAAAACACTGGAGCCCATTATGTCCTTGCCCACTTGAAAGCTATATGTGCTGTTATCAAGACACTGTGAGGAAAGGTACTGTGGTGGGTAATATAGATTGTCACTTTGACAAGGTCTGCTGTCACCTAAGAGCCATGCCTTGAAAGTTCCTGAAGGGCTTTGGAGGTTAGGTTGAGCTGAGTGTGAGTGCTGCCATTCTGTAGTCTGGGGTCCTAGTCCAAATAAAAGGAGAAAGCAAACAAAACCAACGTTTAGCTCTTGTTTCTTGACACGGAACGCAATGTGACCAGCTCCCTCACCCTCCTTCAGCAATGTCCTCCCCACCATGTCGGGCTGTGCTTTTGAACTGTGACTATTGGAGATGAAGTAAATCCTTCTCTGTCTTGTTTATGTCAGGTGTTTTGTCACAGCGATGAGAAAGGTAACAGGCACAAGTGTTTTGAATGCTTTGCCATGTTTATGGGCAACGGTGGTGACATTGCTGTTGTCTTTAGTTGTTCAGTAACAGACCAGAGTCTTGATTATCCAATGGACTCTTTTAAAACTAGAACCATCAAGTCTTCTTTATTGTGCTTCAAAGGTGACTTCCTGTGAAAAGTTTCATGTAGAATCCAAGTTAAAAGAAAATTCATCAAAAATTATAACAGGCTAGGTGAGGAGTTGTATGGTAAATGGATTTCTTGGAAATGGACACCACAGGGTCATTTGTTCTCTGAATTTTGATCAGTTACCACTGATGGTCTCTGTTGCAAAGAAACATTTTTTTTGTTGTTGTTGATAGTTGATAGCTACCCTTAATATGTGGGTATAAGAATAACTACTTAGGATGCAGTTAGTAATTATGCCAGTTAGTAAATTGGTGGTTGCCTGTTTTTCTCCAAAATCCATGACCTCATTAGCCTCAAGTAGTTGGCTAGGTTTTCAGTACCTGACATGGCTTCCCTTTTATGGAGCAGGCCTTAAGTCCAGGTAGTGAGCTCTTTGTTAAATACAATATATAATTGCCACTATTGTGTCCTTAGGGTTATTGTACCATGCTGGTCATTGCTGTAGTTCATATACATCATATGCCTATGATGGTAGAACAATTGGTGTTTCCCTTGAAAACTTTCAAGGCTCCTTCTGGGACCATGAAAGTTCACCCTCAAGTGGTCAACTCTGAAATAGTGTACATGCAAGTAACAGTACATGGACTGAGTATGTTGGTGGCATCTATATAGTAAAGATATTAAAGAAAAAGAGGTAAGGCACCATGAGAGAGAGAGAGAGAGAGAGAGAGAGAGAGAGAGAGAGAGAGAGGAAGAGAGAGAGAGAGAGATGAGAGGGGCCAAAGAGGTGAAAGGGAAGGGGAAAGGAATGTTTTAATTTCAAAAAGCAAGCAAAAAAAATTAAATCAAGCTAAATTAACTTTATAAACTGTATACAGGGAATGAGGCATGCTTTGTATGGTTATCAGCTGCTCCCTGAATTGTTTGATTGGCTTCATCAACAAATATTTGCTATGAATTATTGTTAGTATATCATATATTATTATTATTGTCATTAACTGTATGCCAAATTAATATAAGCAAGTCTAAAATCACAAATTTCTTCCTTCATGGACTTTACAGTCTAGTAGTGATAGGAGAGACTGACAAGGAACTAATAATTATAAATCTATTGGCTGTTGAGAATGGGTAGCACTAAGTGGGAAACTAAAGCAGAAAGTGGAGGTGTGAGTGATGGGGTATGCAATTTTAGTTTGGGGGCCACAGGATGACTCACTAAGAGGGCTGGTTGAAAAAAAGACCTCCAGCGGGTTTAAAAATGGATGGATTGCTCGTAGATTCAGGAAGAGTATTCGAGCTGTGTGAAAGAGTAAGATCACAGATCCTGGTGCAGGTGTTTGCCTTGATATGTCTGGCTCCCACCAGGGTTAGTATGCCTTGGACTGAGCAAGTGAACTGAGGTTAATTAGACAGAGGGTGAGTAGGTACCGGGATGGAATGCTGGCGGCTAGTGGTCCTCACACGAGTTGGTACCACTGGGAGGATTTGCACAGCAACAGTGTGGTCAGCTTTGCCTCTCACGGGACCCTTTTGCCTGATGCTTTGATGGAAGATTCTAAGGAGCTAAGAATTCAAGTCGAGAGGCTATAGAGAGGTGTTGGGACAGGAGAAGAGTACATCAGAAGTAGAATGAATTTTGATTCTGGCATGGAAAATATTTTTGATAGGATCGGGTTTAGACAAGGAAGAGAGACCTGAAGGTGACTGAGGAGTCATGTCTGGACAGCTTGCAGGATAGACTATCTGGAGAGCAAATTGTATATCCCAGTGTGCTGTTTGCTGATAGTTCAGGAGGAAGTATAAAATAATTGGTTTTGTTGGCTTTAGTAGGATTCTGAGGGTTCTAAATGTTCTCTTTCTGCCATGGCCCTCTCTGGAGTTGTTTTGTGTCCTCTCTCTTAATTGAAGTTTCTCTTTTCTCTCCCAGTGGAAAACATCCATTATTTTCTGAAGCATTTCTTCTTTACTGCGGTGGATTATAGCTGCCTCCTTGTTATGTTGTTTAATTGGACTATTGACTACAATTATAAACCTATTGAGTCATATACATTTACTTGTCTGGAGAAACAAGGCCTTGATGCAGTAATGTAACAGAGTAGAATGGATTGTGTTCTCCAAATTTACTAATTTATTCTCATCACTAACGTGTTCTGGAGGGAATAAATTTTCTTTAAAAAACAATAATCATTTGTTGCAGCTGGGAAGTGGCGCTGACGGGTGTGACTGTAGTCTGGAGAAAATGTAACACTTTAAAAATGGGACACACACTCACCCTCGGCAGCGGGAGAGGAGGTGTTGACCTAGGAATCAGGGTTCTGAAGGGACTTTTAGAATTATAATGGCAATCTTGAACCTGTCTCTACAATTTTTTGGTTTTCGAACATCTGGTGTTTCACTTAGTACCCACAATTTTGACCCATCCATTACTATAAGAGTATGATAATGAAAACCGATTTCAGATTTTCATAGCATTATCACTCACATAAGGTGAGATCGTCTTTAACCATCGTTGTGACAAGATAGTGCACTTCATCAGAGACCCTGGAAAATAAAATTAAGACAAGACAGGAGCTGAGCATTAAGGGTGGGCGATCCTTTGGTCAAGAAAGGACAAAGTAGGGGTTAGAGTGATGGTTCAATGGGTAGATTACTTGGCACCTAAGCTTGAGGGCCTGAGTTTGGTACCCAGCATGTAAGAAGCTACACACGGTGGAGCACACTGCAACCCTAACCTTAGAGAAGAGGGGAGAACTCATCTATGTAGGTAGCTCATCTTGTTACATAGGTGAGCTCCAGTTTCAATGGGAGATGGTTCCAAAAACTAAGATGGAGAATCACTGAGGACATCTGACCTTGACCTCTGGTCTCTACACCTATGTGCACATTTATATGTATATGTACACATACATACGCTCCTTATATATCTCCTCAAAGTAGAAAATGCTAAGGTTTCTATATGATTATATCAGCTTTTCTGATTATGCAATGAAACAGTTGTCTACTAAACATAATAATTTAAAGCAATTCCGTGGATAATTATGAACCATCATACATTGATTCTGCACCTAGTATCATAGAGAGCAGCTATTTCTATTACATTTCAGCACACTCAAATTTTAAACCCCTGTCTGTGACTCCTCTTTATGGTACCCATCTCTGCCTGTCTCTCCTGCCTTCCGCCAGTCCTCTTGTCTCACTGGCAAAATACGGCACATTCTTTGTTTTGCATTTAAAACATAAAACTGCTCTGTGAAAGCCACCTGTAACTGTCCAGCAGCTCTAGGGATGCTCTTTCCAGCCCTCAGAGCAGTAACCCCTTGGTGGCCTTTGACCCTGGTGGTCACCATTCCTAAGAAACAAGTCTCCCGAAGAAGCAGCCTGAGCTAGGTGTCTGCATTTGCTCATGACACCTTCTGTGTAGTAAGTTCTTCCCTCTGCCTCGGTTTCCTCAAGAAAGCCTACTCATTTGTCAGAAATATGGGCACAATCAACCCTTCCCTCCTCTCTGCCTCCCATCATACACTGGTTATTCAAGATCTTACTGTACCTCCTTTTAAAAATATTCAGTTATTTATAGGCAGAGTGTCACTTGTTATGAGGTTTTGAAAGTGCTTTTACTTTCACTGAATTCCTTTTACTAAAACACAATGTTGTGTGGTGTAAATTTAATGCCTTTTTAGTGTATCGTACATCTGTGAAATACAAAAATGGGCACATACTTATAGATATTCTCATTTTGTTAGGTAACCAAAAATATCCTTAAAAATTCTTTTCAGATACCACCTCTCTTCTTCTACCCACACAATCCCTCCAGTTATATTAGAATTGCCTTACAGAGCGCCGCAGTGTATCGGAAATATTTTAGAAAGAGACACTGCTATTGATTTTGTCTGTAATTGACAGTGCTCCTATTTTTTGGTTCGCAGCCAGTACTGTATGTGGGAATTTCCACTTTCGTTTATGTGTCTTATACTCGATGGAAATGTGCAGCTCTGGCAGTTACCCTGGATGGTTCTGCTGTCGTGATTAAAACACAGATGGCGCTCATTTCTTCCCTGAGTGTTTGATTGGCAGCCACTCTGTGATCAACACTCTCGCTGCTGAACACATCAGCACCATCTGCCTCCAGTCTGCTTGGAGAAGCTTGTCACCATAGACTTTCCTTGCCTCACTTGAACCAGTTTGAAAGATGTGGGTTCCTTTTGCTGAAGCCATCAAGTGAGTCACGGGAAGCTAAGTATAATACGTAGAAATTTTTCACGACAGCAAGCTTCCAGACTAATGAAATATTCATTTAAATTGGACTTTGAAGATGTGTCATTTCTTTTCTCTGGTTAAGATACTTAGAGCATAACACAAAGACACTGTGTCTTGAAAAGCCAGTCTCTAAATAAATGCAGCTGATGCAGGCATTTTGTTTTCATTGTGATTGTTAAAGATGATTTTCAAACCAGCGTCTGTGCTCTGAACCGCTAGGTGAGTGCTGTGTATGGATGACAGTCTTCTGGTGTGCTGTCTCTTAAACCCAATAGAAAGTAGGATTATTTTGAAGAGCACACTAATTCTCAATTTCTTATAACTTATAAGTAGATTATGATAAATTATACTTCCTTAATTTGGATGTCAATATGAAGAATGGGCAGACACATGGTCATACAGTGTGGATGCAGATAAGTGAAGGTAGCTTGGATGCCTTAGAAAAGGTTACATTGGAAAAAGATACATTAAGATATTAGAAGCCTGGATACAGTGATATTAGGAGGGAGAGGAGAAAAGATTATTTTGCTGTTATAAAAATAGCAATGTAAGGAACCGGTTCAAACTTAATTACCTAAATATGTAAGAAATATACTTATGTTGTGCTTAATAATATGAATTGTACATATAATTAACAGGGAATTGCTTTGAGTTCTTTCCTGTTTAAATAAATAAATAAATAAAATTAATACAATGAAAAAAATACTTTGTAGTATTTATAGGAGAAACTAAACAAGTTGATATGTCGCTCAGGAAATGTTGGAACAAAGAATAAAGGATTTATGTTTTAAAATATTCTAAAGAACTATGGACTTAGCTGGGCATTGGTGATACATGCCTTTAATCCCAGCATGCAAGAGGCAGAGGCAGGAGGATCTCTGTGAGTTCCAGGCCAATCTGGTCTACAGAGCGAGTGCCAGGACAGGCTCCAAAGCAATACAGAGAAATCCTGTTTCTAAAAACAAAACCAAAAACCAACCAACCAACCAACCAAACAAACAAACACACAAATAAGAACTATGGACTAAATATTCTTATCACTCGAGCTTTCTAAGGGGGGCATTCACTTATAAGTCAAGGGCAGTAGTGGCTTTACTATTTGTGTGGGCATTGGCTGATTTGCTCTGAAGTTAATCATTTCACAGCTGGAGTGAAAACCATGACACCTTTTGAATGGAAAAGAAGAAAAATAACTGTGAATCTGTAGAATCTCATCGTCATCATACCAGAATCTCTCAAAGATGAATGCTGAGTAAATATCCCATTTATTTTTAGCATAGTTGCCTCTATTAAAGCTTGTGAGTTTTCAAGGTGAGTCTTGAAAGTAGAAAGGAAAGGAAAACCCTATTTTAACTTTATTTAAACACACACTCTAGCCACAGAGCTACATTCTCAACAGGAGAGGGACATCATAATTTTGGTACGAAGTTTGTCCACCTCAGTTCTATTTTGACAACTTTTGGGTCTTTTCTCCAAGTTACTTCTTTCTGCACTGGTTTTATTTTCTCTTGACATTTACTTTGTGGCTCAACCAAACATGTCTTTCATAATGATTGCACATATAATATGAATCTCCAGAGAACTTTGTTAGAAGGCATTTGATTAATAGAGAACTCGGAGTATGTAACTGTGCCAGAAACTATTATAAGTGCTTTACTCTAAAAGAAAATAATGTATTTGGCAAAGATTAAGCTGCCTAAGATGACTTAGCTAATACAATGAACGGATCTGAGTCCAGGATACTCTACCAGTGTACTGTATCTAGTGCTGTTTAAGTAGACCAGCTCCTAGAATTGCCCTGAGTGTGAACAGTGAATGCCTCCTCGAGTCTAATCCCATGCCAACAACGGAGCAGCAGAGAAGAGTTAGGTTGAGGGTTCTGCACAGAGGTAAGAGGAAGAAGATGGAGAAACCAACCGTCGTGTGAACACCTCTATGTGCTCTGGCACCTGGTCACGTTTGCCTGTACACTCTGCCATGCTTGTTTGCCTATATCCTTGTCCCTCAGCCCAGATTATAACCTCCACCTGTGCCAAGTCTAATGGCTTGGTGACAGAGTGACAAAACCTGTGCCTCACAAGACCTGGGGTTTCATTCTTTCCAGTTGAACAGGATTTCTAAGCGGCAGCTGGGTTACATATTGACTGGGTTGACGAGAACAGTGGAAGGTGCATGGCCCTGCGAGAACCTGTGTCCCCTGTCATTAGCCCCAGGCTTCTTGTTAACTTTCTCTGGTTCTTCGTTTCCTTGTTTGTCACATAAAAAAGAGCTGTAAGTCCTCGGGAGTTCTGAAAAATGTTTGTGGTAGAGATCTGTCGGGTCGAAGACATTGGAAATGTGTGCATAAACAACAATGTGGGGGGAGACGGTGAAACAAGAGCAGAGATTTCCTGTAAAGGCGTGGGGATGGGTTGGAGGGGAGGCTGCCTGTTGATGCGGTAGTTACACAGGGTTTCGTATCTTGAAATAGAATTGGACATTGAAGAAGTGCATTTCATCCTTTTGCTTTTATAATCTCAGTAAAAATAGCCTAAAATATTAAGCAAAGTAAGACTGTTGTCGTAAAAAGTATCACAAATCATTATTGACTCACAGGCATGGCCAACCTTTTGACATGGAAACATGACATTGTTGTCTTCAAAGTTCACATTCAGGAATTGAACAGTTGAGTTATCCTACGAGGATGACCCCAACTAACAATCTAAACAATAGTGAAGAGGCTACTTTAAATGCCCTTCCCCTGTAATGAGATAGATGACTACCTTATATGCCATCCTAGAGCCTTCATCCAGTAGCTGATGGAAGCAGAAGCAGACACCCATAGCTAAACACTGAGCTGAACTCCTGGAATCCAGTTGCAGAGAGCAAAGGAGTCAAGACCAGGCTGGAGAAACCCATAGAAATAGCTGACCCAAACAAGTGGGAGCTCATGGACCCCAGTTTGATAGCTGGGAAACCAGCATAGGACCAGCCCAGACACCCTGAATGTGGGTGTTAGTTAAGAGAACTGGGCAGTCTATGGGGCCTCTGGTAGTGGATCATTATTTATCCCTAGTGTACAAATGGACTTTGGGAGCCCATTCTACACAGATGGATACTCTCTCAGCCTAGACACATGGGGGAGGGCCTGGGCCCTGCTCCAAATGATATAACAGACTTTGAAGATTCCCCATGAAAGGCCTCACCCTCCCTGAGGAGCAGAAAAGGGATGGGATGGGAGTTGGTGGGTGGCAGAGAGGAGGAGGAGAGGAAGAGAAAACTGGGATTGACATGTAAAACAAACTTATTTCAAATTTAATGAAAATATTATTTTAAAAAATCCCAGAAAAAACAAACAAACAATAAGAACAAAAACAACAACAGGCAATACACTTCCTTAATGATTGATTGATTGATTGATTGATTTTTGAGGCAGGATTTCCTTGTATAGCTCTGGTTGTTCTGGAATTCCTTCTGTAGACAGCCAGGCTGGCCTCAAACGCAGAGATCCACCTGCTGCTGCCTCCTGAGTGCTGGGATTAAAGGTGTGTACCACCATTGCCCAACTCCTTAACTATTTTACCTTCTTGAAATGCTTTCGAGATTTTTTGGCTTTTTCCCTTTTTCAACAAAGTGGTTTTGCAATTTTATTTTTCTTCATAGCATTTTAAAATGTTCCCACATATAGTCCTATTTGGCTCTGTTTTTCTAATCTGGTAGTTACTGTGTGAGGGCTGCCAGTCCTAGACAATTCCTGGTGCATAATATTCAGTAAATACTAGTTCACATAGAACAACTGAGAAACTACTATGTGTGCCCTGTGCTTTCCTGTGTGGGTAATGTAACATTCTTTTTCACTCCCCATAATGCTGGAAATGGAACACAGGGCTGGAAATTTGCTCAGCGAGCACTCTACCACCAAGCTACACCCTGACCCTAGCTGCTGTTCAATTCTATACACCTCTACTCATTTTCTCGTGTGCTTTAGTCTGCTTTACATGTTTCTTCTATAACCCCCCCCCCAATTTAAAAGTCTTCTCTTTGATTAAAATCTTACTGTTTCTTCACTGTCATTTGTCCCTGTTGGTCAAGTCACGAATGTCCACATATGCATGTTATAAATGAAGCGGGACCTTGAGGGAGTCAGCTCTCTTTTTATGTCTTTTTTTAATGTCTACTTTAAAGAAAAGTATTTGTCCATGCATGGGGTGCTGTGCTAGATGCTTTGGTTCTTAGAATGCAATGCTACGAAGAATGCACTGACCTGGGATTTCTTGCATTCAATGAGAGGGAAAGATTGGAAGGAAGGCCGCAGATGAAAGAGGCTGAGATAGCATAAGATAGGAAAGGAACAGGGCCTGGGCCGCTTCTGTAGTCCGTACATTCTTGGAGGATCCTTGCTGGAGCTACCCACAGGTTGGATTATCCAAAACGTTGACAGTTTGAATTCATTCCAGGACATTTTTCCTGGGTCACTTCAAGTTCTTGAAGTCCATGCTCAATGGAGCTGAATTTAAGCTCCAAAAGGCAAAACTGACCGTAGAAAGAGATTAAATTAGGAAGTAGGATGGTGACACAGACATCACTCATCAGCGTATGCCAGACGCAGCTGGAGAGAGTGCCCAAGGTCTCCTTGAGGAAATAATCTATTGATTTACCAGGCGAAGACATACTGGACAAGGCTCAGATGGGAAGGGCTGAGGCTCATGAACTTGTTCAATTATAATATTATTTTCCAGGAGTCCTGTCTACCTTCAAACTGCCCAGAACAGCTTCAGATGAGTGGGTTTCTATGTGGGTGTGGGGAACAGCATGAATAGACTGTGGGTAATGTAGTATCTAAGGGAGGAAAGGATGGGAATTGGTACCTCCGGGATGTAAACATGTTTCTGAGGTACTATGTGCCAATTGCAGATCCTGGGTTCTTTATCGTATAGGACAGCAGGAGACCATGTTAGAGTCTAAGCTGTAGAGTTAATGAATCTAAGAGCCTTTCCTGACTTGAAGAAAAGTCCAGCTCCACTTTAATTTTTTCCAAGGATCCTAGATTGTGAAATACCGAATTCCAAAATCAGCATGCAAAAAGTATTTCTATTAAATTCACTAAAGCCTTTTTAACATGTTCACAAAACAGTCACTGAATGTGTTGAGTAATATGTAATGCAATTAAATACATTTCTGGATAATGCCAGAAAAATCCAAACAAGATATTGTTCATCCAACCACATTGCTGTTTTCCATTGCTGTTTTCCTGATTCTGAGTCCGGCACCAGGCACATTAGAACTTTTCCAAGTGAATGTGAGATTTTTTCTCTTTTTACAGAATGACATAATAGTAAGAGTCAATACTTTTTTTTTTTTTAATTCTCAAATCGCGTCTTTTGAAAATGGGAAGTTTAAGTGTTGAAAAGAGAATGGATGGATGGATGGATGGATGGGTGGATGGATGGATGGATGGATGGAAGGAAGGAAGGAAGGAAGAGGATTGAGGTCTCAAAGGAAAGACTAAAGTAAATGTGAAGAAAAAGCATTAGCCACTGCAGAAACAGTTGTCTTGTGCATAGATGGCTTTTGGCCTAAGCAGAATTATAAGGTCATGGAAACCATTACAGAAGAGAGTGGGGTCACAGTGTGTGCTGAACAGCCCTGAATCTAAGGACAATTGCAACATTCGAAGGGGAGGAGAGTCCATGAGCAGAACAAAGCTGGTTCAGGAATCCCAACATTATCTCAGTAAAGCACCAGCAAGAGAATCAGAAGAAAATTAAAATCCATTAAGTAAAAAAATCAAATCTTAAATATTTTTTTTCTTAAAGCATTTTAAGTTCTGTGCTGAACACTGATGTGGAAATAGTTAGATATCAAAGACAGAGCCTCTGCGTCATTCAGTGCTTCCTGCTTCTGGCCTGGACTCCTGAAAGGTACGCCAGAACAGTCAAAGGAAAATGAGGGTGAGCAGTTACTGTAAGTCATCTTACAGCAGTCTCAGCTAGGAACAGGAGTTGGCTGCAGTCTTCTTCAGTCCTGGGCGTTTTCTTTGACTAGCCAGTGAAATGAAAGAATCCAAAATAAGACCCAGGATGAAGCTCTGAACACTGGTGAGCACAATTTGAGTTTCTGTTAAACCACACGGTCCTTGCACAGACAGCCCTTGACTGTCTTTTTTGGTGCTGACATTAACCCTGGTTCTTCTCGCCTGTAAAGCACACACACTTATCCACTGAGCCACACATACTATTCCAAAGCTGGATTGTAATATCCTATTCTCACACATCCTTTGGACTCTACAGTCTTAACTTGCATGATGATGAAACCACAGAAAAGGAATGAATTGTCCACAGTAGACCCTCTTTTCTTAGGAGAAAAATACTCAAACTTTTATTACATAATCCAGTTCATTCAACATTCTTTGTATATTTATTGATCATTAATTTGTCAAATTTTTATTTCACTGTAGATAGGATTACAAATGGGAGCATTATATTTGGCTTATTAAAGACCTGTTTAAAGCCTAGCAGACAGTTTAGGGAAACAATATTAAAGACATTACTTGATTCTTAACTCATTACCATACTTACGCTGTCTGTTGTTGAGTTAAAGACTACATCATTCATGAATATTTAAAAGAATAAGATGCAAATGTTTATGAACATACTATATGAAACCAAATATGTCTTCCTTGAGGACAAAGAATCTGCATATAGTTCATGCTTATAGAATTTAACCATAACTTTGTGCTTATGCTGACAAAACTACCAAAGATACCTGATTTTATATTAGTCACTCTGTGTACAAGTGGAAGCTTCCATTTGTAGTCATAGCTGAGACAGTAACTTTAAAAATTTAAAATCCTCTTACTAAATAAAGAATTGCTAGGTTTTTGTCTTTAAATATTTTCCCAACACTTACATTATATCCGATAGTGATTAAAAAAGCTGAGTATAATTAATTAGTACTCTGTATAACTGTGATTGCTGGCATCTGGTTACTTTTCCTGCTGTGAAAATTGTTCTGTTTTGCTGTACCCATTCTGAAAGTTTTTAGCCTTCCCACTTATCACATGCTAAATCTCTGTTTCTCTTAACTGGCTAGGTTTTTTTCCCATTGAACTTGCATTTGCTGGGTTGTGGGTTATTTTGTCACTATACATATCTTAATACTGTTTGTGAAACATGGCACCTCATCACTGAAATCTGTTGTTGGGCACCTCCACTGGACTTTTGAGAGATTTGAATGGATAAATAATTCAGAACTGCCCATCTGTGTGTGTCTACAACTCTTCAAAGATGTGGGCCAGCCCTGAAGTTCCTTCGATAAGGAGATACCCTAAGTTTTGAATGTTGAATTTTAGTGGCTTGGATTTTGTAGGAGACTCTATAACATTTGAGATTAGATTCACTTCCTTATGGAGTATTTAAATCATATCAGCCAAATAACATGTAACCTGTGACCTGATACCACAAGAGTTCCATGCATGCATCCTCTGATGTGTTGTCTATATTACTGACAGGTGCTTCCATCACCTGTGACCTGGTACCAACAGAGTTCCCTATGCACACATCCTCTGGGGTGTTGTCTGTATTGGTGACTGTGTGCTTGGCTTTTAATTACTCATACTGTGTATGCCAAGTCAAACACTTTTGTTTTGAGACAAGTGAAGGATCTGAAAGAATCTCACAAAGGTTACAGGAGAGATGTTTTTCTCAGACACTAGACTTCTGATGTTTTTGCTTGGAGTTGGGGAGTGTTTCATTTTGTTTTTCCTTGTTTGTGGTTATAGCAAATCAAGCCAACCTTTTAGACCACTGTTGAAAACTTGAAGTTCATAGCAATTACGTTATAAATCTAGGAATGGATAAGTCTCAACGCCCTTGTCATCTCTATTATTAGGAATGCAGGGGCTTGAGATGTGTCTCAGTGCTCTAGCCCACAGAAGACATTAGATTTCTAGGAAATGTGAAAGAAGGGAGAGGGGGGCGTTTTGGCTTTTGCACTCTATGGAGTTGGCATATTTCAGTTTTACCAAAGTCACGTAGCCAACTTGTGTCAGATCCTGCACCAGAAATTAGTTTTCTTTTAAAACACTTTTATTATATTTGTATTTACTGATGCATGTTTGTGTGTGTTCAAGTATGTTATAGTGGTCATCACGGTTAGTAGCAGTTTCCTTTGCCTGTTGAGCTATCTCACCTGTCAGAACTAGTTTTCCCTAACTTTCTTTTCTTGTTCTAATTTCTTGTGGTCCTTTTATTATAACGCTCATGAGAACCTCCATGTTGAATGCATTTTATAACCTTGTAATCCATTATGTAGGCATGGAAATTTAAGACTTTGTCATATTTATTTCATCCAAAGAAAGTGAGAATTATCTTGTTAAAAATAACACGCTTATTACTCAATATTGAAACCACAAAAGAGAAGCAGTGTGACTGTACATACCTTCTGCGTAGCCCCCTTCATCATTATACTTTTACTCCCTAAAATACGCCATTTTTTTAAGGCCACTTTTCTACAGGGATGAAATCTTTGGGGAGTTAGCTTGAATTATTTATAGGTAATTGTCAAAACATTCACATATTGGTGCGTGTGGAATAGAAATATGCTTATCAATAGCTAAGAGTGATTGCTTATACTGTGGTGTTAGGAATAATACAACAATAATTCATACAGTTTTTAAGCCCTGAGGGCCTACTTTGTGTATTTCCCTGGGTGGTGTTGTTGGCACACAGTAAATATCTAACAGTGATACTAACTCTTTCCCCATGTAGTATTCATTTTCACTAAAAATAAATTTACTGCTATGCTAATGTGCTACTATTTCTAAAGTATGTGAAGGAGCAAAGTGAACTTCGTGGCATCTGTCATAGTGTTAGGAGGCTTTATAGCCACGGGTTTCTCCACTCTCCATCTCCCCCTACACACGCTGATGCAGTGCATGCCATGAACCCATGCTCTGCAGTCTTGTCTTCCTGTCTTGGTAAGCTGTGATCCCCTCTGCACCGACAGCCATGATTTCCAGCTGGTCCCATAGTTGTTTTGTCCACTTCTACTGTCCAGTGATCTGTTAGAATCTGAGCATTTGAGAAATGTCCAAATTTCACAGTAGTTGCCACTTTTTAACCCTTGTTTGTCTCTGTAGAAGTTAATTATTGGGATTCATGGTGATTTCTCAGTAGACAACTTGAATAGCAAACCTTTGAGCTGCTGTCCCTTAACACTTACTCAACCGTACACACACATTATTTTGAGCAAGGTCAGGCCACCCTAGTGTGGTTTCAGGTAGTTCACACTGTCTTGTGTCCCCCAAAAAAATTGTATCCTTGTTTCCTTTGAGTCTCACACAGTATCTTTAACTCTGTAATTTCATGTATTTTTCTGGAGAAAACAAAACAACAACAACAAAGCAAAAAAAACAACAATAACAAAGACTCCATAAACAACAGTCTTGTTGGAGGCATAAATCCCAAGAAGCTCTTTTGCCTGCAAATGTTATATAAAACCTCAGAACCTCTGCACATAACCAATGTCAGCCTGAACAGAGCAGACAAGCTCAGCAGCCAGGAGAATTGCCTTGGATTCTTACAGTTCCAGTTTCATCTCTTCTATTTGAGACGCTGTCATTCAAACAGGTTAAAATCGCAACTACCCCATTTGACTCAAAAGCGGTGCTTCTAGACCTATAACGTGGAGATAATTATTGTTCCGACTGTAGTAATAGACAGATCAAAAGAAATGGGGAAACTTTTAAATTGAGCAGTTTGATTGGCATTTACTCCAGTGTGGAAAATGTCATGTAACAATCAAAAGTAGCAATGCATTGGACGTGCTGGAAACCATAAGGGCAGCTTTGTTAGACTTCCCGTCTATGACAGGAATTGTTCCTGCTTACCTTATACTGGTTGAGGGTACTCTAAAGATGGTGGCCAATAGTATTGTGTTAGTGCCCATGTATCTGCTTTGCGTTATTTATATTTTTTTTCTTTCTTTTCTGGGGAGAGGATGATGATGAAATTAGGGACTTATCATAAAATTGATTGTTTCTTGATTATTTATTTGTTGATGCTTTCTGACTCCAAAGAGTTCCCCTAGAGAACATTTGGATAGTCATGAAACAGTTATAAAAAAACAAACAAACAAACAAAACAAACTTGTTGCTTGAGGGTTATCAGAGCTACAGGGTGTGATGGATGGGGAAGGATGTATTGGGGAGTCAAATTCCATGTGAATGACCGCAATATTTTTCTGTTCCAGCTGGACTTTGAGATAAAACAGCATTTTCCCATCTTTAACAGTAGGATTTGTAAGCATAACTACTTCATAGCTACTCCAACCAATCATTATGTTGGTAAATCTGATTTACATGTTTTATTTTTAATTTATTTAATTTCTTAGGAGAAGTTGTCATTTCTTAAAACTTGTTTGGTGCATTGGTAAAAAAATACTTGAATGGCAGAGAGCTTTATTGCATCCCACTGAGAATATCCTAGAATTATCAAAATGAGATTGCTGAACTTTTTGTCTCAAGGGCCACATGTTCTAAGAATATATCTTACTCTGAGCTGTTTGTGAGTGTTAAACAAACTATGACAGAATAGTGGCCAATAGGGAGAGTTTATTTATGTGTTTATGCTGCTAGATGCATGGCCTTAGGATGCCTTATTTGGTCTCTTTAATCTCGAATCCTCACAGAGGAGAATCAAAACTGTATATAAATGTTTAATAGTTGGACTTTTAACATTTTAATCAAGGTTGGACTTGAAATGTATTATCTCAGTGCATGTTGATAGTTGAGTGGACACAAGGTTTTACGTTGGAATTCCATGGACTCAGTGATGAATTATTGCTGCAGTAGGAATGCTTTAGTTCATTTTGTTTTGCATTGATTTTTAAAAGAGGAAAAAGTATCACTTTTTTTTTTCATTATGCCTTTTGATCGTTTACTTTTAGAAACTTTAACTTGGGATTTAATACTGAGTCCCCCCCCCCCCAAACTTGTTGCAGCATTGCAATCTTTGTGTGTGTGTGTGTGTGTGTGTGTGTGTGTGTGTGTGTGTGCATGCACGTGTGTGGGCATGTATATGATGTCAAAATAGTATATCAACAAAGGCATACAGATGTTTTTCTGTTATAGGCATAGTGCTACGTGCTTGTGTATAGCAGTCAGTGAAGTATAAAATTCCCTTCTCATGGAATTCATAATAAGAAAGTGAGTATGTTAAACCAGGGGTATTGAATACTTTGGGCCAACGTAGGGAATGAAAGTTGAAAATAGCTTAGGGAGCATCTGAGTTATATATTATAAATAATGGAGTTGAGGAAAACTCCCAAAGAGGTAGCAGGTGAACAAAGACTTGAAGCAAGAAAGGAAATAATTTGAAGACGGGGAGACTGTCCTGGGCAAACACACTTTGTCTGGAACTCGCCTGTGTATAGAGGGCACGGAGGACAGTGAACAAGAGAAAGGCAGAGAAACGATAAGCCCCTGAGATGGGGCACGGTGGAGAAGCCAACACTGTGGTATCTGGCAGGTCAGTGTAAGAGCGAAAGCTTTTAGTCTGCGGGAGGGGAGAAGCCACTGACAAATGGGAAGCTGAGGAATGACCCACACCGCTTCATCCTTTAAAAGGCTTAGTGTGATTGCTCTGCATTGAGAGCAGATTATAAGGTGGCAAGGGCAAAAGCAAAGGATGAGTTAGCAGGCAATTACAAGCCAGGCATGCAAAAGGGCCTCCCTCTACACGTTTAGAGTTGCACATACTGTACATAGGAAGCGAGCACAGAAAGGACATTGCTGTTGATTTTCCAGTCTTTGAATTTTCTCCCTTGTTCAAATCTCATGTGCCTGGGTTAGAAACCAGTTACACGTGAAACACCACCACTAGTCTGAATCTTGCATTTGTATGGCACTTTGTAATTTCAAGACATTCTTATATATGTTATATGTGCATATGTAAATAGACACTTCCATATACACATACCATGTTAGATGGATGATAGCTTTAAGGTTTATGCAACCTACTTTGAGTCAGATAGGTGGTACCTTCTCATTTCAAAATTGTGTATATTGACCTAGATGAATATGGACAAGCCAAGCAATAGCTAGTCACCTGTCTATTGAAGATGAGATTTTGGAGCACCTAACAAAATGTAATTAGCTGTTGACTCATTAAAGAGTATATTTGTCATGGTAGTGGCTGTGTCGTCAGCCGGGGAAAAAGCAGTTCTTAGTAGAACTGAGTCAGGGTAATTGTTCAGAGGCCATGCTTTATGAGCACAAGCATTTGCAATTTTCTCTTTCAGGTTCAATTAATTTTTTGTATGATTTGCATGTCTAAAGATGATATAGTAATCTAGTGAACATGAAAGGAGTTTTATTGCCTAATGCATTTGAGTTTTACTGGACAGTGACACTTTGTGGTGCTCATTTACACATGTAAATATTTCAGGAAAAAATAGTTTCACATACATGATTTCAATTATGAAGCTCATGACATTATACTTTTAACTGACAAGATGCAAAAACCATTGCACACAATTGAAATATTCAAATTCTGTCAGGCAGTAGCACAGATAACTTGTATGTTATTCTATTTAAACTTAAAATTTTGGGTATTACTGTTTGCAAGAAAGGATGAGCGGCTATAGAAACTGCTGTATGTTTTAGTGGTTGTGTGTTTCATATGCAGAAATATATCCAGTAACTCTGGCAAACATGAATGGACGAGTACGCATTTCTAGTCTAGGAGAATAGTACATCATCTCAGTTGTGTTTATGATTTTCCTTTTGTCTACAAAATGAAACTTAAATATAACAGTAGTAAAATAGGAAGAGACAAATTAATAGAGTGATAGTTGAGAAGTAACTTTCAGTCTCTTTCTTGGAAACATGATTATAAGCAATTAAAATACCTTTTCCTAAAAAGATTACTAGTTCAAGTAAGCTTCAGTACTTACTGGAAACCTTCTCTTGTATGGTGAAGATGGACAGAGAACTCCTTGCTCAAATGAAAGTATTGACAATGCACACACCAATTTGAGGGGGAGCTCCGTGCAACCTTGTGTGTGTTCGGAATGTGGCGGGACTCTACCATGCAGTCAGGTGGGACCCTGATGGTGAGAAGGGACCCGCCGCTGCTTCCTTCCACCTTCGATCTTGTTCCCTTGGTCACACATTCGTCACAGCCTGGTGGCATGCAGAGCTTTCCATCTACCCAGAGATTAAGTACATGGTGTACTACACATCTTTTCTCTCCCTCAGGGATAAACCAAACAGTCTTTCCTAATGTGCCTTTTCTTTCTTAGAGCCTTTTTAAGAATCCCCTATTATGCTTTTAGAGGGATTTCTTTCGACTAAACCTCTCTGTTTGTTAGTATTCCACAAAAGCTTGTTTGTTGGAATTATAAACCTTCTCTCATTCCCTAGAAATACTTTTCCCCCAAAATGCCCGACCTCTGTTGCCAAAAATAAGTGCTAGATAAACATGACTTTGTTTATCTAGAGGTCAACAGAGGAAGGCTAATTAGTTGCATTAATCATTGTACTTTTGACTCCCAAATATACTTTTACTATTCCTTTATACCTAAACAATTAAATAAAAACAGGAAGTGTAATATAAAGAGCTAAGTGAAGTCAAATGAATTCTTATCAATGAAACAAAATGAAAAGGCACACTGCTAACTAATTTCCTTTCTTGCTATTTAGGTTTTTCTCAACCCGAGAGAACAGGATGTCCAACCACACAGAATTAGTCAGGACAAGCTTTTGAGACATGCGGTAAAACAACATGGTTTTGCATGCACTTTTAGATTGCAAAGGGAAGTTAGATGCATCATTTCAAGATCTCTAGGGCACATTATAATGCAAACAAGTGTGTGGCTAACATTAAATTATAATGTAACACACACACAAACGCACACACAAACAAAACCCAGTAGTTTTAAAAGTTATTTTGTGCAGATGATTGTACCATAAATTTGCAAACATCATTGTAGAAATAACTTCAGTCAGAAAAAGTGTCTTTAATGTTAGAAAGAAAACTATACCTTAAATATTAAGTTACTTGTGTTTTCTCTATCTGACTCCAAGATAGAACAGAATTGAACATAGTGGGTCCATCCTTGTAGGTTTCTTTCTCTTTTCCTGTGGCATATGCCTGTGTTAAGAGTGTGCTCATGGGAAGGCTGCAAAGAGATATTCGGTTTCTTCCTTAGTTGCCCTCCACCATGATTTTTGAGATGGGGGTCTCTCAATGGTTGGTGAACTTCTGGGATCCACCTGTCTCCAGCTCTCCCGCACCCTGGCTACTGGCTGTGCTACCTCATCAGCTTGCTGTGGGTAGTGGGCATCCATACTCAGGTCTCCAAGTTTATTCAGAAAATACTTTCCACTCAACCATATCTCCAGCCTCATTCTACCAGTTTTGACCTCTATTTTCATTTTAAACCTTTCCCTGTATAGTAGTGCAGAACCTTCAAGAGCACAAGGCAAGTACTCTGTCACTGGGCCACATTCCAGAACATTGCATTTAAAAACTATTTCCTTTATTTTCCATTTTTTAAGTAAGCAGATAACATTACTATGTATATAGGCAGTCGTGGTTGCCACTGTGGGCATTTTCACAGTATTTTTGTCAGTCTTTTTACAACTATGTATAATTCCTTTTGTCATGTTTGATAATACCAGGATGTTCTTTGGAACTAGGCTACTCCAAAAGAATTAATGTATAGATACAGTATATGTGTGTGTCTTATAAAGATAGCCACATTTGATGATCATTTTATACCATTCTGTCTCAGTTAAACCAGTTATAAGACAGTCACAAACAAATCCGGATGACTGTAAGGGGAAAAAATGCCAGAGTAGTGATGTTTAATGACGTCTTCAGTTTCCTTTTGTGTCAAAGAAACACCACCTAAACTTCGAGGGGTTTCAATGAATGACAGTCATTGACTGCCTTCAGAGTAAACACCCTGTGCATTCAGTCTTTAATATTCTGTTTCCAGGAAATACTGGTTCTTTGGCGATTTCTGTTCATGATCAGCAACCTGAAATCAGAAGGAAAAATGAGGACGCATGATAGCTAAGAGCCTGCTTCACATGCTAATCCATTAGTGACACGCACATCACACAGCTCCTTAATCCTTGATTAAAACGTTTGATTAAGATGGAAGATGTTCTAGTCTTTCACTGTTAGATATTCTTTAATTTGGGACATTGACAGTGATGGATCAACTCAATGTAATACATACATTATCTGGAGATAACCCTGGAACGCCACCTTCATTCCTTGCATCGTGCAAGTTACCCCAGCATTTAAATTTCTAGAGATCTTCAAGGAAGCTTTCATTGTTTTTGTTTACGACGTATCATGCATGTAGACGTGTGTGCAGAACTTAGGCTATGGAGGGTGGAATTCCACATGTCCCAGAAGCCCTGGCCATGGAAAACTTCATTCACTTTCTGTTAACTAGTTCAGCTTCTCAAAGCTTGTATTCAAGGATTCCAGGTGCGACAGCCATTTCCTTTACTCAGAATCTAAGGAATTTACTATTGGGAAGAAACAAACTCTGTGGAAACCTTCTAGGCCAGAGGTGATTTTATTCCTGGCTCTTTTGCAGTGTAATTAGTGACTGAAGGTGAAAGCATGTCATTAAAAAAAATGTTTCCATTGCATTGGATGAATGAGGGGGAGCACCCTTGCTCTGTCTTCAAATTGCAGAGGCTTCAGGTGAAAAGCTATAGAGGTGGGAATGGCTGCGGGCGGAAAGGGAACCATGAATTGGCCCTGATTAAATCCATCTCTCAGGGTGGTAGAAAGAAAAAGAACTAGTCAGTTGTAGAAATAACAGCCAGGGCAGAAGGCAGCTGCTAGGATGCAATTCTCAATAAGACATCAGACAAATGATTTAATAGCAATATAATTAGGTTTTTCTAGGGAAAAAAATGTCTACTGCCATTCCCGACTAGACACTAGATCTTTAAATATACACCCCAGTGCTTTGCCTGTAGAGGCTGTGCTGCTTTTCTTTATTTGGACAGACATTACATTATGTTCAGACTTATTTCTTATGCCACATTCTTACACTTGGCCATTTGTTTGGTTTCGTGTTATTGTATTTTGAATTATTAATCACCAAGAAGATACTTTAATGTTTTAAAAGGAATTATAAACATCATTAAAATGAATGGTGCTGTTTTGAAAAAGCACATGGGTGGGTGCTGGCTTACGTGTTAGAAACAAACCTCCCTCAGACAGACTTCAACCCTTGATCAGATTACTGAAACTGAAGAACAGGAAAATAAATAAAAGAAAGAAAAAGACCCAGATGGCTAAGGAAGTCCACCATATACAAGCTGATGCACATTTTCTAAGATGAGAGTGCACACCATCTTTAGATGTCATAATTAAGCGTCCACTTCCCCTTGCTCTTCTTGCTCACAATCGGGTTCTCTGTCACTGTTGTCAAGGCGGAACAGTGACAGAGCTTTTCCAATTTACAGAGAGCTTTCAGGACTTGTCAAGACACACAGAACATTAAACGTGGTCTTAAGGCTTTTATTTTAAGCTATAAAACGTAGATATCAGTGTGAGGAATATCGCTGCTCTGAGTATCTTCAGCCAGTAGCTTTGGTTGGACCCGGTTTCTAAACTCTACACTGTATTTTCTTACTTTAAACACGCACACAACTGTATGTATGGATATACATATATAGCATACGATTAGGCTACCCATATGGGATTTTCTTCCATTATAATTAGATTACAACATTTTCTTTTATTTTTTAACTTTTTTCATTTATTGTTTGTGTCTTTTACATCATGCACCTCGATTCCATTCATTTTCTATCCCTGCATATCCACCCTCTGCATTTGCAGCCCCCTACCCAGATAAAATTTAAGAGTAAAAAGAAAAGGGGGAGCGGATTTCATTGTGGAAGCGGTAGTGTTCTGTAGGGAGTCTTGCAGTAAGCTCTTTTATCCATATCTCTTTACTTGTAAGTGTTCATTACCCAGAGTCACTGGTCTGGTTCGAGGCCACTGGTGTCTGCTACTCGATTGATGCCGGTCCCTCACCGGAGCTCCTCTTGGTCATCCTGCTGTTGCTCTGTGTCATGGAGACCCTGCAGCTTTGGGTCTGAAGGACCAGTCGCTTCACATGCTCCAGCAGATCACACATCAGGTATATGTTGGCGTAGGCCAATACATAACCCTGGTTCTGGGCCTGCATAGTTGCAGGGTTGGTCAGTCCGCCCGCTCTCCCCTGTCCTCATCACCAGTGTGAGCTCTCCTGCATTGCCCTGGCTAGTTCACCTTTTCAGCCATGAGCAGGGGGTGGGGCCAGTTCTCCAGCTTTCATGTCCTGGGGTCAGATCTCCCACACCTACACTTCAGGGCCAGCTCTACTGGGTTGTAGGGGGCCACCCTCCCCAGAGCTGCAGCGGATGAGGGTCAGGGCCAGCTCTCCCACCTGCCGCAAACTTTGGGCAGGAGTTGGGGGGGGCGGGCTAGGGGACCTTTTCCTCTCATCCATGCCACTACATCACAGGGGAGGAGTAGGGACAGCTCACAATATCAGGGCTGGCTCGCCCACACCTCTGCCAGTGGAGTTGGCTCTAGGGTGCTGTCCAGGTTAGGTACAGGGTCACAACTCTGTGAAAAGTTTCATATCTCTTCTCATGTACCTCACTAAAATGTTTCTAGTAAATCCAAAAGTTAGTTAAAAAGAAAATAAAATGATATTTTAACTAATCTTGTAGTGGGGGATTTAAAATGAAAAAAAAAAAAACACAAAGAAAAAGCTTCATTTGATTTCACAAGATACAACTTGAATTGTGGATATGCATAAACATAGAAAGAAAACTAACGGATATGTACATGGTTAAAAGTTACTTGTGTTCAAGGAGAAGTGATTGGCATGAGGTCTTTGGGAATTTAATCAAAGCACTACCTGTTTTAAGTCTTAAACAACCACAATTTAATGAACTAATGTGTTTTTTATTGAATCAAAGTAATTAGCAAGCCAGTATGGCGGTATACTGTGGAGGCTTGGACAGGAGGATCACAAGTTCAAGGTCAGCCTCTGCTATATAGTGAGCCCATGTCTTGGTAACAGAAAATCAAACAACAGGTAAAAGCAACTGAGAGTGTGTGAAAAAGTAGACAATTGATATATTAGCTGTACCAAATAACTCACAGGAGCTACACTTTAGAACAAAGATAATGTCTTCATTTGATTGGCATGGTGATGATAGGTTTGGGGGCTTTGCTAGAATCTGGAAATACTCCTATTATACCTTCAAGTCTATTCTAAAGGAGGCGGAGAGAGAAAGATGCCAACATTGTTGTAAGAAGCAAACCAGTGTCCCTGCATGAAAAGGAAGGGATTGGTCATATTCTGGCATGGTGTTTTAGCATCATTTCTCACTCTGTAGAATCCACAAGCCCATTGTCTTATTGACTCCCAAGCAAATGCTCCATAAAATGTGATGTGCTACAGACAAAACATTTTGATGTTTGTGCAGTTGTGGTTTCTTAAATTTTCTACTTGCATTCAAGGCAATGACTTTGTTTTCATGTGCAAAATTGCTCTCAGAGTACCTCTTACAACTGATGTAGCTGGTTGTTTAACAGGAGCCAATGATGACTGGAGGCTTAACGACTATAAACACATGTCTCATCAGTAAAACTGATGGTCCAAGTAAATAGCAGCCCTCTCCCCGAGAAAAAAAAAGTCAAGTCAACCTAACCTCATAGATTATACAACTGCTAACTCAATATGGACTATAGAATTACATGTGATGGTAAACTAAAACTTTTAGGAGAAAATATAGAGGGGAATTTTCAGAACCTAGGACTAGCTTCAAATATTTTAGATGTTATACTAGAAACCCAGTGAATAAAGAAGAATTAATGACATGGACCTCATTAAAAAAAAAAAAAAAACTATCAACATTTGCTCCCAGAAGACCCTGTGAGAAGGACGTACAGGCAGGCTGCTGACGATGATTTGTGGTCCATGTATGTGAACTTAACTGTGTGGTTTGGGGAGCATAGTTATTGGAGAGAGTGCTTGCTTAAGATGTGCCAGGTTGTGAGTTTAGTCCCTGGCACTACAAACAAAGGTGAGAATTGTTAAGTTTTACATACATATCTCAGAATAAGACCCAGACATGAAAAGGAATGAGTTATTACTTCATACAACAATTTGATTTCACCTCAAAGAATTACACTAAGAGATAAAAGCTCCTATCAGAATAGGACCAAGCACGGTCCTATTTACTATTTATATAACAATTTTGAATGACAAATGTCCAGAGACGGAGAACAGATTTCTTTCTTGTGCTATTGTAATATAGTCGTGCCAGGCATTATCTTTAGGGATACTGGGAGAGGGAATCCATGTTCTCTCTGTCTTTTTTTTTTTTTTTTTCTTTTAGTTGTGTGTGAGTCTATAAATGCTGTACAACAAAACAAAAGAACCAAGAATGAATCATTTCTTAAACTCAAGTAGATGGACAAAAGATTCAATGTGCTTAAATAATGTGCTCAGGTTCACCAAACGCATAAAGGTGTAAAGTGCCACCTCCTAGCTTCTGGCTGCTGGGAATAAAGGTATGTGCCTGGCTTCCATGGCTGACTTTACTTTCTGAATCTTCAGGCAAGCTTTAATGAATCCTAAATAATATATCTCCACACATCAATAATGGGGCTTTGAATTATCAAGACTGTTGTTGCTGTCCTTGGACCCATGGAGCTCTTCCCACTTTCCCCCCCTTTTGAAACAAGGTCTTAATACATGGCTTGTACTAGATTTGAGTGATTGTGAAACAGACTGGCCTCAAACTTGTGGCCTTCTGGCCTCATTCTCCAGGGAGCTGGGATGTTATGGCACCATGTCTGCAAAGTACACATTTAAAAGCTTGTGTTTTCACTGGGCATACTACTTTCCAAAGGCCCCGCTCTTGAATTAAATGGTAATTCATTGTCTTTGCAGACATGACTTAGAAGCCATTTTTAAGGTTCAAACAAACAAACAAACAAAAAACCCAAAAAGGTAATTAGACCTGAGCTATAGTCAAACTCCCTTCAACTTGTGTTGTCCAAAATATCTGACAGTATGTCTCATGCTCCAAGGGTTACCTGAGACACCTGACAAAATACCAGCTCTCATTCAGTCAGCATGGGTGGTCATGGGGCATTGCCATTCTAATAAGCTTCCAAATGGTAGCCACACTGAATTTCCCAGGTCCTGTATTCATCAGCTGTTTGGAAGTAGGCTTTGTGAGTTTTAAATGTGTAGAACAAATGCTACCAAAGATGCCTAGGATGCTGCATCAGTGACACTCAGTGGATAGGGAACGGAAGTATGAATGTAAGTATGGAAATCTATAATAAAGAGATAAATTTAAAAAATAAATATATGTGTGTATTTGTACCACTGAAGGGAAACAAGAAGCTGGCATTTTGAGGACAGGAGAAGAATCTCAAGAAGTAAGAGCATGATGTTGAGCTGATGCTGTGTAGTCCGTTACTAGAGTGAAAGCTGTTTTTTACATGTCCATTTCCAAGATGCATGTGTGTGCTGATGTTTTGCTTATGTTATAACAAATGAAGCTTGTCCAAAGATCAGAGTGCAATGCTAGCCACACTAGCTAGCAGTAGAGACCAGGCAGTGGTGGCACACACCGTTAATCTCAGCAATCAGGAGACAGAGACAGAGGGATCTCTGTTAGTTCAAGGTCACCCTGGGGCGACCTTGTTTAAAAGAGAAACGGAGCTCACACAAAGGTGATCTCAGCATCTGGGATCACACACCTTTAATCCCAGCACTAGGGAGGTGGAGACAGGAGTGATATGGCTGGGCAGAGAGAGGACTATAAGACAGGAGGAGACAGGAGCTCAGATGCAGTCTGAGCAGTCAGTCTGGGGAGCAATGATTCTGAGGTTTCATAGAGAGAGATGAAATCTGAGGATTCATAGGGGCAGGATCGCCCCATCAGTCTGAGCATTGGTAGCAATAAGAATTCTAGTGGCTGACTGCTCTGCTTCTCTGGTCCTTCAGTTTTCATCCTGTGATAGCTGACTCTGAGTTTTTATTATTAAGACCAAAGAGAATTCATGTAACACATGAGTAAGAGGAACTACAGATAAATTAGGAAGTTTATTGTATCTGAAGCCTAGATTGTAGTGAAATCTGATAGCTCCATTCCTAGCTATGTAAGTCTTTGAAGATAAGATTTTGCCCTTCGTCAAGCTAATTATGATCAGAACATCCATTTTTCTTTCATTTATTCAAAGGTACACGTGTTTTCTGTTTCCATTATTGAATACTGCGAAAACATTATGCCACGGCTCTTCACTGTTCTACTTTAGGTCATTAATTATTAATGCTCTTTTATCAGGTGTTATGAGAGTTGCCATGTTCCTAAGGTACCTAAAACTTGATATGGATTTATGCTTTGATGAGAATTAATACAGGAGGATCAGAACTGGGAAAATGAAGAGTGAAATTGTGTGGTGTTTCAAAGTACAGGTTTGCTTTGTGATCTATATTTTATCACGTTTAGTAGTGCATTTGCTCTTGAGTCATCAGATTCTTGCGCTGTGGTAGTATCTTTCAAACATCAGCACCAAAATGAGGAATAGAGAAAGCTACCACCAAGCATATTCCAAGGAAGCCTTGACTTGTGTCTCACAGAGTTTTCCTTCTGACTGTTCCAGGACTAGCAGACGCTTTCTTTCGTCCTCCTCCCTGGAAATAGCTTGCACTGCTGGGAACCATCCTGGTGCAACTGCTCTTGACAACCCCACCCTCTCACTTTCCTATTACTTCCAGTCCTGCCCCCAGCCTGCTTCTGGTGATAGATACCCACAAATGGAAGTATGTATATGCACGGCCACATAGCCAGACCACATAGCTATGGGGCCTGCAGATAATCACAAGGTCTCTGAAGGACCCATGCATGATGGCTCGTCCATGTGTTCTCAGCACTCAGGGGACTGAGGCAGGTGGATCACTGTAAATTCAGGAGTCATATGAGCTCAGCTGTGCATTCCAGGACAACCTGGACTATAGAATGAGCACCCCCCCTTTTTTTTTCCAAGAAGAACAGAAAGGGGAATTTAGAGATGGAAGAGGTTTGGCAAGGGCCAAGGCTGCTCTCATGTCCATGTTGTCTGTCTTCTAGCTCTTCCCTTTTAATGCCTGATCCACTTACCTGCTTTCATTGGTGGGAGGATTCTGGTTGCTTGACTGTTTGGTCAGTGGGTTGCTTATGCTTTTGCTGTTCGCTATACCCTTATTAACTTGGCACTGTTTCATAATTTTTAAATCGACTAATACCTTTTGTTTGTTGTTCAGATTCCCAGGTATGAATATGACCAGTTAATGCAAGCGGCCCATCAGTTAGAGCTGGGAAACGGGGTCTCAGTTTAACAGAATCACCCTTTCCAAGACTGGCAGCCCGAGATCAGCTCTACCATGCAGAAGTGTAATGTTCTTGGCCTTTTTCTCGAGCTTTCTATTGAGCTCCTAAACCACACACTTCGGTTTGGTCCTCACTGAAAGGACCTAAATCATTCAGATTTAAGATGTGATGTCTCGCCTCACTAGAAGATATTCTTCTGCAGATTCTGGGCTTGTTTGCCATCAGGGTTTCTATGTTTTTTTTTTTTTTTCTGATCTTTTAATACTCATGATCTCACAGTGGATTAATCTTTGTTTTGGTTGGCATAGTTCTGTAAACATTTATTGTTGGGGGGGGAAGCAAACTGAACTAAATTTATACTAAAACAAAAAGAAATATATCTGATCTGAAAAATTATCTATTTGGATGAGCTAAAGATTATAAAATTATATTTACATTTGGCTTTCTCAAGACCATGCCAGTAGGAATTCTTTAGATAAAACGGGACATTTTTCTAGAAAAACTTATTTAGGTGAAAATATTCTAAAAAGACTTAGTAAAGCTGAGGTGGTCAGAGAATTATGACATCTATACCTTTAAAGATATAACACATTCAAAAATATTTTGGTGATGTTGTCTATGGAGTATTTATCCTATGAAATGCCAGTTTCATCATACATACATGATGAAAAAGATCATTGTGAAAAGTTTATTGACTGCTATCTTTGAAAAATATTGGGTTTCAAGAGCCCTGCTCCAAGTAGCCTCCATGAGCTTCTTGAAAAGTTACTTCATGCTGAGATTTGCAGAATATATGGATTGATTTTCCTCTGTGGGTATCAGAAAGAGTGTATATGCCTAAAGTTTAAAAAAATAAAATAAAGGCAAGCTGTGTAAATGAATTGCCTTCCTTTTCTCTTGCCTTTCTGTAACCCTCTCACCAGAAGTCATAGAATTTAGTAGCACATTACCTCCCCCACGAGATCTTGATGCCATACTGTTCCTCCTGTGACCTGTTTGACATTCTTATGAACTCACCTTACAAACTGTTGCATTATGGAAAGATTAGAGATTACAATGGCCCAGTGTGTGCATCTCAGAGAACGGAGATGAATAGCATGTGCCCCCCCCATGTAAAGGGTTAATGTTTAGCTTTAGAGTCGGACAGATCTGGGCTCCTTGCCTGAACATTCTGAGTCAAAAGATTTGGATTGGGGCCCAGTGCTATTTTAACCAGCTGCTCAGTTTGTACTTATCTCTGGGCAAATTTGGGAAATAATGATGACAGATTCCATTCTCATTTTCTTCATTCATAATGTGGGGAATTTAAAAAAAAATGAAAATAGACAGTGTGAATGACGATATATCCCTGGAAAAGTACCCAACACGATGCTTGGAACATGGTGCATACTGCCTAAGTGGGAATGCTCCATCTCTCAAGGCGCCATGGTAGAAATCGACTAGCCCTCTAAAGAAGGTGGAAATCACGTCCTTGCAATTCAGACCAATGAAATTCAGACCTCTATTTGGGAAAAGAGATCACCTTTTCTGCTGCTGGTCTCTCACTAAGGGTATCTCATAGAACCTGCCTTTCCCATTACTCCAGTGTGTGTCTTGAACCCTTATGGACATCATCTCCCTCGTGGGGCTATACAGATGACTATGGGATAGTCGTGAAGCAAGGCATCAATCACCTATCCATTCATTCATGAATTCCACCCATGACAGAGTACCTGCCATCTGTCAGCCATTTTTTTTTTTTTTTTTTTTTTTTTTTTTTCTGGCTGAGAGCGGTGTATCAGTGAATCATGCTGCTGCAGCCCTCATGGCAAGGCACTGTTAGCCTGTGCTCAAGGCATGCTAGCCATTGCTACGGAGCGACAAGGGCTCTGCCAGTCCGATGTGTAAGTAACATGTTACCATGGCAAGAAGTATGAGGTAACTGGGGTGGTAGCCATTGTACTGAAGTCACAGTCAAGATTAGAGATTATAGCTAGAAGGAGACTCAGCACTTCTGTGAGATATTTTAGTGTTTGCTCAATCTATGCAGAGTTGGTATATGTTTATGCACCATGAGGGTGCAGCACAGTACATTTTTATATACTTGGTGAATGACTAATCAGTGACTGAATCAGGCTCGGGCTCCCATTAAATCCCTCTCATTAAGCAGGGCTCACATTTTAAAGGACTTAGTGGCAGCTGAATTTGTAGGCATTGACCATACGAAAAAAGAACATTTTACTAATTCATATATAGTGTGTAGTTGAAATTGTAGTCACTGAGCATAGAAAAACAGCACATTTTACTAATTCACATATAGTGTGCATGCATACATTAAAAACAAAGACAGATGAAGGAGAAGGCAAGATTAGGTTATACCACTTTATAATTTTTAATGTTGAAATTTTCTTGTTACTGGGAAATAAAATTTTTGTACAACATATTATGATCCCTGTCTACTCTCTCTCATCTCCATCCAGATTCTCTCCCACCCATCCAACTCCATTTCTTCTTTCTTTTGCTCTTCAGAAAACAAATAGGCAAATAAAGAAGACAAACAAGAATAAAATAAAATGAATGAACTAACAAAAAGAGAGAAACAAATAGCATGTAAAATGCATACATAGATACATACACAACCCATAAACACAAAATCAGAAATCGTAATGCACACGCAAAAGACCAGTGAGGTTAAACAAAGCTTTCCAAAAGCAATGTTAAGCAAAAGAATTATTTGAAAATACTTTTTTTTTTTTTAATTTGTTTGAGACAGGGTTTCTCTGTATTGCTTTTGAGCCAGTCCTGGAACTTGCTCTGTAGACCAGGCTGACTTCAAACTCACAGAGATCCGCCTGCCTCTGCTTCCCAAGTGCTGGGATTAAAGGTGTGTGCCACCAATGCCTGGCTGAAAATACTTTCAAGTTCTTTTTGTGTTGGCTCTCTACTGTTGGGCATGGGCCCCGCCCTTCAGGCAATAGTTTGTATCTTCAGTGAGACTGCCTTGGATAAAATACCTTTTCATTTTCAAGTAGTAGTCTAATGGGAGATCATGTCTGTTTCTCCATCTCATCACTGGGACCATGTCTGGCTTAAACCTGTGCAAGCTCAATGTGTACTGTCACAGTCATTGAAGTTTGGATGTGCGTCAGCTCTATTGTGTCCAGGAGGCCTTGTTTCCTTGCTACCGCCCATTCCCTCTTATTCTCACAGTTTTCCTACCTCTCTTCCAGAGTTCCCTGAGCCCTGAGGGTTGGAAGTGGGCACTGGGTCACCTACAACTGGAGTTCTGAATGGTTGTGAGCTGCTATGTGGCTGTTGGTTACTCAACCCAGGTCCTGCAAGGGCATTAAGTGCTCTTAACCACTGAGCCTTTGCTGCAGCCTCACGTTTACAAGTTCAATCATAAGACTATTCTTGGTTTTAGCAAACCCGTGTCTCTCTTTAACTAGTCATTAATGTTTTCTGCTTGAGCATACCCTCAAATTTTCCCATGCTCCTCCAGTGCTCTTTGACCCTTTAGAAATTCTTTGGGGGTAGCTTGTCGACTGACAGAGTCCAGATGCTAACACGATAGCAGGGATCTATGGAGAGGACATGGGTGTTTGGGAGCGGTCTTCTTTCTGTTTGATCTGGGGGTTGGGATAAGGAGATGTTTAAAGTCACACAGTGTGACCTCCTGCATGCTTATGGCCCTCCTTTTCCTGATAGAGTCTTTGCGATACACAAATCGTAAGGATGGGCTTTGATGCCTCGTTTAAATACTTGTAATCAGAATAATGCTGGAAAATTCACTGTCAGGGCAAGCTTGGGCATGATGCCAAGACATCAGCTCACTTGATGCAAGAGTAAACTCAAGAATTGTCGCCGAGTCAGCAAATCCTGGTTTCTACAACACTTGGGTTTGTTTACTATAAATTAAACCATTTACTTCTTTACCTTTCCTCAGTGAAGTAATAGTTTCATCAAAAATACAGTCTACTTGCACATTAGTGAGTGAGGCTGGCCTTGGTCAGGTGCAATGCACATATTTTAAATCTGGAGATATTTCTGAATGGGACTAAGTTATAAGTAGAATTAGAAGGATGGACATGCTAATATTTTGGTAACAGATTACATGATTTTTGCTCCATCACGCTTCATTTACTGGAAGCCTTCGCTTTATTTTGGAACACCTAGCTGTGTGTCTCTACTTAGGTTGACAAAATCAAGTATGATCTTGCTTTTTCCATTGAGAAAAGAAATATTTATGTCAAGGTCATAGGGAAGTAGAAGGTTTAACTAGTAGATTGCCATGACAATAACAAAAAAAAAAAAAATCTACTACTAGGTTTTACCAGAGTATTATGATTTATAGCAAACAATTAGTCCCCAAATGAAAATAAATTGTTGACTGCTGAAGTGCATTTCCTAAAGTGTCCTGTACCTTTTTACATGTGACAGAGAGAAATTTGTCAAAATTTTGGATGTTTATTAGAATTTTAAAATTCTAATAAACCTACTCATAAACTTACTCATATTTTTGTGCTGTAATTAATCTTCTAAATCATTAAACACTGTGTCTCTGATAGAATTCTTTAAGCTGATGCCATATATTTTAGCGTATGCACTTTGAAACTACTATGTAGTGTAAATAGAACAGAACTGAAAAAGCACCTATTGTTTCCACAGAACATTTGACAGGCATTAAGTGCCTCTGTGATCTCAGTTTGTCATGTGGGTAGACTAGAGAAAAACAAGTGTTGTCTCTGTGGTGTGTGTGGCCTGGGCACTTATCTGAATACCTGGTGGCAAGGACTACTTTGCAGGAATGGTTTTCCCCTTAGCTTGTTGAAGGTCTGTGAAATGATCTCTCCTACTCTTCACAAAACCTTGACTTGAGCAAACTGCCTTTGTTCAACTTTTACCTAGATGTCTGCTGCCAGATTAATGCAAGCTTCAACTTCCTCATGGAACCTTTTTTTAAATTAGCCCAGGCCTCAGGGTTCACCTGTCCTCTGGATACTTTGGTGCTTATTGCTTTTGACACATGCTGTTCAGCACGTTTGCTCCACTGAGAAGTTGGTTTTTATTTTGATTATGTAACTGATGGATGATTCAATGGAATATGTCTTTCTATTTTTTTTTAAACAAACATTTTTTTTTTCCTACAGAGACATGCTAGGTTAAACAGGAACTAGACTAAAAGGACAGGTGATAGTTTCTCCCTAGTCCACTGTTAAGCTGAAGAAGCAGCTCTGAGCTGAGTGTGTACCTTTGTCTCCTCCATCAGCTGTCAGGTGAAGGAAACAAACCAGATAATCTCTGGATGGCCTACTTTAAATGTGTTTCTCTAGAACTTCATGTTCCAGCTGGAAAACTGAGTGTATGATTCTCATCTTTTCCTCCCCAAGTCCTTCTAAACAGAATGTTGAAAGAATTAAAAGTTATGAACATACGAAGATAAAGAACAGAGGACAGAGTCTCTAGCAAATAACGGAAGAATGCATATTTAGATACAGAGAGGGGGCTGACTACAAGTTGTTTTTTATTTATTTTTGCAGTAGTTGTGGGGTGTCATTGTACTCTTTTCCTGGTAGGACTCCAGACAAAAATAGTCTCAAGCTAATCCCCTCCTGATATTTGAATGGTAAGGAGTCCACATAGGGTTAACCTGAGAACTGTTGCCAGCCTTTACCTCTTTACCTACCACACTGGCTACACATTTCACCCTCTCAAGACATACAATAGTTGTTCTCTACAGAGCTGGAAATGTATGGGGTGGAAGTCAGAACTCTTCATGTACTTGCTGCCCTGTGGACAGTCATCCTCCAGGGTGGTATGAGGTAGTGTATCCAGGAGCCTCGTGCTTTTAGGGACACTTGACTTGAAAGGGAATAAGAAGAGCAAGAGAGGGATGGGAGGTTGGGGGAGGGGTGAAAAAAATTTAGAAAACAGAATTGATAGGTAAGAGAAATTGAGAGATGTTACAATTATGAGCAAGCAGAACAGCTCCTAAAATTTCAATGATAGAACTGTAACGAAACTGGAAAGCAGTGCATTTACAACCCCCAGACGGATCGGTGGTGGTCACCTTATAATTCTCTAAGTGCCCAGCAGAAGGACGAAGCTAGGATAATGATGTCAGCCTCCAGCATGGCTGGAGAACCTTGTCCAGTGGCTGAGCTCTGGTAAAAAGAAAGCAGGGGACAGGAGCTATCACAGGCCACTGCTTATCTACCAGAGAGAAGTCAATTTAGCTCTAGCAAATTAAATGCCAGTAGGACCAAACTAGTTTGATAAGGCTTCATTGAAATGTTGGCAAGATAGGAAGGGGAGGAAAGAGACTAAACCTGTCATCCTCTGAAATAGGTGAAAAACAAATATGCAGAGACATTGGTATGTAAGCCAGAATTTTAACATGTTGGGGGAAGGCTTACGTCTTATTAAGAGGGTCTGGGGTTGGTGGGTGCACAGAGGACTGCTGTGTTTAATCATAGCTTTTTAACTTTTTTTTTCCGTTTTGGTTTTCAAGACAGGGTTTCTTTGTATTGCTTTGGAGCCTGTCCTGGAACTCGCTCTGTAGACCAGGCTGGCCTCAAACTCATAGAGATCCGCCTGCCTCTGCCTTCCAAGTGCTGGGATTAAAGGCATGCGCCACCAATGCCCAGCTAGGTTTGTGCCATCAATGCCCAGCTAGGATTTTAACTTTTAACTGTGTGTATATACTAGTATTAAAAGATCATTTAAAAATAATTATTATATAATTATTTATATATATATAATAAATATATATAATTATATAAAAAACATTATGTAAACATGTATGTGTGTGTGTGGTGTGTGTGTGTGTGTGTATTCTAACTCAGACTTTATTTTATTTTATTTATTTATGTAGTGCTTACTGAGCTTTTCAGTACTTTATTGCTTACTTGGAGCATGGACATGCCAGTGGAGGGTCCTGGGGTGGGGGTGGGGTGGGGGTGGGGCTCTGCACTCCTTAGGTAAAGGAGGATTTTCGTAAGCAGACAGTGCACAGAAGTACTGATGCTTGGTGAGGTCCACACCCTGGCTTCTGGATGACTTATAGAAACTTCATTATAAATCTCTATCCTGCCAAAAAGTTGGGGGATCATTATGTTTTCCCAGCAGAGTTACCTTTCTCTTCTGATTCACAAATGCAAATATTGGGGTATTTTCTAAATTCTGGTTTCTGTAATGGGTCTTGGTTCAGGCTAATGGGGCATCACCAGGACACTGGTCAATTACACATTATTTTTTGTTTTGTTTTGTGTGTGTTTGTTTTGTTTTTGTTTTTGTTTTTTGTGGGTTTTCTTTTTCTTTTTTTTTTTTTTACAACACAAGCTTGAACACATTCCTTCCTATTCCTCTTTCACTGACCACAGAAAGTCACAGGACTCCTTGGTGGCTAGCATGTGTGATTTCCCTACCCACTAGCCTCTCCAATTCTAATAGCTGTGCAAAGCTCAGATGCATTTCCTTTACAGCAGGCACAGTGTTTTGGGATAAAGACAGGTTTTCCATCTGCCTTCTGAAGGTTTGATGGACCAAAATGACAATATTAAATAAGGGAAAACGTTTATTTGTGTTCAGAAAGTGAAAGTCACAGCACAGAGGGAAACCCATTAGTGTCCTTAACCAGTAAGTGTGAAGCAATAAGAAGTCCAAGTTCCACTGTTTCTAGAGCGGGGAGAACAGGGAAGGTGGGTTCCTTCCTGTAAATGGTTTCTAAGGAGAACAGTACACTGGGGGAGCTGTGAGGGTTTGGACAGTCTGGTTGGCCTACAGAGCATCTAATGATTTGTAAATGATTCTCTTTGGGACCAAAAACAGTAGTGAATCACAAACTCCATTTTTAAAAGTGGAATCAAGGAAGGAACCAAAGTGTTTCCTGTCTTTAAGTGGACAAGGGAAGGGGTAGAAGAACAAGCCTCTTCCAACCTTTCCTGATCAATCCCTTTGATTTCAAATATTTATCATACCAAGTGACGTATTTGGGTGTAACAGTCCCTGACTGCATTCATTGTGATATAAACAAGTTCAGTATCTCAAAGGAAGGGGTCACAACTTCAGCTGCAGTGTCTGGACAAGGCAAGCTTCATTAAGGATCAAGAGGGAGTCTCAGAAGAGAAAACAGAGTCAGGAAGTGCATTCACTTATTAGTCTAACTCAGGTGGTGATTGTGTCTTTTCTACACAACGAGAAAGGATCAGGGCCATCAGGTTCCTAGTCGGGAGCCTTGGACTTTTGTGTGAATAAAAGCTTTGCTTGGGGGCGGAGGGGAGGGGTTAAAATACTTCCATAATGTCTTAAAATTCCAGGGGAGATTTAAAAAAAAAAAAAGATTTTGATTCTTTTTTTTGGTAATATTTTACAGGAAAGACTCATATTTGGCATTTCCTACAAATGCCCTACAAAAATGAGAGAGTTGGGAAATGCGGTCTTATTATGGGGAAACAAAAGCAGAGCGTTGATATGAGGAAGGGAAATGGAGAGAGAGAAAGCAGTAGTGTGTACCAGCAAACCTCTAGTTCAGAGTCATCTGCCGGGCAGGTTGGGGGAAGGTAAATCAAGTTGTATCTTCAGTTGTCAGAGGTCTGTTTCCACTGCTACCAGACAAAGACCCTGGCAGGAGGCAAAGTGCTGAGAGGTGATGCTGTCAATACACCAAACTGACAGGTAGAAGGTAGACGGCTGACCCCCAGATTCTGGGGGGGGGGGCAGTGCAATGACAGAAACATTTTTGTGACTTCTAAAGCATCTAATTTAGCCACAACCAGGTAGAAATCAGAATGGTCATAATTTTGGCATAGTTGATTCCTTTGACATGGTTACAGCTCCTTGGGCATCCTGTAAGCCTAAAGTAAAAACAGATTGCTAAGGAGGCATATGGCCAGCCATGTTCCTGGATGGTTTTCTATAGCCCTCTGGATTAGGCTGACTTGAAGAGTTGATTATTTGATAGCAGTCCTTGGTGAACTGTGGAAAAGAGAAACAGGAACTTGTCAGTGCTAGGGGCAAGCTAACTATTCATACTCAGTGTTAGCAGATTCATTTGGGGAAAGCAGATGGAGTGGGAACATGGGGTAGGGAATACCTAAGGTTGCTTGTGGGAAACCCTGCTCGTTAATCAGATACACTCACCAATTAGTTTAAAAAGTCCAGTCCTCTGTAGAATTTTTGTCTAGTTTTACTAATTAATGTTGACTTTCTTCTTAGGAAAAACTATTCAAATACAAAAGGTTTCCGGAATGTGAGTGAAATGCTTAGTTTATATCCATAAGTGTCTTGATTATATGTTGGAACATGCTGAATAATTAAATTGAAATATTTTTAATGATTCCTCATTTGCTATGTCCTTGGAAGATAATTGTAACTCAGTAAAAAATTTCCCTTCTAGAGTGTTTTGATTTTATAACAAAGGAAGCATTAATGAACCTCTATCTCATTATAGTGCGATACTGATAGTCATTCAGATATCAACATTAAAGGGAAATTTTTATCATAAGTTTTACTCTTTCAGGCAAATAACACTACTGCTTAAGTCAATTTTTTGTGTGGTTGTAAAATTAGCTTTTGGTTTAGATAAAACTCTACTAAAGTGTTAACCTCTTTGATAACACGCACAATTTTAGTATTTTGTGAAAGATAATGGCATAATTATGAAGTTTGAGAATCAAAAACTAAAGCAGGCCATCTTAAAATATTGATGGGGTTAATTCAGAATGAAACAACCAATAATACTGTTGTAATGTATTCAAATAACTCTGTGGTCCTCAAGAAATATATAGCGCATTTTAATGCTGTATTTTAATAAGACAAAAAAATTTCAACTTTTCCCCCTTTACCTTAATTTACTTCAACTTTAAGTATATATTTCCAAAACCTTACTTAATTCCACTCATATTTGCATTATATGCATCCATCTTTATCACTTATCATTTGTATTTAACCCTAGGTGAATCTACTGGGAAATAAAGACTTTCAGTGGGCTCCCAAAGAGCTGAAATCAACACAATATAATTAGAATTTTCTATATGTGTGCTTGGTTATACGTAGCCAATCTAGAAGCTACTTTCTCAGGTGACATCTATTCCTGAGTCAATGAGGAGGTCCTCTGCACCAGACACTATGAGTCAAATGATAGGCCAATAATTTTGAATGCATAGATGAAATCAAAAATTCTCTAAAAATGTTATTATAAATGGATTGCTTCCCTACATGCATTCTGATTAAGTCTCATTGGGGTTACTGCTGAATGACTGTAGTGTATTTTTCTGCTGTTAGTAAAGATCAAATCAAGACTCTGTGCATTCTGAGTAATCCTCAGACCATTAAGTTATATCCTCAGCCCTTAGTGTGTTTTTAAGTAGCAATATGAACTCTTCTGAATCCATAATTTTTAATATTTATGAATTTTGTGTGTAAAGCCACAAAGTCCCTCTAGTTCCTGTTTTTAATAAATCTCTTGACATGTGTCATTTCAAAGTAGTCTGGATGGGATTATTAATTAAAAGTATACTGTTGGAATTGTAATGGAAAACAAATTTTAAAAGATTTAAATTTTTGAAGATATACTGGCTTTTAAAATTCCACTTCAGAACAACTATTTTGCATAAAAACAATTTAAACCACCCTCTCTTTAGTCATAAGTGTGAAGCTAAACAGAATCAAGAAAATCACAGTGGACATCATCACCCTTATGACACTCAGGGCTCCCCTGCCAGTGGCCACACAGCACATTGGCATCCTGTAAAATGCTTTAGTCAACAGCACTGCTCCTGAGAGATAGGCAAGTTTCACTAGTAAGAATCCTCTTGTCTCATTTAAACCCCCAGAGCCTGGTTTGGACCACCATTCTATATTCTGTTTGTTCCAGAAATACGTAACTGTGTTTGGAATGTATATCTTTTCCCTCTACTTCTGATTTCTTGGGCCAGTTGGATCTTTGAGTCTGAGTCTATTGAGTTTGTCATGAAACATAAACTTGTGACTCATTAATTACCTGTGAGTTCTTGCACACCAAGTAGAAATGTTTGTCAATGGTTTTGATGCAGTGTTGATAATTTCCTAGCGTTTTGCTTTGGTCTTAAATGTCCTCCAGAGACTAAATGATGAAGCTTGTTCCCAGCTGATGTTGCTCTTGGAAAGTGGTGGGAACCTTAGGAGGTAGAACATACTTCAGGAAGTCAGGCATTGATCTCATGCCCTGGTTGGCGGGGGTGGGGGGTGGGGAGGTGGGGGGGGGTCCTCCCTACTGTGCTGCTTGCTTCCCAGATGCCATGTGTGAGCAGCCCTGCTCTGCCCATCCTTTCTCACTGGGATGCTCTTCCATCTTACCACAAATACAACAGTGTGAGGCTGTGGTACAGCGGATGGGATGAAAGCCCCAGTGGCTGACAGAGTTAGTGTGTTTGATTCCCCCCTCCCATGTGTGTGTGTGTGTGTGTGTGTGTGTGTGTGTCTTGGATTAGGAAGAATGATGTTTGAATTGAACACTCATACTGTATGTTTTCTCTACTCTTCAGAAATTACAAAGTGTCTGCTGTCTGGACATGTTCTACTATCAGAAGATGCTTGAAGATGAGGTATAAATAGACTCAAAATGAACAGTGCTAAATTGGGAAGATCAAAGAGAGATTTTATATTGTATCTACTGATAAAGCTGAATCTGAACCACCCCCCCAGTATCAGATTATGATTGCACTGTTACTTTATTCTTTAGAATTGGCTCCAATTGTTTGGTCTCTTTCAAGAGCCCTTTGATTGACCATTTAGCATGGCCCTCAGTTTAAGCCAGTGTGAAACAGATTGCTAATATAAGACCTGGACCCATGTTTTCTGACTCCTTTTGCCCTCTTGTGGTTTTCCAGGTTCTCTGAAGAGTTGGGGGTGGGGGTCGGTGAGATTTACTATGGGAAACAATTAGCATGTCTTCTTCCTAGGTGTACTATTGATTTTAATTATGCATGCGTTTAAAAAATGAATTCACTTAGGGCCATTGCTGAATCAGCTATTGTTCGGTTAGCTTTTATGTACTTTATTATACTACCAGAAGTGCAACCCGTGTCAGGTGTGGCCTGCTGCCTTTGAAATCAGCTACACCTGAATTTCCGTCCCTGTCCCTCTCCTCACAACAGGGCAGCAAGTTCCTTGACTTGTTCCCTCATCTGTGAAGTGGGGAAAATAGTGAAACAGCCAGCAGGACTTAGTGAGAGAGAAAACACCTCAGATGTGCAAAGTACTTAAAGCTCTTGCTTTCTGCCTGGCTTCTATGCAGCATTGTGGAATGCTGGGTTGTCAACAGTATCATTGTTTTCGTGTGTTGATCCTTCCATGCCCTTAGTTTTGAAAGCAGTTTCCCCTTTTTAATGGTGGGTACCACTTTTCCACGTGGGCTTACATCTATGCAACTATTACACCTTTTCCCCCCATGGCTTGAAAACCTAACACTTGGTTACAACTCAAGATCAGACTTATAACTTCAAGGAAGCAGCAAGAAGGCCAGCAAGATGAACTAGGTGTGGTCAGGCCCCAGTCTGGAATGTTACCACTGAGACTGCACTCAGGTGACCTCTCAGGCTTGGAGGCTCATGGGCATCTTCCTTTCTGGGCTGTCATTTGAGTTTCAGGTGTACTGCAGATCTCTCTGGGAAACCAGTAAACAGGATTAAAGGCAGGGAAGAGCAAAGCCATTCTGTAAGCACCTCCTTAAAGCAAGCCACTTCTTCCCAAACCCCAAACAGCAAGAAACAGTTTACTAGCAATGAAATCAACTCGCCACCTGTTTGTAAAACAGCATCAAAGAAACAGAAGAACGCTTTGATCATTTTTAGGCAGAAGGAAATTAGGAAGCTCTCCACTGATAGTTCATGGGGAGTTTGGGGAAGCTGATCAAAGAAAACTGTTATTAATATGGACCAGAAATTAAAATCTGCATCCACACTGCTTTATTATGCTATGCCTCTTTCACTGGTGAATTGCATTCTTAAAAAATAGAGATGGTCATCTTATAATTCATTTGACCCTTATTGTAGCTTCTGTGTTTTATGAGCAACAATACTCAGCTGGGCACTTTTGATGATGACATAGGAATTGCATAGTTGAGAGATTGAGTGAACAGTTTGGAGGATGTATTTTGTTTAATTCTTTTAGGTTGCTGTAAATCCAGTTACACAGAATTATATAAGAGAGGACATGTTTTGACATTCTTTCATGATCTTTAAGAAAAACTCCCATAAGTTTTCAATTATGTAACAGCAATATAAGATTATAGATTTCACTTTGAACACTATAATTATACAGCTGAGAAGCTTGATGAAAAGCAAAGCAAAACTATAATAGGAAGAGCTGTATTTATGGGCATTTTATTGTAAGGATTCACACATTTGAAATGGAAAAACAAAAGAATCGTTTGCAAATACCACTCACTGTTGTGGGAGAAAAATACTTCGGAGGAACACAAGAAGCAAAAGAAAAGTCATTGTTGTGTTCAATAGATTCCTTAAAGACAAAGACTGTTTTATTCTGTCAGTGTGTGGCCCAGGTCTGAGCCAGTCTCCAAGGTGTAGTTTTAACACCTGCCTCTGACATTGTTAGGAGGCATTTAACAAAGTAAAGAGAATGGTGCTTCAGGAATGAGCCCGAGAAGCAGAGCAATAAATAGGGAAAGTCATAAACATCTCATTAAAAATGTATTGGCTAATGGCAAGGGAACACAAGGACAGCAGGTCCCCAACTTTGCACCCCATCCTCAGGAGCCCAGTACTAGCATCTGCCTATAAACTCAAGAGGCTTCCTCCCTCTGTGACGTCCTAACTTTCTCTTACCTAGAGTAAACTGCTAACACAGAAACCCTCAAAGGAAGAGGCCAGAAGACCTTAATCTTTTAATACCTTTCTGAGTCAGATAGTCAGTGATTCATACTTTATTGAAAGAGCCAAATTGACATTTGGAATTTAGTCAGATCATTGGTATTAGTTTCAGATGACTTCCTGGAGAATTCACCGAGGATAAAGAAGCAAGATTACTAATTTCCCAAGTGTCCTTTGAGATAGCTTATGAATATGGGCCCTTGCTTACTCCTTGAGTTAGGGAAGAAATCACTTAGTCCAGAAATCTCTGTACTAAATTGCTGTGAAAAGAGAGTTAACAGCTTGTCTATTGATTCAACAGGGATATTGTTTAAAATGGAAGTGATGTGATAGCTGGAGAATTGTTCTTACATTTCTAAAACTACATTCTATACGTATAACTCAGTAAGCTACCTGGTGGACAGATGCGGACGATACCCAGGCTAGTGCCACTTCTGTGACATCATCAGACGCTGCTAATGCTTTTCCGTGCATATACAGTCTAACAGATACCAAACCCATTGTGACTTGCAAGCAAAGACTATTTCAGAGTGGCAACAAGTTAAAAGATGTGACTCTCAAATGCAAGCGTATACAATGCCACCAGTCTGATGTCTTGATAAGAAATGAGAACCGGAATGAGTTAGCATTTGTAGATGGCAAACTTCATGCTATGCCTAGGGTGAATTTTCCCTTCCTACATAGAAAAAAGAACTCTAAGCATCAGTGATCATAACATAAGTGATTTTAAGATCTCAGCTAGAAAGTGGGATATATATATCCCACTTTATATATATCAAAAAAGCAGATGAAAAGACAACCATTTTGATTTCGTATCCATGCTGAAGGACAGGGAAAACAACTCCTGACTATAAGGTCTGAGAGCAGGTAGGGAGTAGTGGAGGCTGTGGCAATCCTGGTTGCCAGCCTGACTAAAAGAAAAGACTGCTTGGCACAGATGGTTGTTGTCATGGAAATCCTATGATGTGAAATTGTGAACCAATTACCCTGATTTTGGGAGCAGTTGAGAAGACCCCTGTAAGCCAAACATAATCTACTTTTGCATCAAATTTGAAGTATGGTCATTTACCTTGCTTCCCACTGTGTTAGCTAAATGAGCAATGGCTGTAAGGTGTAAGGGAATGGGTGGAAGGCTAGTTTTCATTGTACAGCTGAGTGGTCAATAGGTTGAAGTGTGCTTATATCCTGGTGGTCTACACTGAGCAGAACTGCCAGTTTCCACTCCTGTAAATCAGGAGTGGCCACACAAACTTTGTAGAGCTACACTGAGAATTATGATGAACTAAAATGCTATAAGGTGCTTCTCACAGAGGACCTGCATATAATAATTGCTCGATAAACATTGATCATGATGATTTTTATAAGAAAACCATATTCAGGGATTTGCTTATTTATTACATTCAAAGAGAACATCCTTTGTAAATGTGAAGGGTCTGTTTCCTATCACATGATATGAGTTAAAAGCATAGATGTCAAAGCCCAAAAGTCAGGATTAGAGTTCAAGCTCTACCACTATATAATTAAAACAGGAAATTAATTTTCCTGAGCCTTAAATCTCTCCTCTACAAGAGAGGAGTGACAACCCAAACTTCGAAGTCAGAATTCAATGCGGTAATATGGAAACAAATGTTAATTTTTCTGTTGTTTTTAAATTCTTTAGAAGTTCTATATTCATTAACACATTTTAGGCTTTTCTGTGTATTAGAAAGAAATGACACTGCATTTGTTAACGAATTGAGCTTTGTCATAATGAACTACAACAGAAATTCTCAGGCAGGCTTATTTATCCTACAGATGACATTTGACAGTGTCTGTTGACATTTTTGGTTGCCACAGCTCAAAGGAGTACTTCTGGCTTCTAGTGGGTGAGGGCCAAGGCTGTGAAGAAACATCTGGTGATACACAGGGCAGCTTTGCACATCAGAGGACTCTTCAGCCCAAATGTTAATGGTTCTGGGCTGTAGGGACACTGGGCCACAGATGTATATCCACCATAATATTTACGCTGTACCAAGAAAAGTCTGTTGTTGTTTTCCCTGAACATTACCTAACTCTAATAACCTATTAATTGAAATCTGAAGAACCTCATTCAACAAAATATATTATTAGAGGCACATATATCTCTGTTTTCTTGTAGTTACAAAAGAAACCTAGTTGATGAAAATTAAATTTAAATTTATTTTTACAAAAGCATATCCACAGAATGGGATACCTCCTCACCCCTCATTTAAAAACACTACTTGAAATACAATAGGTTTTGTTTTTTTGTTGATTCGTTTTTTTGTTTGGTTGGTTTTGGCTTTGTTTTTTGTTTGTTTGTTTGAGACTGGCTTTCTCTATATAACAGCCCTAATTGTCCTGGAACTTATTCTGCTCATTCTGTGGACTGGGCTGGCCTCGAACTTACAGAGATGCTGGGATAAGAGGCATGTGCCACCTCCACCACCCAGCTGAAATACAATAGTTTAAATTAGAGTATCTCTGCTTTTAAAATACATGCATTTGCTTTCTATAATTTGCTTTATCAAAATTAACTTTTCTTCTTTTCCATTCTTGAAGTCCTTAGGTAGGAGCAGAGCAGGGTAGACATTCAGATAACGGTGTAGGGCAGCAGCAAGCTGTACACAACTGAGGAAGTGTGAATGGATGTGGTTGGATTGGTGACATGGTGTTTCTATCAGCTTTCGGTCAGTGTATCAGGTACTTGAGATAATCACTTTGCACGGTGACAGGCATCAGTAGACAGTAAGTTTCCTCATTACTTTTGGGCCTGTACTGAGACCTCTCAGGAGTGTTGTAGGGCATGGCCAATTACTTCATGCCTGGGAACACAGGACTGAAAGAGAAAAGACGTGGAGCCTTTCCTTATAGCCTCCAAATGCGTGCAGTGAGACACCATTTAGACTTTACCTCTTAAAGGTGAGGTCCTGCCACCTTCCAGTAGGGCCAAACTGGCCACTGATCATTGTCATGGGGACTTCGGAGGGCAGTTCAGATTCACATCAATCATATGGCACTATCACAATCTAAATAGAGTGAAAAGTCCATTTGGGGATGTCAACAAAGACCAAATTGGATGCAGAAGGGAAAGCTCTAGTATTCCAAGCATCCTGGGCAAATAACAAAGGGATAGAAAGATAGCTTTAAAGGGCTACAACTGGGACAATGTTAGCACTGATGAAATATGCATAAAGATAGTGAGTGATTAAAACCCATTGAGCAAAACTGGGCACCATGAGCCCATTGTGGTGTAATAAGTAGAATAAGCTGAAAGTCTGATGAAAAATTGAATACCTGTAGAATCAAAATTATCTCTCTACCAAAAGCATTAATTAAAAGGGAAACTAGTAAACAGCACAGTAGACACCGAGGTGGAAAGACCACCAGAATTAAAGGGACAACATCACATGGCCTTAACAGGACAAAATCCTCTTGCCATCTAGTAAAAGCTTCCAGGGGTGGAGCTCATCTGTGTGGCCAATAGGATGGTATAGTATAGATCCATTTGACACATTATGGTACAGTCATAAAAGACTACCCTGGCAGAAGCCAGCTGCCGTTTAGTAGGGATGCCCACACAGCCTTTAAAAGAAGGTCACAGAGTGGAGGTATTTATCTGCTACTATCTAGCACTAATTGCTAGCCATGAAATAGGATGCACTTTAACGTTTTTAAGTTGAATTATCATTTATTTGTCATGTGTATGTATGTAGGCATATGTGTGGGTATGCATGTGGAGGGCAGGATTTCTCCATGTGGGTCTTGGGGATTGAGCTTCTCCAGGCTTTCTGCAAGTGCCTTCACTAGATGAGGCATCTCAGAAGCCCAGATGTTCTTATTTTAAAGCTGAAATCTCCCAAAGTATCTTGGAGTGTTGAAGCATCAGGTCAATAACTTCCTGTTCAATGGTTTTAGAAAAAAAAAGATTATTTTTACTATAATTGGGACATTCCTACAATATTCATAAAATATTTGGTTATGCAAAGTGAAAACTGGATTGTGCTCTTGGTTTTAAAAAGAAGTGTCTTTTTAAAAGGGATTCCTCATATATGATTTTTCTAAGTTTTAGCTAAAACAAATTACCAGTCTGCTTTTGATACACATTTAAGTTGTTTGCAATGCTATTATTAAAAAAAGAAAAAAAAACTAGTTCTTTGTTAGTTTGAACAATGCTATTAAATATCTTTGTTGACATTTTTGTGTCATCGTTTAGGTTTCGTTCAAGAATAAATGCTCAGAAATCAAGTTGCTGTGTGAAAGGATATGCATCCTTTAGTATGTTAGTCATGTCATTCTAGGAAGCCTCATACAATGTCATTGAAAGTAGATGAAATTAATAATTTTATAGCTATTTTCCCCCACACTAGAAGGTACTTTTTATGAGTAGGAATTTATCGGTTTGATTATCACTGTCCTCGGCATTATGGGCCTGGATATGTATTTGGAGGAGCAATAATTGCAAGCATTTAGTATATACTTGGCTCTGTCCTTAGGAGATTAATTCACGTATTCCTGGAATAGCTCTTATGAAGTAGGTGGTGTGATCGTTTCTGTTGACGAAGAAACCGAGGCGCAGAGAGACTTTTGCCCACTCAGAGCTGAACACCAGACCTTTTTCCTTCAGTTTCCAAGTAGCCACACTAATCTCTCTCACTTGACTACATTAACCCATGAACATTCAATTAGTCAGCATGTTTCCGTGAGTCTTCAACCACAGATTTCAGGGATTTCCTTTTTCTTCTTTCTTTGTTAATTGAAAGTATTGAGAGTGACCAGCACTCTCTAGGATCTCAGTTTTATGGACCTCCAGTGCAGCCCCGACTTACTACCTAGTGATCTGCTTCTTGAATTAATACCCATACAGGCATGAACTATAAATCATCCTTGCTCAGTGAAATAATGGAGTTATAAACAGTATATGTGCTTTGTATTGCAGATAAAATGGTGTACCCTGGCTTGCTATCTCCCGGAGACAGAGCTTTTATTACTGTTCCTTAAACACATCATGTCCTCTGCCCCATCTGGGCCTTTTGTTCCTGCTGTCCCCTGTACCAGGCATGCCCAGGCTATGCCTTCTGTTGAAGATGAGGTTAAGCTTTTCGTTTACTTTCATCTTGACGATGCCTCTGTTTCTCAGATCCCCGAGTCTCTTTTAATGGTCTCTCTAAGAGTGTTTCTTCCTTTAGTTGTGTGAGATTCTTATTTCCTTAATAAGTCATTTTCTCTTTTTGGTCTTAGTCATCTTATAAACCCAAATGTATATAATAATGTCTTGTGAAATGTACGCAATTAAATATTTTTGAGTAAATAAATGCATCATCTCAGGAATATATAATTTGAATTGTTAAAATCTTGAGACAAAAATCTGAATATTATATTAATAGGAATTATGAAATAAAAATTAGATTGTAGTGGTTAAGCATATTTATTTTCTGTATTACAATTTGTATTCCATCTTTAAAAGGCTTTAAGAATCACAATTAGCTTTCATTTCTGTAATAAAAGGCATTGTATTTATGGTTACAGAAGTCATCCTTGCTTCTATCCATATCTTTAATTCTCTTTTTTGTAAGTGGGTGGTTTAGGGACATCAAAGGAAACAAAATCAGTCAGACAGTTAAGTGGAATTTTATTTCCAAGGCTGGTGCTTAAGGGTTTGCTCCTTTTACAGAATTTTAATAATAACTTTGTTTTCAAGTGTTTTGTTTAATACCAAGCTTCCTTGGCAGCCATAACAATGACTGTCCTTGAATGCTGTTCTGAGTGAAATGGAATTCTTCTTAACATACATACTTTTGATAAGAGAGCTTCGGGGAATACTCTATGTTGTCACATGACAAGACTGTACTTGGTTGGGAGCGAAGACAATGGCACAGCCTTCAACACCAACACCCCCCACCCCCAGGAGACCGTTTCCTTTACCCAGAATAAGGACAGAGCTGAGGGGGTTTGTTGTTCATCTCAAACAGGGAACCAAAGGCCGAGTTCAAACAAACATCATCGGTCTTTTACATATGTCGTTGCTTACGTAAATCACCCATGATCCTTGGTGCTGGTGAGCCTTAAGTATCCCTGAGGTAGTTGGATATTAAACTGTAGTTTGTTTATATTTGGTGTGAGGTGTTTAACTTAGATAGTGCTGGTCATGATGAATATTGTTCAGTTTAGAGTTAGTGGTCTTTTTCTCGGTTTTATACACACACACACACACACACACACACACACACGGCTTAGCTTCACTATACCATGATACCTAGAGGGCAGTTTAGACTCAAACATATTATTGTGGAGAATGTGTAAGTTATTTAATGAGCATTCTTTTTTTTTTTTTTTTTTTTTTTTGGTACTACCAACTGAACTCAGAGCCCCCAGCTTGCTCAACATAAGCTGTACATACAACAAAGCCTCTGCCACCCCCACAACCCCTGACTTTTGTTATACGTATTGTTATTTGTTCATCAAATCAACTGATTTGGTATTCTCTGAGCCATATTTATAATTATGGCTTTAAATAAATACTTAGAACTCTATTTTATTGAAGTTATTTTCACGATGATATGTTTTACACTATTGCCTACTATCATTTTCAGATTTAATACATAATCTGGCAAGCGTTCAGGGCAACTGGTGAAGTCAAAGCATGATTATCTCAGAGTTTAGCCTAGTTGAGCTTTATGTCACACTTTTTCTAAGTGGCTTCTGCAGACAAGAGAGGGATATTTTCCCTAAGCCTGAAAGCCCCTAGGGAAAATGCACACTAACTTAGACACTTGGGAAAGGAAAGGGGGTTGGGGGAGACCACCACAGTGTAGGGGACAAAGATATGATTGTGACTATCCCACTAGCCAGAAATATTCAGACGCATACCTCTTTTTCTGTAAGAGAGGTGGTATTTGCTGAAGGTAGACTGTAAACTTTTATTGAACATAATTATGGCTCCCATCATCTGGTCCTGGGAGTCTGGCCTGTAGGGTTGTATTCTTGCCTTCCATAGTGACATAGTAGAGTTTCAGGCTTAGCTTGGAAGACAGCTGTGTGTGTCCCTTTCCTCAGGGCAGTATCATACCTGGTGGAGGGGGAGGAAGTGTGTGGAGAGGAAGAGGAAACATAAGAGGATCTTGATCTAGAACCTTCTTTTAAGGTTGTTAATTTTCTTTTGATAAAAAAAATTCAGCTTAAAAGGCTGCCATAGTCTTGCAGTATCCTTCCTTCACCTCTCCGTAAGCTTTCTAGATATATTTCACTTGGAGGATGGCTCCCTACCCTTTTCTAATTCTGTGATCAGTTTCTAAACTTTATTTAGGATAGAACATCTTTAGGAATGCAAGCCTTTATCAGAAAGAAATTGTTGCATTGTTCATTAGAAGCCAGATTTTTAATGGTCATTTGCCAACCATGCATCATGTGAACTGTTGAGTTTTAGTCTGTTTTAAAGTAATGTTGAGAACTTGGGAAATTACTTATACAGAAATGCTTGTGCAAGGAGGAGGTATCTCTCTTTTTCTTCCCATCTGTAGCCCTGAGGTGCATATACATGAAAAGCCTTTGTTCTGTCTTTTCTGCCCGATTCTTATGGTCTGTCTCTAAGTGCTTTGTCTTGGCCCCCTGATGTATTCCTTGTGCCTTAGTCAGTGATTGAGTGAATAACTTTGTTTACATCGAACGGAGGTCTGGAGCGTGTGTGTGTGTCTGTGTGTGTGTGTGTGTGTGTGTGTGTGTGTGCAATGCAACCCATAGAGTGGGGTGGATATGAGGGGAACTAAGAGGGAAGAGATAGGTAAAAATCAAAACAACAATAAAATAAAATAAAACAAAAACAATCCCGGAGTGGGTGTTGGGGAGGAAGAGCAAGGTGAGGCAGGGCAGGGGTCTATGAAGTCGCAGGGGGCTTATCGCAAGGCTGGAGAAAAGCATCAACAGACCAGCATTTTCCCCAGGCTTGGGCGCAAGCTTGTGAAACTCCTCGTGTATTAAAGAACCTCGGCTGGGATTTGCTGAGGACAAATGCTGTAATGTGTTAGTCATCCATTATCGGCTTCTATTTTTGCAGGTTCCGAATGATGACTGACGCGGGTCTGCGCGATAGCCCTCACAGCCCCTGTCATTGCGAGCGATAAGGACCTCGCACGCACGCACGGCCAGCAGCCAGCCAGAGCACCGGCTCAGGGCGCTCTGGAGGGCGGGCGGCTCCCCGCGGGCGGAGCGGACTCCAGCGCCGCTTCCCACGCACCCGGACCAGACCAAGCGGACCGGCTGGCCGCGCGTCGTCCGTCGCCCGGGACCATGAAGTAGCGGTGGCCGCCAGCCCTGCCTCCCGCCGGCCCGGCTGCTGCACGCTGCCCCGGCCCCAGCTCGGACATGGCCGGACGCGCCCGCAGCCGGAGGCTGCTGCTGCTGCTGCTGCTGCTCGCCCTGCAAGGCAGCTGCGTGGCCTTCAGAAGCCCACTTTCTGTCTTTAAGAGGTGCGTGCTGTTCAGCTTCTTGGTTTCCTTTCACGGGAGGAACGTGGCTGGGGTGGTTTCTGTGCCTGCTCTCTACAAATATAATATGCAGGGTCCTTGAGAAAAAAAATCTCTACAAGGCTGGTTTTCTCTACCCGAGACGATTTGGAATTTTACTCTCTGAGTTCTCCTGAAGTGCCCCTCGCCGGCCGATAAAGCCCACCCATCGACCTGTAGCCAAGCTGATACCCTGGCTTTCGGAACTTCAATTACAAGTTGAGACTTCCAGAACTAATCGCTCCCTCTTGGGGAAATAATCTCAGAAACTACCCTGTAGTTGTTTAGACTTGAATGCCTTCCTGTATATAACAGCTGGAGGAATAAAATATCGAGATAGATCGGTGGTGGAGAGCTCGTTGGCTATAATAGCTCTCTAGGAAATATGGAGCTGTATACACGCACCTCGTAATTACCATATGAAATATTTATGTACTTGTACATTTGTAATTCACACCGCAGTCCTTATTTCTTCCTCACTTAATTGTACTTAGCAAGATTGTGGTTAGGGATGTTTTGTTGTTTGTTTCTGGTTAGTACTGTTGAATCCTCCTGGCTCACACAATGTTACTGGGTCACAGGTCACAGTCCTACCACTAGAAAATCCGCTTGTGTGTGAGAATGATATAACATCTTCATTAAGTAGAAGTAAATATGTATCACAGGCTTTCATTGAGCTGAACTTTTAAGTGTGCCCTGCTTAGTTGCTTTGATTGTGTTTTGCTTGCAAACTGGCTCTATGTTGTTCATGGACAATGAGGTGACTATAGGTGTCAGGGTTGTTACAGTTGTCGCATTCTAGTTCTTATTGGATCTACATTAGTAATCCTTAAACTTAAGGTCATAGGATTTACCTCTGCCCTTCCAATTACTCCAGTGTTAAAGGCTGTTCAAATCGTCTTCTTCAGGTTTAAAGAGACCACCAGATCGTTTCCCAATGAATGCCTTGGAACCACCAGACCTATAACTCCTATTGATTCGACAGATTTTGCACTGGATATCCGCATGCCTGGGGTTACCCCTAAAGAGGTGCGTGGAATTCTGTACTTTATTATCAGCCATTCTGTGGACCATCTAAAATTAAAGCTAAAACAAGGAAGCTGCGTTTGTAACTGTAGGAACTCCTTTGCTTTCAAACTCCCCAGAGGAGGCTAAAATACTATAAAAGGGGTAAGACTTCAAGGCAAAATATCCAGTTAAATTCTGTGTATTAAAGTGCTACTCATTTTGTTATTGTGATTTGAAATGGAACCTTGAAAATTTACATTTTGAGATTATCCATGGAGAAAGGGCCTCTGTAACACAGCATCTAAATAGTCGCTAAAATAAGGAAAATTCTAATGAAGGAAATAACATTGAGCAGCTGTGTCTACCAGATTACTGTGCCTGCCTCTCTCTCTCTCTGTGTGTGTGTGTGTGTGTGTGTGTGTGTGTGTGTGTGTGTGTTCAATACCCTTCCAGAGCAGCCACAATGAAGACAAAAATTCTTTCTGCTGCCAAGAATTTGAAAACCAAAACATTCCACAGTTTGGAAAGTTAGGCGAACTATTCATACAGGTGGCTGGATGAATTTTCTGGAGATATAGTTTGAAGACAGAACAGCAGTGCTCAGACCAGTGTGTCATAGAGCAGGGGAAGTTGAACAGGGTTGCTAGGCATCCCATGTCTTAGCACACACAAGAAGCTAGCACATCCACCGCCGTGTGTGCAAGGTGTTTCATTGAGCATGAAAAGGCCAGAACTAATTATGCTTTCCACCAGCCAGAATGGGATTTATGTATGTCATTAAAAGATAGCCCTTGCTTTTTGAAGGCCTGCAGACAGGGTGAGGCCTGGACTTGGAAGAGCTGCAGTGGCTGATGACTCATTCTTGCGGATGATGTCCTATTTCCTCTTTTTCCCTTTCAGCACTGGGAAAAGTATTCCAGTTATTGAGGAAAATGACTTTTGAAACAGACAGCCAGAAGCTCTAGAGAACACACACACACACACACACACACACACACACACACAGGCCTTTGACTTCAGGGTAAAACCTGACAGTATTTGAAGACTTGAGTATGATTATTAGTCACGACTTTACAGCTATGTAAGAAATGGCCCTCACTGTCTCTGCATTCCCACAACACTGTGCAGATACCTCTTATGGGCATTTTGTTATTGCTGCCCTGACCCTGACTTTCATAATCACCTTATGTAGTATTTCAGTAAGGTTCTAAGACCGGAACACAAAACCCACAGTCTTCCACCCAAGAAATGAGCTTTCTGTTTGTTTGTTTTCAGTTTTAAAACAGGGCTTTTACTAGACTTCTTTAAACTTAGCTCCTTATTTTTAATATAAAATAATCACCTGTTGGTCATCTGTTTTTTTCTTTCTTTCTTTCTTGTTTGTTTGTTTATTTTTTGAGATTGTCTCCCTCTACACTGTGGGCTGGCCTAAAGCTAAAGGTAGTCAGTCCCCCTGCCTCAGTTTCCACACTGCATGAACTACAGGGACATATTGCCTTGCCCAACCACAGTAATTGTTTTTTTTTTTTTTTTTTTTTTTTTTTTTTTTTTTTTTTGTTTTGTTTTGTTTTAGCGAGTTTCCGCCCCAGAACATCTTTGTTTATCAAATAATGAATTAGTGCTAATAGAAAATAGTCCTCTATCGTTGTTACTGCTTAACAACAACAGTAGACAATTCTGTTTTGACTAGTACTCTCAGAAAGGAAACTAGAAAAGCTGATTAAAAAAAAGTTGGAAATCTCTGTTTTCATAAAATAAATCCTTATTCAATGTTACAGTCTTATGATTCTCAAAACAGTCGCATGGAAAGAGAGCATGTAGTATTTAAATTGCTGCTGTCTATTTTGCACTCTGGGCACAGGATTTTGCCCTGTGCAGTGGCCATTTGTTGGCTAGCTTTGCAGCAGAGTTGCCTTCCTCTTTGCTCTCTCTCTAAGACCATGTGGTTCCTAGTAGACAACTCTAGCTGGGGAGTGAATGGACTAGGGTTAGCAGATGGCTGGGCCTTGCTTCCCTTCCACAGTAATTGATTCAGAAAAATATACATGTCCTAGAACAGCCCAATCAGCCTTCTGCTAAGAGTGCATTTTCCTGTTTTATGTGAGAGGCAAGCATGGAGTCCTGGTGCATGCTAGCTTTATGAGATTGTAGGTAGGATAATATAGAGAGACTAAAATAATGGAAGTTCTTGGTGATACTTTGGTCACACTTGCCTATGTTAACCTTCACTATTTCATCCAAGCGGAGCAGAGGTTTGTCTAACTGGGTGAGTGAGTCAGTTGCTCTGAAACAGCTTCTGTCTTCTTAGAATGTTTCACCATGTTCTCTCAACATGCTTGATTCAGTGCGTTCTGCATACAGGCTGACTACAGATGTTACAACTTATAAATATTCATGAAAAATGACAGGCTGCCCATGACAGACAGACACAAAACTTCTTTCCTCCTCAACTTGGCATTCTTGGTGAGGTGTGATACTGTACTTAGTTTTAGTGAAAACAAACAAACAAAAAAGCAAGCACCGTTGTCTTACAGTGCAGATAAAACTAGAGTTAACACACGTAAGAAGAAAGGAGATAAGAGGGTAAGAAAGAATGAAAAGTGTTAGAGTGAAAAATCTCGAAGTAGAGGGCTACTGAGAGTCGACCAAATCAAACAAAATCCAAGAAAGTAAAATGACCAAGAACAAGAAAAATGGGCAAAATGGAAGTTATGTGGAACACGAAGAAGAAAATGCTTCTTAACTCTGGAAAGGAAAATGTGAGGCTGGGAAGTCTTTCTGTTAGCTGTGGCTCAAGAAGAAAAACAGAGCTCACACAAATGCAGCAACAAGGGAGAAGCAAGACCTTGGTGTCAATATCCAAGGGCAGTCCAAGAATCCGTGATTCAGTCTAGATCTCAGCAACTATTGCTTGTGTGCTGGAAATATTGGTTATGGTATGGATAAGCCTTTTCCTTGAGAAACAAGACTGTACGCTGGGTTAGGACGGCCAACAAATGTGTAATAGAGATGGACGTGAGCTCAGGGACAATTCACGTAGTATAACTAATTTCACAGGTGGAACACAATCCTAGGTTACTGCCATGCCCAAACACACCCTGTTAGGTCTATATCTTTTATGTAAAACAGGTTGGAAAAAAAAAGCAAAAATATGAAGATACAACAATTACCAGTAGTATAATTCTGTCCAAATCTCTCAGTCTCTGTATGCATCATCAAGAACTGTTATTAGAAATATCAATGTGCCTGGGTGATGATGGCACCTTTACTACCAGCACTGGGGAGGCAGAGGCAGGCAGATCTCTGTGAGTTCGAGGCCAGCCTTGTCTACTGAGCAGGTTCCAAGACAGACTCCAAAGCAATACAATAGGCCCTATCTAAAAAACAAACAAACAAAACAAAGAAATATTAATGCGATGAGATTCAAACTGTTGGACTCTAAAAACATACTTTTCTATATCAATCATACACAATGCCATCTTGTTACGAGAATAATAGTGTAATAATAGTATAATGAAAGATCTGTGGCTTTGATTATACACTCAGTTAAAGTCACTCTGACATGGAAAATTATATGTACTTCTTATATCCATTTCCAAGTCATGAGTCTCTGGGGATTTACTTGTTAGATTGGAGAAGATGATGGATGGGGAAGGTGGTAACTTTACAACTGCCCCTTGTAGAGCTTCGACGGGGACCTGGTGTCCGGCGACATTGTGTCAAACACAGCAGAGTCAGGAAGCGGCAGTGCATTAACACGGCTTACTCGATGTCTTTTTCTTCTTTGGACATCTTAGTCATCTGGGACTCTGGACTTTTGCTGTGACCAACTCTCACATCTACAAAGGAGACAGTTCGATAAGCTGCCTGCTCATTTATGATCATACTAAAGCGTATCAGTTTTGTGAGTTAACTGCCCCATGGATGCTTGGCTTTAAAGTAAAATAAATGAGGCATAATTACGAATCATTGTATATGTAGTTTGTTTCCTAAATTAAGTCATATCCTGGAGTTAGAATCTAATCTAATCGCTCGAGCCAGGTTGGCAGTGGCCTTCCCCCAGCTCTTAAAGTGTCAATTCAGCCATGCTTCTTGGCTGTATATGGTCCTTGCCATGTCCCCTCACCCGCCTGAAGAATGGAAGTTTACCTGACCCAGGGTGTTCTGAGGTGTGAGAGTACCAGTAGCTCATTCATTTTGGTTTCGTTGGCCACACTTGGTAAGTGATACGTGCACTAGTACTGTTTCCTGCAGCATGGGTGTTGAAGGACTGGGGGATGAGTTTTAACATGAGAGATGGACTTGCCATCATGACTCCATGGAGAACGTGAGTAGACATACGGGGTTTGAAGGTGAGGAAAGGTAGCCAAGTGAAAAAAGGCAGAAAACATGAACCTGAACCATGGAAAACTGGGTAAAGAAAGTGAACAGAGGCAGCACATCCAGGGTGCTTTGTCACTGCAGGGAATCCGGGGACAGTGGCTGTGTGATCAGAGAAGCTGAGAAGATCTGTCTCTCGGCCTGTATACATTTGTTGGCATCCAGCAGGAAAAGTTCTCCAAAGAAGTGATGAAGTGATATCTATATCTGTATACATCTATATCTATCTATAGACTATATATATATATACACATGTATATATATTATATTTAATTAGAAGCTTGTTTTACATATCCCAGTTCTCTAACCTTCCCGTCCTCCCTCTTTCCCCCACCAACCCTCCTCCAACCCGCATTCTGCTCCTCAGGTAGGGTGAGGCCTTACATGGGGAGTCTTCAAAGTCTGTTACTTCATTTGGAGGAGGGCCCAGGCCCTCCCCCACGTGTCTAGGCTAAGGGAGTATCCCTCTGTGTGGAATGGGCTCCCAAAGTCCATTTGTATACTAGGGATAAATGTTGCTCCACTACCAGATGCCCCATAGACTGCTCAGACCTCCCAACTAACACCGCAAAGGATCTCCTATATTCTTGTGAATGTGTTAGCTTGAATCATCCTAGGTTCCCTCAAACCTCTGCTGAGGACTTTGAGCACTGACCTGATAAAACAAACTAAACAACCATGAAAACCCACTCATTCCTAATAGAAGTTCTCTCAAATCCTAGTTACAGAGGATTTATTGACTAGTCAATAAACATTGGTCCTCTGTGTTAACATTACTTACTGGCAGAGTTGACAGGGATGAACCCTGAGTGCTTAGGAAGGACAGCCAGTATGCTCTAGCTTTGCTTGTCTTCCTGCCCTTAGGTT